>NW_021604686.1:1417334-1447913 GCF_004785775.1 Grammomys surdaster | reverse complement strand
GAGCCCAGGGATGTGGGCACACCAGGCTGAGCCCAGGGATGTGGGCACACCAGGCAAGCACTCTCAAAAATCAGTTCACGCTCCTCTCACTCATTTTTTTAAGTACAAACTTTTGTTTTGATTAAAATGTTTACATATAATAACACACACACACACACACCCCTATACACTATTCCATCAAAAACCAGAGATACTTTGACACAGTTGAGGAGATTGGAGGCTGCCTACCTGGATTCAAATCCCTGTTTAATCACCTGTATAGACTAAACCTCTGCGGGATACTTTCCCCACTCAGTCTGTGTTCTTGAGGCAGGGTCTTTTGCAGCCCAGGCTGAGTCAAGGACTGCCTTTCCTGTATCTAGCTCCGTGTTGCTGTCTATGTGTATGATGTATCTATTTGGGCACTCAGACAATGTCCACCTCGGGTCCCCTCCAGCGTCCCACTCAGCTCTTCAAACTCTGGGAGCAAGTCTGTCCCCACTCAACAACTCTGCTGTCCCTAGTCAGTCTGTACTATGCATAGATAAGCCAGGTCAACCTCAGCCAGCACTCCTAAAGTCAATTTTTCAAACAAGCTCCTTTACTGCCCGGGGGCTGGCCCAAGTGGGCTAGAACCAGGGATTCCCTACAATCTACTGCTCCCCGTGTTAGGAATGCAAGCCTAGGCTACCATACACTTAGATTTCCATGGCCGGTTTTTCAAGTATATCCCAGGAACAGGACAAGTCTTCTTGCTTCAGAGGCATTTTTACTGGCAGGTTTCCCCAGCCCCTCACCTTGTTGTCTTTGAAATATTTAGTTATTATTGTTAGAAAGGTTGCACAGATGTGATAGTCAGAGGACAACGTTCAGGAGTCAGCTTTCTCCTTCCACATGGATTCCCAGGATCTAACTTAGTCTTAGGAGATAGCATGGCAAGGGTCTTTACCAACTAAAGACACCTCATGAGCGACCTTCGCTTGTCAGACGTGCACTTCAAAACAGAGATGAAACGCTAGTGAGGCAACGGCAAGGAAATCACTGGGTTCTAGGCAGGCTGGGTTCCAGAGCGAGTTCAGATAAATGAGTGGCCCATTTCACCAATCCACAACTCAAAGCTGCCACAAAACTTAGAAGTTACGTGTGGACACCACTCACAGACATCCATACACACATACAATTAAACACATTAGCAAATGACTAGTGCCTGGCAAGTACCTGAGGCAGAGGGAAGCTGCTGTGTGAAAAAGCAAATGCTGTCTTTTTAAAAGAACACTCAAAAGATATAGTTTGATATACTTTTAGTTGAGGAAAAATACTATATTAGATTACTGAAGGTCATGAACACAACCTCTGAATTCTAAGTTCCCCGATACAGCTGTCCTGAACAGCCTTTCAGGATATGGGCTGCACTGTCAAGATGGCTGTGCTTTGCCAGGAATCTTGTAAAATGCCCATCTCAAGTCATAAAGAAGAAAAGAACTTCTTTAAGCAAACTACTTAAGGCCTGAATTTAAAAGTATTAACATTTTATTTTCCAAAGCTATATTTCAGTTATTTTTCACCGTGTATGGATGTGGGGGTATGCATCTGTGCCCAGGTGCTTAGAGGCCAGAGGTGTCAGTACTCGGAGCTTGAGATACAGGTTGACATGGGGGCTGAAAACTAAACTCAGGTTCTCTTAGAGAGAAATACCCACTATTCACCACTTAGCCAATCTGTCCAGCCTCCTAGATGCTAGTAAGCAAAAATAAAGCATATACTAATACAGATGTATGGAAAATTAAAAAAAAAAATCAAACATAACAAGGTTCTTAAATTTTTAAAGCCTAGGACTTACGACTTCACAATCTAGAATACACATTCTATCAGAGTATGAATTATGCCTGGCAGTGGCGGTGCACGCTTTTAATCCCAGTGTTTGGAGGGCAGAGGCAGGCAGATCTCTAAGTTTGAGTCCAGCTAGTCTACAGGGTGAGCTCCAGGACACCCAGGGCTACAGTTAAACTCTTGTTTCTAAAAACAAAACAAGAAAAAAATAGGATATGAATTAGGTCATCTGTGTTTCCCAGACTGTACTTCAAATGGTAGAATTAAGTACAGGTTGGCCAAACTTTCCTCAAAGGCAAAGACTTCTCTACTACCGTTTTATGTGTACTACATCTGTAATACATCCAAGTTTTTAGCTTTTGGCCTCCACCTCCATTCTGTTACCATTGCTGCGGTCACTTCTTTAGCCAAAAAGTGAGCACTTAACCTCTTCACTGAGTACAACACAGGTCATGGGTTGGTTTTCAGCCTCTACAGAACGAAGGGCAAATCCAAAATTCAGCTTCAGAAATTACCCATCGACTATGGGGTTAGAGAGACAGCTGAGTACAGACTGCAAAAGGACCTAAGTTGGGTTCCCAGAACTCATGTCAGGTGGCTCATAACCACCTGTTAACTCCACCACCTACAAGGGATCTAACATCCTACTCTGGCCTTCACACACACACACACACACACACACACACACTCTTTAAAAAACGGTTTATACATACTCATTCAGACATTAATGCATAAATTAAGGATTCAATGTTTACTTTTCATGAAAAGTTCTCTAAATAGGATCACCTGACAGCATCCCATCTAATATGGTTACAGGTGCAGTGAGTCAATAATGGCCAAAGTAACTCTCTAACTCAGGCTGGTAAGCTGTGCTACACACAGGTTTCATAGTTCAACCTACTTAGTATCTAAAAGAGCAACATTAAGCTTTAATGACTAGCAATGACATGAGACCAAAAGAGAACACAAAAATTCTAAGTTACCTTTGTGAAGCTAAGCTTATGTAACAAAACCTTCTGTAGGTGAAATCAGTCAAGAAACCAGACTATTTTACTTAAATTTAAAAAAAAAAAAAAACCTTCGAAGCCAGCCAGGGATACAGAGTGAAATTCTGACTTTAAAAAGAAGAAAAAAAAAAAAAAACAGCCCTGAGGAATAGCCTAGTGATGAAGCAATGCTTATGTGCCTTAAATAAACTCCACCACACACAATCATCTTTAAATATCATCTTTGTCCAAGACCAGTTTTAAGATTAAGAAGTAAATTCAATCCTTCCCTCTAGAAATAAAACCCCAGCTTTGTAAGGAGCTCGAACGGCAAACTGGGTTTAAAGTCCTAAGGTACCAAAAAATGGTAGCGAATTTTAGCTACCTACCCACCACTCCATGGGTGCGAAGCCCAGGCCTGTAAAGGCACAGTAGCTGAACATCAAGGGAACTCCAGGGAAGGTTGGCGCCCTCCACAATTCCAGTCCCTGCTCACCCTGCCCCTCCCCCACCGGCCACTGCCGGGGAAGCATGGGCACAGCACCAGCCGCGCCCCACCGCAGACACTCCAGAGAGGACGCTGAGTATCTCGTCCCGATAATTACAACTAAGAGGAGCGGCTGACCACGCTTCTACTCTCCCTAGCTGTTAAAGGCGCCATCCACGGTGCGTGAAGCTAAGTAGGGACTACAGCTCGGGCCACGATGCCTCAAGAAGAATGGATGGAGAAGTCACAGCAGAAAGTCGGGACACCTCCACTGCTCTCAAGTCACAAGGAGCCCTCCCACCCACAGGGGTGCAAGGGCGGGGCAGACGCCGAGCGAGGACCCCCCGCCAGACGCGACAGCGGGCTTTCCCCAGCTCCGCTTCACTGCTAAGGAGGCGGAAATCCCGGCGGGGGCGGGGCGGGAGGGGCGTGGCATCACAGCCCCGGACGCGCCTTCCGGCCAACCGGATCCCGCTAAGGCGGGGGGTGAACACGGGCTTCACGCCCCCTCGCCGCCGCGCCCTGAAAGCCACACGCCGGGACCCCCTTCCCGTCTCGCACACCCGAGGACCCGAAGCAGGACAGCACGTGGCCCCGCCCACAGGGGAGTAGGGGCGGGGCCCCAGCCGCGGGTCTTTAGCGCGAGCCCGCCCCGCCCCTTTCTCCACCACCGCACGCGCGCCGGCCCCGCCTCTGATCGGCGGGACTAGGGCCCGCCCCTCCGTGCGCACCGGGACTACGCTCTCCTCCCCCTCCCGCAAGGAGTGCGGCTCCGCTCCGCCCCCCACAGCCACGCACGGGAAGCCGAGGTCAGCCCCCCCGAAAAACACACGCCCTCCAGTCCCGGGTTACCCGCCACCCGGTTGCTGGGTGGACCGCGACGCGGCGTGCTCTCACCGCAAAAGCTCCAGCCACTCAGCCTGCGCGTCGCTCCCGGCGTGAGCCTCGCACCCAGCACGGAGGCCCCGGAACGGCGCGGGCACAGGCCCGCAAGAGCGGACTGGCAACCTCCTTTGCGCTCACGAAGCGGTCACAGGCCTGGGTGCCCAGACTGGGAAGGAGGGAGGGAGGGAGGGAAACTCTAAGGGGGGAAGGGGAGGGGGGAAGATGGAGAAACCGTCTCTGCCGCCTCTACCGCCGCGGCCGCTTCTCTGTTACCCGGGAAATCCCGCCCACTCTCCCGGCCCGCCCCGCCGAGGGAAGGCTTAACCTCGCTCCGCCACGGGATATATTACCCATCCGTCAATGGTTGAGCCAATCACCGTGCCGTAAAGACCTACTCCCGCCCTCTTCCCTCGCTGGGAGGGGAGAGCGAGCCGCTCACCTTCTCCACGCCCCTATTGGCGGGGAGAGTCCCTAACTCAACCCCGCCTATTGGAGACTGATTGCCGAATCCCTCCTCCAGGCTCCGATCCTACTGGAGGAATAAGAGTACCTCGTCCCATCTCATTGGAGAGTCTCACATATCCCTCCCCACACCGCCCCAGCCACAGGCCTAACAAATCGGCTCCCGCCTCCGCCGGTCCCCGCATTGGAAGACTACCTTTGCTTCTCTCATAGCCCCAGGAAGGTAAGGAACCAATGTGGGGTAAAAATGTCCTTAAGTGAGGCCGACTCCACCCACTACACTGCTGGGCCAGGCCCCGCCCCCAGCGATCTGATTGGACTATCTTGGCGCCGGTAGAAGCCGCCATTGGACACGGCGCCGGTCCAGGAAGGAGACCATTCCGCCCTGCGCGAGGATGCTGAACCTTAGCAGTCCTTTTGTGGAATGTTTACACTGGAGACTGAAGCTCAGCGTTCCAAGGCCGGGACCGGAGATGGCGCGCAGCTCAGCGGTCGAAACCCGTGGCTTTTGAGATTTATAAAGGAAAAAGGCAGTAGTATTACCACCGTGGAGGATTAACCTAAACAATGACAGAAAGCCTTGTCCTTCCTACCCACTTATTTTTACACTTTCATGGTCTTCTAAACACAGCCATCTGGAGCACTCAGCAGCTACTTTCAGCAACGCCGACTCCAAAATTAAGGTCTGGAGCTCTAATCTGATACAAAAGCCCAGCTATTACTAGCTAGTCACTAGGGCTGGCTGCATACTGTGACACTGGGACAACCTGAATCTGCAGCCCACAGGGGGCGGAGATAACCCAGCGGAGGCCTTTAAATGTCACCGCCTGGGCAAGCCTCCGGAAGGCGGAGCATGAGAAAAAAAAATGTATTCCCTATCGACCGGGTAGATCCAGAGACATTTTAAATTGGAGGAAGAGATGCAGAAAGGCTCACACAGACCACTGTATATAAATAGACCGTGAGTGTGCACTCACATTCAGAAAATGAGTAATAATCCCAGATTGTGTGAAGGATATGTTCTTAACAATGACTGTTCCAAGGGAAGAGCCTGTAATCACAACTGTTCGCGATAGGGGAGGAATACTGTCTGAATTTAGGAACTCTAGGCCAGCCCCTTCAAAAAAAGAAAAAAAAATTGAGAGGGGTATCCATAGCCTTCTTGCCAGAGTGAGTTAATGGGGGTCTCCAAGCCTTCTGGGTAGGAAACAATGCCTGAACATGAAAAGTGTTTTGATCTACCGAGTTCCTTTTATTTATTCACTAGTAAGGCGTGGGCCCGATGCCGACCTTGCTTTGGAGGTTTTCTCTGTGCCACGAGCGGGATTCATATTCCCGCGCTCTAGAGTAAAAGGGGGGAAAACGCTCCCTAGAGTCGAGTGTGTCCCCAAGAGATAAGACACCTGGAACCGTTTCGTAAGCCCAATGCTGCCCTCCTAATCCTGCAGAGACTGCCATAAACAAGTGTTGGCAACAGGTGGGTCTCCCTCCTAGATAGGCTTCATGCCGTGAGGCCATAGTAAAGAGTTGTGAACTCCTAGAGTGGCCGACAGGTGGGAGCAGCCACACCGGTAACCAAGCCAAGCCCTGTTCCACGACAGGGCTCTAAAATAAGAAAACACAGCCAAATCGTCCCAGGATGAAGCAGCACTCCAAACCTGACAGATGCCTATCCTAAACTGAGCTGCCTTGCCCACCAGACTGGGTACCTACCATACAGTGTAGCGCACTCCCACCATGGTATCAACGAACACCCCCGAGTCCTTGCTAGAAATAGGCCTCCCGGACTTCCAGTGACTGCAGAGACCGAGGTATCGTAGATCTTGCCTAAGGTTCCATCACTAGGTTGTCATAATCTTAGATTCCGCCGACTAAGATTCACGATTGCCCCGCACAAGGAATTAAGGATGCGGCCAATGTCCAAGCTTTCTCAAACTTAAATTTAAAAGGAAGTCAAGGGGCACAGAGGAAAACAGCAAAAGTTGAGCGGACCGGAGGGTAGAATTCATTCCCACCCCTCGGTGCAGCAGCCCTGGAGCAATGCTTTCTGGAGCACCAGCGCGATCGTCGGGCTTCACCTCGAGGGCTAGCAGATCTCTAGACTCGGAAGAATCTTTGTGTGCCTCCAAGGCTTTCCCCGCCCCCCCAACTAAGGGCGCGGAGCCGGAGACTTCCGGGCGGGAGGGAAGTTGCAGGGAGCTAGAAGGGCCTCAGCCATGTGCCGAGCGCGCTCACGAGAAAGGGGGGGGCAGGGAGTAGGAGAACGTCCCCTCCAAGCTTGTCCCAGAAAGGGGAAGGCCTATCCAATTCGCCAATCAGAAGCAGGGGCGGGGGCTCGTACTTCACGTAAGCCCCAGGAATCCTCCCTCCGCCCTTCGAAGAAAAAAAATTTTTAGCAACTTAAACTCTAGTCCAACCTCCCGATAGGCGGAGCTCTAGAGAATATCATCCAATGCATACACGAGAAAGGAAAGAGGGACTCGAATCCAACCAGTGAAAGACAAGAGAAGGCGGAGCCTCTGAAGAGCCCGAAGTGGGTGGAAGAGGAAATGTCCCCGCCCCTCTCGGGTCCCCTCCAGCCCGGTTGCACAAGCTCCCTGCAGGAGATAGTAAACAGTCTCGGCCAGGCGACGGAGGCAGTGATGGCCGCGCACTCCGAGGACTGGCCCTGCGCCTCCCCTCCCCGCCTGCACCGCCTCTGGCCGCAGTTTGCTCCGGCGCCCCGCCTCTCGGCCCGCAGCCGCCATCCGGCTGACAGGCGCGCCCCTCCCCGCCCGCTGATGCATTTCCTTTTCCCTATTCCAAGCGTGGAGTCTGTTTTCCCAGTTTCCGACCTTCACTGCCCCTTTCAGGCCACCCCCTCGTGAGCGCGCGCGCGCACAAGGCTGCCCCCACCCCGTATGCGGCCCTGTGGCACGCAGCGGCACCTCGCGGAAGAGGGAGCCCCGGCAGCACACTACTCAGGGAGGGGGAGCAGTCGCCGCCGCCGCGAGGTGGGCGGGGAAGGAGGCAGCTCCATGTTTGCGAGGGGATCAGCTGGGGCCGCGGATTGAACCCGCCGAGTTCCTAGAGCTTTTCTACACTCGGCAAGCGCTCCACGCCGGGTCCCAGCCTAGCCGACCCCCGGCGCAGAATACTTGTTCAATTGCCGTGTTCCGACACACCGGCGGCTCCCAGGCTAGTAGCTGGAACCTCTCCCGCCCCCGGTCTCCTCCGGCAAATACAGCATTGCCCCCGCCCCCAGAGTCCTTAACAACCGCGGGCCCACGGTACCCGCGCCTCCCCAGAGCGCGCCCACGACCCCTCCAAGTTTGCCGGCAGAAACAAACGCTCAGGGCGGCTGCTGCACTCGCCCAACGTGGTTAGCGGAGAAGGACCGCGGGGCCCGGCTTGCTATTAAACTCCAGCGGTCGACCAACTCCGGACACCGTGAGCTCGGTGGGCCCGACTGATGGGGCTACGGCCGCCGCCCCCTGCCGAGACCGCTCGCCGCAACCGGGGCCCTCTTCCCTCTTTTTCTTCTTTATAATATTTTCAAAAATATTTTTAAAGCATTACAAGAGCAGTTGGTCTTCTGCCGGCCTATTCCCCAATGAGCTGCCGAGACCTACCGAAACCGACTGCATGGTAAAATAGATTGGGCGGCGCAGCCGGCGCAAGGGCGACCCAGGCCGGGCCAGCCCCCTCCCCACCGCTCCAGCCCGGCTTGGAAACACACTACGAGCGGGCGGCGCCAAGCGCTCTCCTTCCTGGCCTGCCCCTAGCTTACCTCGACCGCGGGACTCCGAGCCTCCCCGATGCTCTGTCTTGGGGGCCGCGGCACTCACACAGATCTAGTGCAGTCAAAGCAAGCGGCCCAAGAACTAGCCCCCCAAAATACCGAAATTGGGGAGACCAAATTAAAAGCAGCTGTTTAACATACCTCCGGAACCAGACGAGGAGTCCTGAATGGGAGGGAACGCCCCCCACTAGCCATTGGCTTGCCTGCGCACACGTCAGTCCCACTGGATCCGCCTCCTTTCCCCGCCCCTTCCCCTTCATTGATCGCCCATTGCCTCCACAAAAATAAAAATAAATAATTAAACTATCCACGAGTAAGAGTCGCCTCCAAAGCAGAGACTATTACATCTCCCACACCGCCACTTTGAGTTTTTCGAGGACTTCGAACTAGACCTTTTGGGATTCGGAGTTCCGCAGGATGGAAGCTAAAGGAGGTGCATCTTAACTACCCGGCCCCAGTTTCCTCCACACACACAAGCCATTTGGAGCTGGGTCAGGAGAAACCTGTAACAGTCTGTGGCCCTACCACTTGGACGCATCAGATCTCAGAAGTTAAGCAAGGTCCGGTTTGGTTAACACTCGGTTGGATTAGCGGTAAGTAGCGACTGGCTGCAACGTCTAGACTTTCCTGGCTGTTTGACTTAAACGTGTGTTCAGTCTACATTGTTAGGTGCCTTTCAGCTATGAAATCCAAAAGCCTGGAAAACTGGCACTTCTCTGAGCCGCTATGGGGTGCGAACCAGATAGTTCACTCTGTCTGCTATCTAGTGCAATTTTAAACTGGCTGGAATATCACTCTAGCCCCTCCCACTTATCGGTCTGTATCCCCCCCCCCCGCCCCCGTGTGTGTGTGTGTTTGTACACGTACGTAGATCCACAGTCATTCCAACATGGGTAATTCGTTTAGCTAGCAGCTGAATGGATCCTACGAGAAGTCT
This sequence comes from Grammomys surdaster, assembly GCF_004785775.1. NCBI lineage: Eukaryota > Metazoa > Chordata > Mammalia > Rodentia > Muridae > Grammomys > Grammomys surdaster. The sequence continues at coordinate 1,438,566 of NW_021604686.1, read as the reverse complement.
GAACAGAGTCCCAACAGGCAACATGGGAGGCACAGAGGCTGTTGTACTGGTGAGTTTACAGGCAACAAAGGTGCATCGTGGGTCGGGGGATAAATTGGGGAAAGCAATGGCAAATTCCCCGCCCCCTTCATCACCTAATCCAGAAGAGTCTCCTCACTTTCAACAGCCCCCCTCCTTTGCTATTTACCAAGAACATATTTGTTCAAAAGCGCTGAGCGGAAAGCACAGAGTGTGAGCAGGAAACTGTTTTGTTGTTGCTGTCGTGTCCTTTTGCTTGTTTTGGAGACGGGATGTCATGTAGCCCAGATTGATCTCAAGCTCAGAGCAGATGACATCCTCTGCTCCAGCTCCCCAAGTACTAGGATTATAGCTGTGTGTGGATTATCACGTGGTTCTGGAAATGAAACCCAGTACTTCATACATGCTAGGCAAGCACTCTTCCAATTGAACTACAGCCCAGCCCCCAAGAACCACTTGTTTGGAGGTCACTGAAGAAAGGGAGTTAGTTTGGGTATCAGGTAGGATATGAACAGGAGAGGATCCTTCTGCCAGACTATTCCAGCAACCTAGTTATAAATTTATAAGAACTTTACCACACTTGATATGGTGATAAATGCCTGTCATCTTGTCAGTTGGGAGGGAAAAGGAATAAGACCTTGAGTCTAAAGCCAGCCTAGGCTACATAGTGGATCCCATCTCAAAGAGAGTTATACTTGAGAAAAATCCCAAGGAAGAGGAGATAGCTGGCTCAGTGCAGGTAATAGGAGAGGTAGCCAGTGGCCTTCTGTGGGTACTAGGACAAAGAGGGATGGCATAGCCAGTGTTGTGCTCAGGTAAATCTCTTCCTAGTTTGGGGCTTCAGTTCCCAGAAAAATGAGGGAGACCATGGGTATACAGAGAAGGGGTCCTTAAAGATAATGTAAGCATCCTTCCCTGACTGGAGTCCATGAGGGAAGCTGTCACTGAGGGAGACAGATTTAGGAAGGTCAATGGTCATTCCACAGGAACTAGAATGTCCCATGTAGCTGGAGAGAGCTGTGGAGTAGGAAAGGCTAGGAAGTGAGGACAGTGGGTTCAGTGTGAGGCCCGACAGCGTCATGAAAGTCGGCACTCATCCTGGCCAGGACGAGGATCTACTTCTAGCTGAAGGCATAAGCAGATGCTGTGTGCATGAGTTGAGGCACTACAGTGAGAACACGAGTCAGAAATGCTGAGTCCCATTCATGGCGGCTCCCATCGGCTCCATCCCCATCTGTGGCTCAGCCTTCTCTAAGGATAAGAATTCTTTCCCCGTTATCCGGTCAATACAGTTATCACCTCGTAAAGTTGCCGAATCTCAGCAGAGGCCAGCATCCTAGGCGTTTGACTATTATCCTGAACAGCAAGTGGCATGCTGTAGATACTTATTTTTTGTGTGCACATATGTGTGTGCGTGCACACACATGCATATGTGTACCAGTGTGTGCACCCATAGAGTATTGTGTGCACCAATGCATATTTGAAGGATGTCAAGTGTCCTGCTACCAACCCCTGCCTTATTCCCTTGAGACAAGGTCTTTCCTGAATCCAGAGTTAGGCTGCTGGTCAGCAAGTTCCAGTGATCCTCCTGCCTCCCCATCTGCTACTCCCCAACTCTTGGGTTACAGGTACATATGTAAAAAACCATACTGGGCTTTTTACGTGGGAGCTGGGAAGTTTAATTTGGGTCCTTATGCTTAAGCAACAAGAGTTCTTACCCACTGAGCTACGTCTCCATCCTCATTATGGAGAAAGATATGGCTGATACTTACACCTTTCTGAACACTCTTTAGATTGAGATCTTAAGGACAACCACTATATGTAATTCAACTTTGGGGTCTCTGTATTCAGTGCAGTCAAGGGGCACCGGGAGGGACCCAGTAACTGTTTCTGAGTCAGTGTTATGTGGACACTGAACATTTCTTACTCACCCACTAGTAAAGGTACAATTGAATGGATCTGGATGAGTGTCCTCCTTGGAAAAACCACATGCCTGTGTGTGAAATACCCTGCAAGTCTGAGGCCTCAGGCAGTGGAAGGGCTTACCTACATGAAGTAGCCAAGCCAAGTTTATCTGAGTCCAAATCCTGAAATTGTTCCTTCTCCCATATGCTGTTTCTGCAAACACTCAGGCTATGATCCAAGTGGAAGCCTTTGGAGAAAATACCCTGCCTTCCCTCTTCAATAACAACAAACCTTACCTACCTAATTCTAACAGCAGTTTGTCATCAGATAGTTCTAGAAAAAGTGTACTCTAAGAAACAAGATTTGTCTACCAGCTACACAGAGACACCGGTCTTTAACACATGATGTATATACTTGAAACTGTCACTCCAGAACTTTCTGTCTATTTCATGGACAGGAGATAGGCGCACTCTTGTTCACAAAAAGGAACTCACTCACAGATCGGTGTCTCTGGCCCACCTTCTCTTCCCCACTGCTGGAGGTAAAAGCATCTGTCACCCATATTGACTTCAATGGGTGCTGGAAATCAAACTTGAGTCTCCATCTTGTGTGGCAAAAACTGGTTTGTTTGGTTTTGTTTGTTTTGTTTTGAGGCAGGGTTGCACATACACCAGGCTGGCGTGGAGTTCATGATGATCTTGCCCAGGCCTCCTGAGTCCCCAACAGTAGCAATGTAAATGTCAACATTGTGCTTAGCTCTTTTTAACTTTAAAAAAACTTTGAAGCAGGCTCTTGCTAGCTACTTTCTGGACTTTGTGCCTCCTCTGCTTGTGATCTTCCTGCCTTCAGATTCCATTAGGGCTGCAGTCAGTGACTGCTGACAGAGCTGATCACCATTCCCACCTCAGCACGCTCCAGGAGGAGACTGAGCTCTCCGCCTGCACCCCAAGGCTTTGAGGGTTTTGAGATAAGCTCTCTCAAACCCCAGGCTGGTCTAGAACTAGACAGAGATGTCCTTGAACTTTTGATCCTTCTGCCTGTCCTCTAGATGGAGGAGGGAAACCCTCAAAACTATTGATCAAAACCTGTTTAACCACTTCCTAGCTAGATTATTTTATTTTGTTTTATTTTATTTTGTTTTTTCCGAGACAGGGTTTCTCTGTGTAGCCCTGGCTGTCCTGGAACTCACTCTGTAGACCAGGCTGGCCTCGAATTCAGAAATCCGCCTGCCTCTGCCTCCCAAGTGCTGGGATTAAAGGCGTGTACCACCACTGCCCGGCCCTAGCTAGATAATTTAAGCAAATTGTTTATCTGCTGATTAGTAAGATTCTATACTACATTGGACTTCTGGAAAGTTTAAAATAAATATGCCTAGCATACAGTCAAGAATCCTTCCCTTTTTCTTGCTTTCTCAAAGCTCCATACTCTTCTCCTGGCCATTTAAATGCAAAGTCCCTGGCCTTGCAGACCTCAAAGGAAAACTCCTATCTCTAGCTAACTACCGACCTTCAATGGCATGGACTGCATTATCTCTTATTGGAAAGTTGGAATTCTTTTAGTGAGATTGAAGACTGACATTACTGTACCTGGAAACGTCTTCTCCTCACTGAGCACTAGTTGACCCCTCAGGGTCATGACTATTCTAAATCAGAAAAACAGCTGTAAAAATAGTATATCCCCCCCCCCAGATAATCTGGCATTGTTTTACTGTAATAACAGGTTCCTCTATTCAAATAAAATCTGAATGAGAAACCCACTATGGAAGAGATAGAGGTGTAGTCTGTGTAGAGGTGAAGTGGCCTGAGCACTGTCCACGTCCCTTCCATGTTCACGCCTCCCAGCAGCCCCTGTGGGGTGTGTATTTAATTCAGGAAAGCAATGAAAAGACTCCACAAGATGAAACTCTTGAGCTTTGTTCTGTTCTGAATCTGGCCAGACTTGAAGGTTTTAAAACAAAACTCTACAGTGGCTTATAAAACCACTAGACTTCAATATGGTATATTGATAAGTACAGGGAAGTCAGTCTAAAGTGAGGGGGCCTTTAGTGACTCTAGTCATCAAGTCCCAGAAGCCATCAGGAACATATTAACTACTTTAAATGGTTAGGAAAGCCCCATAGCTCCCACCCTGTACCTATTTCCAAGGCCTTAGCCTAATGCCAAGTTCAACTGAACTAGGAGGAAGGCACTATGGAGGCTGTGGGTAAAAGTAGAGGGAGATTAAACAACATCTCAAGTGCTAGATTCCTATCTGTAGAGAAGAACTCAAGTCTCCTCTGCTCAGATAAGCACAGTGTAAAACCCTGTTTGAGAGCTAAGCCTGGCCTCCTGGCTGGTGGACCTTCTACTCCTTCCTGCCTAACTGTGGCCAGTGAACTGATACCTAGGCCCAAGACAAATCTAAGACATAAATTAGGAGTCCTGAGATGCTAAGTTAGTTCCTTAGTTCTCAGACATCTACTGGGCCAAGGGGAGCAACAAGAAAGACAAGGTGGAAAACAAGAATGGACTCAAAATGATTCTCTGACCACCACATGTGCACCATGGCAGACAGGTATCCATGTACATTAGTGTACTAAGTAACTTTTTAAAAATTAAAGGGTTTAGCTGGGCAGTGGTGGTGCATGCGTTCAATTCCAGCTTTTAATTCACTTATGAGGAGAGGCAGGCAGATTTCTATGAGTTCAAAGCCAGCCTGGTACACAGAGCATGTTCCAAGACAGGTTAGGCCTATGTAGAGAAACCCTGTAGAAAAAAAACAATGAATAAATAATAAAAAAACTTAAAAACCACCAAAATTTGAAACAAAATTAAACTAAGAAAGATAGCACTGTATACTAGCAGATGGGGAAAACTATGGAACTCTTTTCTCAGGATTTTACTGAATGTTCAGGAAATACCATTGGCTGTGCCCAGAACTAGAGATATGAGTTAAATAATCATTTGAATGCCTGGGTCATCCTATATTCACTCAACCACCGAGTGGGTAGGCCCAGGAATTTGCACCTAAGAACTCCAGCACAACTTTGAATTGAGTAATTTACAGGACAAAGGTACAGCACATCGTGAACAAGTGACCAAGTGATGGTCCTGAATTACCTCTTCCAGGTGCTTTTTGATTGTTAATGTTGTTTCCCGTGTATTTCACCAACCCTAAGTATTTCTGTAATCTACTTTCAAATCTCAGCATAATCGCTCTGATTTCAAATTTCTGTCTCAATCTGCTACCTTTTTTTATTTTTTAATTTTAGACAGTGTCTCTTGTACCCCAGGCTGGGCTCCTACAACTGTTATAGCCAACACTGGTCTTGAAGTCCTGACCCTCCTGTCTCTTCCTTTCCAATAATGAGATCACAGTCACATTCCACCACGTCCAGCAGTTTAGTCTTTGGGTAAGATAAGAACATCAAGAATAATGTGCTGGCCGGGCGGTGGTGGCGCACGCCTTTAATCCCTGGGAGGCAGAGGCAGGCGGATTTCTGAGTTTGAGGCCAGCCTGGTCTACAGAGTGAGTTCCAGGACAGCCAGGGCTACACAGAGAAACCCTGTCTCAAAAAAACAAAAACAAACAAACAAAACAAAACAAAAAAAGAATAATGTGCTGGCAGACGAAGAAACAGATCCTTGGGTTCTCGGGATACAGGTCCACAGCCATAGCAAATTAACTCTGGTATTTCCAATGTTTTCTTCTATCAGTGCCTAGTTTCAAGTAGTTGTTGAGAGTGAATGAGTTCATATTTATAGAGTATTCTGTACAGGACCTAGAGTGTGAATTTCCACTAACTGTTTGCTATTACTGTTATTTATGACACCCTGGTATTTGCATATTGTGGGCCAAGCTAGTCCAATGGGGCAGCTTGTCACTGGCTATCAGGTAGAAGGCATGTGATGTGAAGAGTATTCCTTCAGGGCCAATGCTGATTCCACGCAGAGAACTAGCAGAGCAGTATCTGTGCGGTTCTTCTGGAAGCACGAACCCTCTGGAACTATGCAAACCTGAGGACAGGGTGTGAGATCCCCATCTGGGAGAATGTCACTAATCCTGTGGTCTCTCTAGTCTACTGCAAGGAACAAGGATTCAATGTCAGTGGAACAGGGCTCAATGTTAGTTTACCTAAGCTGGAAGAAGCAGCCTCTGGGAGATTGAGATAGAATTGTCTTGAGTACAAGGACAGCCTAGGCTACATGGTAAGGTCCTGTCTCAAGCAAGCAAACAAACAAAACATACACAAACAAAACAAAAAATAAACCATCCTAGAATTTCAAAACCAATTATAATCTAAAAGGAGAACAGCAGTAACAACAAGAAAAGCCCCAAGAGTCTCCAAAGATAAGCACCATTCTGTTTCTGATGCTGCCAAGAGTCTGCAGACTTGATAAGCAGATCAACTTGGGTTATAGTTTTAAAGCAAATCACTGTATTTCCCTGGACCTCACCTTTCTCATTCACACAGAATTAGGTGAAGGACGCCCAGGGTGGGGGCACATGTGTGTAATTCCAGCACTGGAGAAATGGGAGACACGCATGTAGAAAGGACAGGGGATATTCATTAGGACTGTGCAGTTTCAATGAAGTGACATAAGGGACAAAGCACTCAGCACTTAGCTTGTTATAGCAGACACAAACTGCACAAACGGGCCACTCAGAACTGCGCCTCGGCTACTGAAGTTCTGTATCTCCTCCACCCCAGGCCTCCCCATCTGTCCAGAACCAACTCCCGGACTCCCTCCTCACCTTCCCATGAATTGATGAAACTAAAAGGGTTTAATCATGTTGGTATATTTATAGGTAAATACAAAACTGTATCACTATAAGATATTGAATATGAACATTACAATTATTTACTGAATCTGACTCAGTCCATTGATGTTAAATACAAAATGAAATGATTGTAAAAAATAAGAATATACACATTCAAAGATCTTATTACAGTATAAAATTATTGAGCTCTGACCAGCTGCCAACCTCATCTTCTAGAGTAAGGGAAGATCTAGGGGTTCTGTAGGGTTTTGTAGGACACAGTGTTGGGAACTCTTCATTCCATTCCTGGTGAGTCAGACTGGGGAAAGACAGGAGCAAGTTGTATGGGCAGGGGACTAGCGATTACAAGGAACGACCTCATCCAGCCAAGGGGACTATGCTTTATAGTGACCCAGACCCATCCAAGGGGACAATGCTTTATAGTGACCCAGAACCATCTGGTTTGTGGTCCTGGATCTGGCAGGCTGGCAGGCAGGGAGAGCTGGGCATCTCAGTAGACAAGAGTTGCATAAAGAAAGTTATCTTCCAACACAAGAAAAAGAGGCCCCAGTTTGTCCTTTATTCTTTTTAAAACTTCGTACCGATTACTTTGGGCTCTGGCAGCTCTGGAAATTCGTTTCTAGCCTTGGTCCCCATCACTGGGGTCATAAGACAGAGTCTGGAATCACAGTGGAGGTCTGTTCCCCAAATCAGCAAAGAAAACAGAATTTGTTAAATGAAGGACACCCATGCTAAAATGAACCAGTGTTACCTTACGTCAGTATTTTTGGCTCCAACAAGCATAGAGTCCAGAGGGAAAGATGTCATTAAGGAAGAGGGCCTGTGGCCCAGGAAAAAAGTATGTGTTGTCCTCTATCACTCTGCTGTCTGACAACATGAGTCACGAGCCCCAACCCCAGCCAGTCGAGAACAATCGTCAGGGTCCAAGAAGCAAGGAATGCTGAACTGCAGCATAAAGCCCCAGAAACTTCTACAAAGAGTATCTGTGTGTATATGTATTTATAGTATACGGCCATACTTATCACATACAGTATATATTATGTACACACATACATATGGGTCCATACACGTAAGTGCACATACGTACACGCACACACACAGAATGACAGAAAAGACTGGAATACACGTCCTATGTATAAACGTGCTTGGCACTCGGGACATTCTCTAGTATATGTAACTTGGTCAAGCTTTCTGGGTAGGAAGGTGAATGCTCACCAAACCTCCCTGTCAAATCATAGCAAAGGGAAGGAGATGTCCAGAAGAATGGCATTGGGAGATGGGGCTGGGGGGAGGGTTCCTTCCCCACTTACCTCAGGGACCCTGGCAAATATCAATAGCCACAATTTGGTTTTGATAAGGCACAGTTCGATAGCAGGTGCTAGGAATTAAGAACACATTGCTGCTGGCCCTTTCTAGTGGCAAGGTCACCACATTTATCTAGCCAAAGGGAAAGGCTGCCTTGCGTGCACGAGTGCGCTGGGAGACACAAGAAAGAGGTTGATCCATGGTTTCAGCATAACTGATGGCAACCTATAGGCTCAGCAGTGTCCAGGGTAGTTTAAGGAAGGCTGACCAGCAGGTGGGAACTTGTGGAACAGTTATTGACCATCCATGGCCAACAGGCTATGACCAGAGGGAACCATGCCTTCCCGCTCTGCAAACTCCAAAATGGCCTTGTAGCAAAAGTAGTACTGCTCAGGGGTCTGGATGCTGAAGGCCCTCTGGGTCCTCATGCGTGACACTGTCTGGAACACATTAAGGGTGCCAAGCTCCTCCAGCTGTGCCAGGCAGATGTCCAGTGAGCAGAAGGTACCTGAAGAGGGAAGGAATGATAACATGAGTGTACCTCTCCTGTTTTCTTCCTTTTACCAAATCATCAGGCAAGACTGAGTACAGAACTCAAAGGCACAGGGTCGAACAGCAGCAGGACTCACACCTAAAAGGACTTGGAAGGAGTATCACAGGGCATGCTAAAGGCCAGGAAAGGAGGGGCTCCTGTCTCTCAGGACATACACGAGGAGAGCAGAAGAATAAGTAGGTAGGTGACACAGAGGAAGAAGTTACTGCTTCTTCAATACCAGACAGTGCAACTGTACTTCTACACCCAATTTCCAGGCCTTGTACCTCTCTAAAGGTCTAACACAAACACAGTCCTGATTATTCCCCTAAAGGGACCTCTGAACTAGTAAAGCCAGCAGCTCATACAGCACACATAATGAAGAACACAGAAGCCAAGCAGAATAGCACAAACTTATAATCCCATTATTTGGGAGGCTAAAACAAGAGGATTGCTGGGAATTCCAGGTCAGATTGGACTTCATAGTAAGACCTGGTCTCAAAAACACACAGCAACAAAGGGGTTGGGGAATAAGACCAGCACAGGGAGAAGAAGCCTCTAAGAGAGGGCTAGCTGATCTCTCTGGTGACCACATTCATGGTGTGACAGAGTTCACAAAGTCCAAAGACAATGATGAACAACCCCTAAAACTTGGTTTATAAAGCATTTATTTTGGCAAGTGACATCTTGAATGAGTTCTTTCTCTAATCACAGACATGCCCTAAGCATTTAGTTCCTCCTCTCCACCCCCACCGCCTTTGGACACATAATCAGACTAAGGTACAGTACCTGTCCTGCCGATGCCAGCACTGCAGTGGACCACAATAGGTGGCTCAGGGCCCTGCCCTTTGGAGCGAGCTCCCAGGCTACCTACAGCCATGCTCTGCTGATTCCTGACCACTCTCAGGAAGTCAATGAGGGAAGCAGCTGAGGAAGGGACACCATAATCTGGCCAGCTTAGGAACTGGAAGTGGGTCACCTGGCGTTTCTGCCGCTCCTTATATGAAAAAGAAACCAGAGTTAATGCCATCACAGCTGTCTACTCTGCCTACCCTTGGCCTTCCAGATTCTTCAGGCCTTAAGAGGCTCCTGTCAACTTCCGCTGTCACCTTTCTTCACAATTGCTTTTCTACTTCAAACCCAAAGGAAAGGCTACACGGTTCAGAAGGCAAATTGCTATATTATAGGATCCATATTTCTTGTTTATTATTATTATTATTAAATTATTATTATTGTATATTACTGTTTGTTATTAAAAACAAGACAAGAAATTTGCCATAGAAGTGTTCCTCTGCAGGGAAAGACACACCGACTAGTTGTCCAGTGCCAAAAAGTCATCTCTAGAACATAATACAAGCAATTATATGAATATAACAGAATATATTTACAAATATATATATATATAGATGTAAAAAAATATATATATATACATGCAATAACAATTAGTAATAGAAATTATACATTTGAAAGATCAAGTAGGGTTCAGAGGGAGAGGAAAGAGAGAAATGTTACAATTAAATTATAATATCAAAAGAAATATTCTGCTGGGCGGTGGTGGCGCATGCCTTTAATCCCAGTACTTGGGAGGCAGAGGCAGGCGGATTTCTGAGTTCAAGGCCAGCCTGGTCTACAGAGTGAGTTCCAGGACAGCCAGGGCTACACAGAGAAACCCTGTCTCGAAAAACTAAAAAACAAACAAACAAAAAACAAAAGAAATCTTCCTTAAAAAAATTATTGCCGGGCTGGAGAGATGGCTCAGTGGTTAAGAGCACTGACTGCTCTGCCAGAGGTCCTGAGTTCAATTCCCAGCAACCACATGGTGGCTCACAACCATCTGCAATGGGATCTGATGCCATCTTCTAATGTATTCTGAAGATAGTTGCAGTGTGTACTCATATAAATAAATAAAAATCTTTAAAAAAAATTATTGCCAGGCATGGTAGGCCACACCTCTAAACTGCAGCATTCAGGAAGTAGTGGCAGGCAGATGGGTCTCTATGAGTTTGGGCCCAGCCAGGTCTAACTATATAGTGAGACCCAGGCCAGCCAAGGGTACATATTGAGAGAAACTGTCTCAAAATAAAACAGTAACATATTTACTTACTTACTGAATTACTTAGTTTGTGAGTGCCCAGACACCTTTGTTCATGAGTGCACAAGCATGAGTACACATGCAGGCCAGAGAAGGATATCAGGTGGCCTCCTCTATCACATGCCACCTACTCTTTTGAAGCAGGGTCTCTCCCTGAAATTGGAGCCAGGTATCCTCAACTAGGCCATAACCAGAAAGCCTAGTGAGTCTCTTCCCTCTGCCTCTATCAGATCTGATGACAGGCATGGACAGGCCCCCAGCTGGACACATAGGTACTGCAACCTGAACTCTCATCCTCATGATTGAGTAGCAAGTACTCTGACAGCTGACCCATCATCTCTCCAGCGCCTGACTGTAGTTTTTCTGAGACAAGATCCATATTATGTAATCCAAGCTATTTCCTACTTGTCACCCTACCTCAGCCTCCTGCGCTGAAGGACAGTAAGCAGTAAGCATGGGTTAGCATCCAGATGCCCAATGTTGAAATTTTTTATTTCTCTTTAATGCCACTCGTTTTTTGTTTTTTAAGAGCTATTTATTTTATGTATATGAGTACACTGTAGCCGTCTTTAGACACACCAGAAGAGAGCATCGGATCCCATTACAGATGGTTGTGAGCCACCATGTGGTTGCTGGGAATTGAACTCAGGACCTCTGGAAGAGTAATCAGTGCTCTTAACTGCTGAGCCATCTCTCCAGCCCCTTAATGACATTCTTATACTGAGGTGATAACTTTATTAGTTCTGAGTTGAGTCTTTTTTTTCTTTTGGAAAGGGGAGGTGTCTCTATTTGGAGCTTACAATGTGGACCAGGCTGGCCTTGAACTCATAGAGATCAGCTTGCCTCTGTGTCTGGAATGCTAGGATTAAAGGCGGACACTACATACCTGGCTTCTCATTGAACCTTCATCTTGTTTTCAGGAAAAACAAGAGCTGTTTATTACCTCCCTAGAATCCTGCCCATTCCCCCTAGACAGGGGCTCACTGTGTCGGCCCGGATGGCCCAGAACTCACGCCATAGAGCAGGCTGACCTGGACCTCATAGGTATCCACTTCTTGCTGAGTGCTGAGATTAGAGGTGTGCATCACCACCCTCGATGAGAATCCCTTTAAAGGAACAGTCCTAATTTTAAAAGCGTGAGAAAATAGAAACCTGCATTTACCTCTGTGTTATGAATTTCTAGAGTTGTTTTCTTATAATGGTTCATGTTCTCCACTCCTAGATTAGTCACCGTGAGGAAGCCAAATCGGATCCGAGAGTCTTTTTCTAAAGGCCAGTACTGGCCACATTTTCTCCTGCCGCCTTCCTCAAAGCTGAAGACATACAGAGCAAGTTAAGCCTTCGCTCTTCAACCAGCTGTAAGCCGCTTCCCACCACAAACTTCTGAGCTCCTAGGCAGCACTGTGACCTGCACTGCTCCTAAAGTATAGCACTGATTCTTAGCAGAAAAAGGACATCTCTTCATTCTAAACAGGCGTTAAAACAGCTAATGTTCTTCCATGTATACATTTAGCAGACATGCATTGTACATTCACTGCATCATCTGGCTCCTTCCTGATGCCCGGTTGTATTTCTCACATATAGTAACAAGACCACAGTGAGGCCTAGACCTTAGTCACTGTTCAGTCTCTTATCCACGAAGGGCCCTTGGCTGGAATGGGAAAGACACAATTCCTGGATGTAACTAAGTCCAGATACTTCATCTCACAACTTTTGAGTGGCCTCAGAGAACTCTGAGGTGGTACTTCTCCCAACTACAGATGGCTATTGACAATGCCCTGAGGAAGGGAACTGAGCAAACATCTTTTTTTCTTCCCCATCTGAAATAGGTTATAATTAATGATGAAACTAATAAAATATGAAATTCCTTAAATTTGGCTGAATTGCCAAATTTCAAAACCAACCCTTTATTCAGAACTTCCTGCCTTATGTTTCAACCCTCTTTTTTCTGCTCCCTTACAGGCAGCAATATGAATGAACAGAAGAGCAGTCAAAAGAAGGAGGAAATGGAAAGCAAAGGGAACTGGTAATGCAGCAGCCAGAACAGCACCTTTCCCATTTAGACAAGGTGAGCTGCTGGCATTTCCCAGCATGTCCTTTAGTGAATACAGCCAGACCCCAGAATATGCTTTAACTAGCACTGGGTCCCTATAATTACGGATTAACTATCTATCTGCAAGGCTGACATGACCTCCAGCATGTCCTAGTATGTTAACTAGAAATGTGCATGGCTTTCCTAACCTTCGAGCTTAGGGCAGGGAATCAATGGATAAAAGTAGACTAACTCACCGGGTGGTCATGACAATCACCAAAACTTTTTGCTCCCAAACCATGAGCCAGAAGTCACGATAGGTGTTCTCCAGAGGACCTGGAATGACAGGAGGGAGAGCAGGCCTTTAGAAGCATGTCTGGTTTTCTAGACTTGTCTTCTAAATGGAATCTCTGAAGCACAGACTGAACCAGGCTCTCATACAGACTCAGACTCACTATGTAGTCCAGCATGACCTTGAACTCCTGTTCCTCGGGTCTCCTTTTCCCAAGCACTATTCATATGAGCCTTGCCTTGTCTCTCCTTAGTCAGAGAGGTCCTTGAAACAACCATGTCATCTCTGTATGGGTGAGTATTAAAGACACAGAATGACAGGACTGGAGCGATGGCTCAGCGGTTGAAAACGCATGCTGTTCTTACAGTTCAGCTCCCAGCACCTACGTCAGGTGTCTCACCACAGCCTGCAACTCCAGCTTCACGGACCCAACGCCCCCTTCTGGCATCCACAGGGACCTGTATTCACATGCACGTGTCCATACACGAACATATATATATGGTTAAGACCACTTGCTGCTCTTGCAAAGGAACTGGATTGAATTCTAAGCACCCACAGGCAGCTAAGATCTTTTATAACGCTAGTTCCAGAGGACCTAATGCCCTCTTCTGGTCTCTGTGGGCACTGCATGCATGTAGTGCGCAGACATTCACAGCAGGCAAAACACCTACACACATAAAATAAAAATAAAATTTTAAAGATAAATAAAATGACTCTGTACCAAAAATAAAAGGAAAGAGAATACTCATATTCGACTCTTGGTTGACATGATCTCATCACAGTGGGTTTTGTTAGTAAGTGTGGGGTGTGATGCCGTGGGCCGGCCTGCAGGGGGCTATCAGAGGACCCAGATGCTAATGTGTATTGTAGAAGGGTTTTCTCCTTCCACCTTACAGGAGATTTGACTCAGGTCACCAGACCTGTAACACAAGCACCTTTACTGTGTAAGTTGTCTCAGTATTTTTAAATCATTTACTCTTTTAAAAAGTTGGAGTCAAGCCGGGAGGTGGTGGCGCATGCCTTTAATCCCAGCACTTGGGAGGCAGAGGCAGGTGGATTTCTGAGTTCGAGGCCAGCCTGGTCTACAGAGTGAGTTCCAGGACAGCCAAGGCTACAGAGAAACCCTGTCTCGAAAAAATGCCCCCCCCCAAAAAAAAAAGTTGGAGTCATTTGGGAGTGACATATGCCTTTAATCCCAGCACTTGGGAGGCCAGGTGGATCTCTGTTGAGTTTGAGACCAACCTGGGCTATGGAGTAAATTCCAGGAAAGCCGAAGCTACACAGAGAAACCCTGTATGGAGGAGAAAGGAGGAGAATATTCTGGAATAACAACAGCACACACAAAGACGGGAAGGGCGGGGAAAGTCACTGGTGGTAACAGATACTTTTAATGCTAGCACTTGGGGAGCAGAAGCAGATGGATCTCCGGGTTCCAGCACAGCCAGGGCTACACTAGGAAACCCTCTCTGGAAAAACCAAACAGAGGAAAGTAGGTGAAGTCTGCTTTAGTGCATCCACTTCCATCCTCTCCCAGAAGTTATCAAGAAAAATCTAGTACTTTTTGCCCTTATAAGTGTCTTTCCTACACCTGCCATCTCTCCCTTGTTTTTTATACGAAATTTCAGCACAACAAGGAATTTATCATTTTTTGGTCTAAGTTACTAACACTATTCTAATGTACTTTTTAAATATTTCTTTCCCCTTACAGTTTAATATTTTTTACAGTACAGACACACAGTATCTCTCTGACTCTGTTCCAGTTGTTCTGCTGTCTCTCTCACCTGCACTGCCACTCCATTTCTCAGGATTTGTTTTATTTTTATGTGTGTGCTTGGATGGAGGAGTGCATGGCAGATGTGTGTGTGTGGGCACCTGCCGAGGTCAGGCTCCCCGGACCAAGGGTCACAAGCGTGACAAGCCTCCCTGTATGGTCACTGGGAACCGGACTCTGGTCCTCTGGAAGAGCAGTACGTGCTGAGCCATCTCTTCAGGCCTTCTATCTATTCTTAAGTGCCCAGTCATCCTCTAGGCTCTCTTTGACGAGGACACTGAAAGGACTTTCTCTCGCCTACGCTCTGGATGGCGCAGCTGGTCCTAAACACTTCAACCATTTAAATTATAGCATATTACATCAGACAGTAGAGAAAATCCCCACATCGGTAAATAGATGTAGAGGATGAATGCCATTTGTGAAGCTGCTCATTATAATTAGAACCTGCACAGTGATGAACACTCCACGACAAATGTCCTTATGATCACTCCTCGGGAGAATCGGGAGAATTCTTTGTTTTCCCAGTGGTTTCAGAGAAGCAGGGTAATATCAAGGGTTAATTTGGACCTGAAAGCTCAACGGTTCCGCTATTTTTGTCAAAGTCTTTAGTAATCACTAACATTTTGTATGTGAATAAATGAAAGCGAGTGTGCAGGTATATGACAGCCATTCACTTATGCACGTGGAAGCCATGGTTAATGCCCAGTGCCCACCTTCGGCTGCCACCCAGAATGCTTGGTTTGCATTTCATGGTAGTTTTGTTTTGTTTTGCTTTGCTTTGTTTTGTTTTGTGATGGGGTCTCTGACTGGAACCTGGTATCTGCCTAGTAGCTACACTGGCTAGACACTGAGTCCCAGGAATCCTCCTAGCTCTGCCTCCCTAGTGCTGGGATAACAAGTGCCTGACACTAGCACCCACATGCTGGCTCACCACCACCCGGTTCCAGATATCCAGGGGATCTGACACTCTTCTAGCATCCATGCTCACTGCATACATGCATGCGGGAAAAACATTTCCACATACAAAACAGAAAATAAAAAATTTAAAACAAAAATAAAGACAAGAAATAGGAGGAATGCCAGCCTAGTCTGTTAAGCTAGGTTCCATCACAACAAAGACAGACAGACATAGAAAGATAGAATAAAGGATCTTATTTCAGAACGGGAGAAATGGCTCAGTGGTTAAGAGCTGTTCTTTCAGAGGACCCAGGTTCAGTTCCTGGCACCCAGAGAATAGCTCACAACCACTCTAACCCCAGAGGGTCTGATGCCCTCTTCTGACTTCTGTAGGCAATGCATATATGTGATACACAGACTTCAATTCAGGCAAAATACCTACACACATAAAATAAAAATAAGAAGGAAAAAAGTTTAAATGATCTTCTCTCAGGACAGGAAAGAGGCAGTGTAGCTTAGTGGTAGAGCTCACACCTAGCGTGCCCAAAGCTCTGGGTTCAATCCCCAAATGCAAAACTGTGAGGGGAGGTCCTAATTTGGGAAACATATCTGTTTCTTCTAGATGTTGTGCCATTAAGGTAAATCCCTCTTTCTACCTACCTTGAATTTTATATCTGGCTTATCAGATATTCTGATTGCTTAGCTGACCCAATCCTAACAATACTTTTGAGGTTTTTTTTTTGGGAGGGGGAGGAGCCTTTTAAGTCTCAGTGTGTAGCACAGGCTGGTCCTGAGTGTACGATATCAGTGTGTAGCACAGGCTGGTCCTGAGTGTATGATCTTATTGCCTCTGTCGCAAGTCTTACCCATACTCAGTCACCGCTAATGGTTTGAATGTGGGAAATAAAGTGGGTATGGGTCAGTGGTCGACATGTGTTTGTCCCGTGCGAGGCCCTGGGTTTGAGCACCAGAACTAGGGGAATCTAGTGCTAAAGTGTGTAAGAGGCACAAGGAGTGGCGTTCGGATGAGTGCGGGCCTTAGAGATGCAAGAAAGGGCTTGTATTGCTTTCTTGATGTTTATATATGGGTAATGCTTAACTGTTGTGATTTATTTAGAAAATGGAGATAAAAATGGTGACACACCCCTTTAATCACACCACTTGAGAGGCAGAGGCAGCCAGATCTCTGGGTAAGAGGCCAACCTGACCTACAAAAAGAGGTACAGCCTAGCCAGGACTACACAGAGAAACAAACCCTGTTTCAAAAAAGGAAAATGAAGATAAAAATCATTCATTAACTCCCAAATCCAGAGACAGTGTTAACATTTTCCACCGTCTCCAAGACCTTTCCTATATGTACTTATAGATAACCCTTTCACCCCACGTGATAGCAGATCTTTCTTTAATGTAGCTTTCCATGGCAAAAACTACAACTCCTGAGACTGCAGAGATACCTCAGCAGTTATGAGTGCTGGCTGCTCTTCCACAGAGCCTGGGTTTGATTCCCAGCACCCACATGATGGCTCACAACTACATGTAACTACAGTTTAAGGAGATCCAACACCTCCTCTAGCCTCTACTGGCACCAGGCATGTACATGTCACAAGGACATACATGGAAGCAAAACACTCATTTGCATAATTTTTATTTATTTTTATTTATTTTTTTTGGGGGGGTTTTTCGAGACAGGGTTTCTCTTTATAGTCCGGGCTGTCCTGGAACTCACTCTGTAGACCAGGCTGGCCTTGAACTCAGAAATCCGCCTGCCTCTGCCTCCCAAGTGCTGGGATTAAAGGCGTGCGCCACCACCGCCCAGCCATAAAATTTAAAATAAAATTGTTTTAAAGTATAGCTCTTACAACTACATTTGCTGGAGGTGTGAATTTTGAATATAATGTAATGCATATTATGTTCTTGGATATTTAGATTCATTCTAAAACCTTAAATATCTGTGTCAGTGTCTGGTTCCACAAAGAAGATATTCTAGTACCCTGCGATGTGAGTGCAAGCTGGGCATGCCTATAATCCCAGTACTTAGAAGGCAGAGGTAGCAACAACATCAGGAATTCACATTCATCCTTAACTGTATAGAGAGTCCTGGGCCAGCCTGGGCCAGCCTAGGCCAGCCTGGGTTACACGAAACCCCTTTTCACAACACAAAACACAAGATATTGGTGAAGCTGAGCATGATGGCTCATCCCTCTAATCTCTACACTTGGAAGGCTGGGGCAGGAGGATAGACTGAGGTACTATTTCAAAACAACAGCAAATACACTAAAGGGTTGTGGGGCTGCAGGGTCTGCAATGTGCTTCCTTTTCGAGTACCTGCATGTGATCTCTAGTACCCAACAACCTTCCAGCCCCATGCCTCTGCTAGCATCACAGATGTGTAACACCACACTCAGCAAGCTCCAAACCAACAGGGCTGTCTGAAAATAAAAACAAAGAAAGAAGCTGGGCTGGTGAGATGGCTCAGTGGTTAAGAACACTGACTGCTTTTCTGGAGGTCCTGAGTTCAAATCCCAGCAACCACATGGTGGCTCACAACCATCTGTAATGAGATCTGATGGCCTCTTATGGGTATCTGAAGACAGCTACAATGTACATATAATAGATAAATAAAAACCTTTAAAAAAAGAAAGAAAGGAAGAAAGAAAGAGAGAAAGAAAGAGAAAGAAAGAAGGAAGGAAGGAAGAAGCTGGGAGAAATGGCTCATTGGATAAAGATTCTTGCTGCACAACCAAGAAGACCTCAGTGAAATCCCAGGAACACACATGGAAAGGCAGGCAAGGTACTTGGGGTAAGGAAGGCTCTCGAGGGCTTGCTTACCACCAGCCTAGCTCCAAGTTCAGTGACAGACCCTGTCTCAAAACAACAAGGTGGAGAATGACAGAGCAGGACATCTGACGCTCTCCTCTAGATCTGCCCACACACAAATAAACATACTCACATGTGTATGTCTGTTCATGTATGTGTGTGTGCATATGTTTGAGCATATACCATGCCACATACATATAACTGGACTTCTATAGACTGATTTACTTTGACACAGAAGAACAAATCCAGAGTTGGCTTGAGAGAGCTTCTGCATCAGACATGGATTCAGATTCTGGTTCGGTTACAAGCTGTGTGTTCAAGGTCACCTAACCAATTGTGTTTCAGTTTGCTTAAATAAACTAAACACACACACACTAAATAAAATTTAAAAACCTATTTTACAGATTTACTTCAATAATCAGAGATTATGCTCTTGAAATATAATACATATTCTTAACAGATGATATTAGAAATATAATAGTATATATGTATATCTCTGTAGACATCAGGCTGCTAGAATTGTGTATGGTAGCTCCTGCATGTGATCCCAGCAATTAGAAGGGGAGGCAGAAGGATCAGGAGTTCAGTCATCCTTCACTACACAGCCAGTATCAAAGAGCCTGAAGTGAGTGAGACCCCGGCCGTGTGTATGTACAGACGTATGCACATGCACCGTTCTCATTCCTCGTCATACCACCATTTACCATTACAGTAGCACCCAATGGAACACCCGTATAACCTTACAGAAAGTCTACACTGTCCCAGTAATTTATCCTTAATACCACTTTCTCCCTGTAGAGGATACATCATAAGGCCCACATTACCTTTAGTTCTTTCTTTAGTAATCTAGAATCTCTTCCTTTTTTCTTTTGTCATGACATTAACATTAAAGAGTTCAAGCCACCTACTTTTTTCTTTTCAAGATAGGGTCTTGCTGTGTAATCCCAGGCTTGCCTCCAAATAACTACTCAGAATAGGCAGGCTTTGAAGTTGGGCTCCTCTGAGTCACGGGATTACAAGCATGTATGAACCGATATGCCTAGCCTGAGCTAGTTTTCATGTCCTGTGATAATCTGGATTTGACTGACCCGTTACTCATAGATTCAGGTTTCTTTTGATTGTTACTGTGTTCCTGAGACGGCAGAGATCAAACGCAAACCTCTAGGCATGTACTGTATCACTAAATCACATTCCCAGCCTGAGTCAGACTTTGACCATGCGCATGTATGATATGTGTGTGTGACTACAGACTGCTAAGTTCTGATGCCCTATACTCTTGGCTTACTAGTGCTGGCAATCAGTAACATAGGTTTAAATTGCTTCTCTTTCTCTTTGTAGTGAGTTTCTAGGCACTTCTGCAATGGAAACTTAAAACTTATCTGTCCTCTTCAACTACCAAACTTTGTGAAAACTAGAATCTTAGTGGTTATAACAAATTTACTTTAAAAATTATGACATCTGAGTTGGTATAGTGGCATCATTAATCCCAGCACTCGAGAAGCAGAGGCAGGTAGATCTCTGAGTTCAAGGGTCTACAGAGCAAGTTCTAGAACAGTCAGGGCTACACAGTGAAACACACACACATCATCATCTTCATCATCATCTTCTTCTTCATCATCATCATCATCTAGATGCTGAGATGCTGGAAAGTTAGCTCAACAGGTAAGAACGCTTGCTGCTCAATCTGAGGACTAGATTTTGGATCTTGGCACCTACATAAAAGCTGGAGATAGGGGCTGGAGAGATAGCTCAGTGGTGAAGAGCACTTGCTGCCTTTCCTGACACAGGTTTGATTCCCAGTACCCATATGGCAGCTTACAACCATCTATAACTCCAGAAGATCTGACACTTCTGGTTTCTACATACACCAGGCATGTATACGGTATGCAGACTTCCATGCAGACCACTCACTCATACACATATCATTAATTAAAATTAAGAGATCACTTGAAATGAGGAACCACACACAGGAGGCACAAGATCAACATGTAAGGCTAAAATAGCTTACCTTGTGTACCAATATAAGCGTTCTTCTGCTTGTAGCCGTCCATGAAACTGGCATTGATGTAATCTGTCTGATAATAAAAGGAAGACATTATTACAAGAGCATGCATTTGCCATTCGCCTCACAGGATAATGTATACGCTGGGTAAATTCAATTCAAGGTGTGGATATTCTCTTCCTGTCAAACAGAAAATGAAAAGTAACAGGGACAATTAAGCATGGGGGTGGATGGTGATATATTTTATTGGTAATGAAAGGGAATAAAGAGGAGGCAGGGATATGGCTGAGGGAAGAGTGCTTCTGTGGGCCACTTGCTTCACTTCAGCAAATGTAGTAGAACAACTGGATGGATGGGTGGATGGACAGATGGATGGGTGGATGGATGGATGGGTGGATGGATGGGTGGATGGACAGATGGATGGATGGATGGATGGATGGATGGACAGATAGATGGACAGATGGATGGATGGACAGATGGATGGACAGATGGATGGACAGATGGATGGACAGATGGATGGATGGACAGATGGACAGATGGATGGATGGATGGATGGATGGATGGATAGATTTCACAATGACCCTTTCATCATACCATACACAAAATTTAAGTCCTACATAGTGTCATGTGCCTGTAATCCCAGCACTGAAGGGACGGAGGCTGGAGGATCACTTCAAGTTCAAGGCCAGTCTTGTCTGCAACGGTAAGTTCTAGCTCCGTGGAGCTACATGGTGAGATCCTCTCTTTAGAAATGAAGACAAAACACCTCAAAATAACGACTCAAAGAAGAACGTGAAGATAAACTCTC
>NW_021604686.1:1405777-1417324 GCF_004785775.1 Grammomys surdaster | reverse complement strand
AGCCATAGGGGAACAAGGCAGGCAGCCATAGGGGAACAAGGCAGGAAGCCATAGGGAACAAGGCAGGAAGCCATAGGGGAACAAGGCAGGCAGCCATAGGGGAACAAGGCAGGAAGCCGCACTCCTCCATGTTCTCTGCTTCAGTTCTGAGTCTAGGCTCCTGCCCTGGCTCCCTTGAGGATGGACTGGACATGAAACGTGAGCCAAATAAAGTCTTTCCTCCTCAAGTTGCTTCTAAGTCAGTGTTTATTACGGCAACAGAAGATAAGAACAAACGACCACACCACTGAAACTAAAAATCAGACACGATTTTCAAAAATGTAATTTCTAAGCCAGGCAGTGGTGGCGCACGCCTTTAATCCCAGTACTTGGGAGACAGAGGCAGGTGGATTTCTGAGTTCGAGGCCAGCCTGGTCTACAGAGTGAGTTCCAGGACAGCCAGGGCTACACAGAGAAACCCTGTCTCGAAAAACCAAAAAAAAAAAGAAGAAAGAAAGAAAGAAAGAAAGGAAGGAAGGAAGGAAGGAAGGAAGGAAGAAAAGAAAAAAAATGTAATTTCTAGGCTGCATCTATGACTCCATGATTCAAGAGCTTGCCTAGCAAGCATGGAACCCTGGGTTCAATCCTCAGCTTCACAAAACAAACAAACAAAAAAACTGCTGTAAACATGTAATCCTGGACTTATAGAGGCAGGAGGGTCAGAGTTCAAGGCCATTCTGGAGTGCACAGTATGTTTGAAGCCAACTTGGCCAACGTGAGGCCCTATCAATAAACAAGTAAATAAATAAACAAAGTGGGTCCTGTGGTAAATGCCTCTGAACCAAAAATTCTGGGAAGTAAGACAGGAGGCCAGAGTGGCTGTATAATAATATCCGACTTCAAAAAAGAAAATTCAAGTGTAGGGACACAAATGTCCATTTACTGTGAAAACAGTCTCTGGCATTGTTTGTAGCAACGGAATCAGAGGTCAGGCAATGATCATCAGCTTAACTACAGAATGATTAGAACCATCTCCTACTGTGCTTGGATCTCCTCAGTCACAACTGTTTGTGAATATACTCATCCACAGGTATATTCCCAATACCTGCAAATAAACCAGACACTAAGCCTCAATTATAGGATGACTAGAAAATTTTCCTGGTATAGTGGGATTCCCTCAAAAATAATTCTTAAATCCTGCAGAACACTGCTATATACACTGGTGACAGAGCAAAACAAACAAACAAACAAACAGATAAACCCAGGTATTTTTGACTCAATCACGATCCATCACTCCTGCAGAGAATGTAAGACAATTTCAACAATACTGGGAGTAAACAGCTTGGTTATCTGTCATGGGATAACAAAGAGAGTTCTGGGCAGGACCATGATGCCTGAAATAGAAGGGTCAAGAAACTTCACAGGCAGAATCCATAATTTTTTTCTCAAAATTATCCTCAAACCGAAAAGGGCTAACTAACATATCCAATCGTTATCATGCAAGTCATGTTAAGTAGATGCTCTAACTTCCTTTCCTGTGAAGGGAGAACTATAATCAGTAGTGAGTTGGGTGTGGAGAGGGAAGGGGGGTTGCTTGATTACGGTTTCCCCCACGTGTTTACTATTTCTGTGGCATGCGGGTGTGGGTGAGTGGCTGGGCACACGTGCACACACTGTGCACCACACCACTTATAGGGAGGTTCGATAACAAGTCGAGGGAAGCCATTTTTTCTCTTTTCTACCATGTGATTCTGGGCACTGATCTGAGGTTGTGAGGCTGGGCAACAAATGTCTTGAGGTGCCGAGCCATCCAAGCAGCCCAGGCTTTCTATGCAGCCCAGGCTTGGATGACTTTACTCTTCAGTGCCTCTGAGAAGGTTATGTAGCCCTCTCAAATAAAGGTAACAGCACTTGCTACAAAACCTGAGGATGGATTCAGCCCTGGGAACCATGTGGTGGGAAAAAAGAGCCAGCTCCTAAAAGTCCTCTAACCTCTTCATAGGCACTGTAGTACATGTGCACATGTGCACAGACACAAACTATACATAACAGCCAGGCATGTGACCCCCCCCATACACCTTTTTTTTTTTTTGAGACAGGGTCTCTTTACATAGCCTTGGCTGTACTGGAACTCACTCTGTAGCCCAGGCTGTCATATACTTTTTTTTTTTTTTTCCGAGACAGGGTTTCTCTGTGTAGCCCTGGCTGTCCTGGAACTCACTCTGTAGACCAGGCTGGCCTCGAACTCAGAAACCCACCTGCCTCTGCCTCCCAAGTGCTGAGATTAAAAGGCATGCGCCACCACCACCCGGCTGTCATATACTTTTAATGGAAGCACTTAGGAGGCAGAATCAGGCTATCTCTTAGAGTTAAAGGTCAATCTGGTCTACACTACAAGTTTCAGGCCAGGCAAGACGTTAAAATAAAGAAAGGAAAACAAACAACAAAACGCCTCATAATATACCAGACTGTCAGCACTCACAACAAAGTTGACTGATTCTCTTTGGTACGGCAGCGTGGGTATTTGAGGGCTGTCTCCAGCCACGGAATACTACATCAACATCAGAATTCATCGCCATCCCTCTGCTATAGAGTTTATTTCTCCCTCCTGCAGCACTGTACTAAGTTTCACCTTGAAAGAGTCTTAACTTCCCATGGTGCTGAGAAAAGACGGCATTTATTGATCTACCTGAGTGTGGCCACTTCGTTTTGTCAGCTTCACCCGTGTTTGGTCCAGACAGGGGACATCTCCATATCTGTTTTTCTCTAGGTTTCCTGGAGACCTGAAGAAAATAAGAGGTGATTTAAAACAAGGGGACGTGTGAGGATCTTAGGTAACGCAGAGGACAGGACAGCCAGGATGACACAAGACCCCTTCTCTAACGATAAAGGAAGGGGCTGTACCTCAGTGGACGAGAACCTGTGGATCCTCAACCCTTGTTGCTTCTGCTTTAAACAGTGCAGCAAACACAGAGAAAAGATAAAAACAAAATCTTAAAACAAGAAATAGGGCTGGAGAGATGGCTCAGTGGTTAAAGCCTACACTGCTCTTCCACAGGAGCTGAGTTGGATTCTCAGTACCCACATCAGGTGGCTCACAACCACCTGAAACTCCAGCTCCAGAAAAATCCAAATCCTTTGGTCTCTGCAGGTACCTGCGCCCATGCGTGCATTCCTACAACTTCCCACAGACACACAGACACAGAGACAGACACAAAACAGAAATGACTAAAGGAGTGTCTTCATCTCTTTTCTTAGGGTTTCTAAGACAGGGTTTCAGTATGTACCTCAGAATGGCCTAGGACTTCCTAAGGAATCCAAGCTGTTCCTGCTTCAACTAGTGCTGGAATTACAATCCTTCCCAAATGGTTCCACAAACTGCACTAAGTCTTCCAACATTAGCCTATGGAAGTTTTTCTCAGTCAGACAACTACACTGTGGTTTGTTTGTTTGGTTGGTTTGGGTTTTTTGTTTGTTTGTTTGTTTGTTTGTTTGTTTTTTCCTTTTTGGGGAGGGTGTATGTCAAAGTCATCCTCGGTTACATAGCAAGTCTTAGGGGGCACGCTTGGCTAGATGAGGCCCTATGGAGTAGGAAGACAGGGTGTAGGGGTGGGTGACAGTGGCAATGCGGAAAGTTATGCATGGTAGTTTTGAAGAGTGGTTCAGCACTTAAGTTGTTGAGACAGGAGAATCATCATTTTACGCTAGCCTAAGATACAAAGTATGTTCAAGGATAGCTAGGGAAAAAGTATTCTGCCTCGGAAGCAGATTTAATATACAGAGATCTTCAGCACATAAAAAGGAAAACAAGTTATTAGAGAAAATAGTATTTTCTCCTCTTTATTTTTGTTTTGTTTTTCAAGACAGGGATTCTTTATATAACAGCCCTGGCTATCCTGGAACTAGCTTTGTAGATCAGGCTGGCCTCTAACTCTCAGAGATCCTCCTACCTTTGCTGCCCTAGTGCTCGGATTGAAGGCGTGTGGCACAACTCCCGGCTCTCCCTTTTACATGCCCTGCTTTCCCTTTCTTTCCTCTTCAAAGCCAGGACCTCACCAGTTCCCGACAGAGCTCAACCATGGAACTACAGCCCTAGCTTCTCTCTTTCATTCTCTTACATTATGTTTATCTATTATTGATACTACAGTAGGGTTGGGGGAGAAAGAGAGGATGCACACACGCCACAGGGCAGCGTGTCCATGTGTGGAAGTCAGAGGACAACTTCCATGAGTCAGTTTTCTCCTCCCATGTGGGTCCCAGGAATCCTACTCAGGTCGTCAGGCTTGGCAGATGCGCCTCCTCCTGCTGAGCCGTGCCACTAGCCTTACACTCTTGCTCTGCTTACTGGCTTCTTTCTCCATGGCCTCTCCTCAGTTTACTAACTCAGTATTTTCCCTCTTTCTTTGGTATTTTCTTCAGACCATGACTAACCTGAACAAGAATTCTGAGATGAAAAGATGCTTAGAGAATCATTGATTCCTAAAACATTTAAAGGAAGACAAACATTCAACAGCCACGTATTACGCATATTCCAGCCACATATTTCAGAAAAACTAAGGTACAGAGTGAGGGAAAAAAACAGAAGGGACTTCTAGCTAAGAGCCCACTGAAAGCATTCTTAATTTTCAACAGACAAAGCTCACTAGTAAGAAAATAACAGCCAATGACAATGTTGTAAGAAGTCTAGAGAGACAGCTAAGAACACTAGCTGCTTTTCCAGAGAAAAAGCAAAGTCAAACAGCACCCACTTGGTGCTCCCATTCTTCTGTGACTCTGTCTCAGGGCATCTGATGCCCTCTACTGGCCACTGTGAGCACTGCATGCATGTGGTGCACAGACACACATTCAGACAAAACTCTCAGACACATAAAATATAACAAACTATATAAAAAAAATTTAAACACAGTTAAGACTAGATAAATGTGGTAGTGTACACCTTGAATGGAAGCACTAGAGAGGCAGAGGTAGAGGGATCTCTGTAAGGGCAGCCTGTTTTGGTGAATTATGGGTTAGCCAAGACTACATAGTAGGATATTGTCTCAACTAAAACAAAAAAACTTGATTATTTTAGATAGACAGACAGGCAGGCAGGCAGACAGGCAGACAGGCAGAGTGGAGAACAGTTGGAGAGAACAGTCAACATCAGATTTTGGCCTCTACAGATACAAATATACACAAACACACCCCATAACAAAAGAGACAGACATACTGTGTGCTGCGACCATAGGTATCATTAGGCGTCAGTGATGAACCAGCCGGATGATTCTGTGCCCAAGTCCTAAACGGTTCAATTCCTAAGAAACAACTCTCCTCTGCTCCTGTTACCGAATCCTTTCAAACACACAGCACTCCTCCTGACAAGACCTAGCATTTTATTACACTTTGGGCCTTTTTTAAACAGCACTTGCATTTCAATAAAATATCCAAGTTTACCATATTGGGTACATGCCTATAATAATACCAGCACTCCAGAGTCAGAGACAGGAAGATCTCTGTGAGTTCAAGGCCAGTCTGGTCTACAAAGTGACTTCCAGGCCAGCCTGAGTAGGCCATGCTGTTTCAAAAAAATCCAAAATCCAAAATCCAAAAGCAAAAAAAGAAGAAGGAAGAGGAGGGAGAGGAGGAAGGAGAGGAGGAGGAGGAAGAAGGAAGGAAATATTTATCTTTAACTATAAAGTTTCCCCATTGGTACCCAAAGATCACCAAAAATTTTAAAGTATAAGACATCAGTAACAGGCCCAAGCCCGAAGCAGGAAATAACTCCAGATGAAATTATTAAAGTGACTGTGGAGATTTGGGGGTGTGTTAGTAGTATATACTGTGTACACCTGAGTGTGGAAATGCACACGCGTGTGTACGTACATGTAGAAGAAAAGCAGGACACCAAGTGCCTTCATCTGTTGTTCGTCTCCGTATTACCTGGACCGGGGAGCTCGTGGGACCGTCTCTGCCTGTCCCACAATGGTGGAGTTATATACAAGCGCACCGTGCCTAGCTTACATACAAGTGCAGCCGTGCCTAGCCTTTCACATGGTGCTGGAGATCTGCACTGAGCTCCTCATGTTGCAGAGCAAGTGGTCTTACCCACTGAACTATCTTCCCGGAAAGCCTTTTTATTGATGTGTTGTTTTTAAATGTTGCCCGACTGGCCTGGAACTCACTCTGTAGACCAGGCTGGCCTCAAACTCAGAAATCCGCCTGCCTCTGCCTCCCAAGTGCTGGGATTAAAGGCGTGCGCCACCACCGCCCGGTGACCAGGCTCACTTCTAAGTCACAGAAACTCACTTTCATCTGCCTTCCAAGCCCTGGGAGTAAAGGCATGCGCTACTCATGTTCCTGAGAAGCTCCTTAACCCCAGGGAAACCCTCTTATAAAGGAACTGAGGTCCTGAAGCAGCTGCAGTCATCACTTGCCAGAAAAACCGAGGTAACTGATTGTGACCCAAACCTCTCCTACTTACATGGAACAGTGGAAAGTGCCAACAGGGTTCTCACGACGAATGTCTTCATACTCCTCATAGATGCCCCGCTTTTGCCTGGTGTTAACATAGTCTACCAACTCTTGGATGGTCATGGCATGAGGACCTGGAACATGTACTGAGTCCCAGTCTAAGGCAGGAGGCAGGGAAAACAGGATGATCTCATCCAAGGGATCTGGGTGGCCGTTCACTTGGGGCAGGAACTGGAAATTCCAAGTGGCGAGGTCAATTTTGACGTACCCACCCAGATTTTCTGGAAGGCACTCCCTAGGCAGGTGCTGGGTAACCTCAGATGTCTTTAATATCTGAATCTGCAAGGAAAGAAAGAACACGTTGAGTACAGGGGCTGTGGGTGAGCAAGGACGCAAACAGGATACAGACAAACGGCTTCTACTAGGTTTGAAAATCAGGTGAGATTTGCTTGAAACACAGTGTTTGAAAAGAGGCAGACTGAATTTTATCAGTTTTGGTTTACAATTCTATGAATTTCTCAGATAGCTAAGTTCGAACCCCCAGAATGTCAAACAAACCACTCCCAGAATTAGGGTCCAAGTTATTTCTCTTCTGAGATGAAGGGACAGTGAGCACAGACTCCGCACTGTAACAAGCCTTTCAGCACTATCTCTTGATGGCGCTCTTCCTGCTGGAAGCTAAGAACACACAGGTAGTGACCACTTTTGTCAGTCTTATACTGACTCGTCTATTCTACGTCTCTTAGCTCAGACTTTACTCACAGCTTTGTGTGACTGTCCTCAAAGACAGAACTCTATGAAAGAAAGACAAAGCCACCTGAAAATGGTAATCTATGAAGACATAAAATAAGTAATCATATTTGATTCTGTTACATACTTAAATATAGCCATGCTAGGCCAAGATGGCCTAGTTACTTCTCCTTAAAATCTCTATGGGTCAGAAATGCTATTCCTAAAAGATTATTCCCCCTTGCTGGTGCCTTTTCTTGTTTATTTTTTAAATTTGTGCGTGCGTGTGTGTGTGTGTGTGTGTGTGAAAGAGAGAGAGAGAGAGAGAGAGAGAGAGAGAGAGAGAGAGAGAGAACGTATACCACATTCAGACGATGAGAGACCAGAAGTAGGCACTGAATCTCTAGAACTGTAGCTATACTTGGAAGCTAACCTACTTGGGTGCTGAAAACCCAACTTGGGTGTGTGCTTTTAACCACTGAGGCACCTCTCTAGCACACCACCTTCAACCTCTTAAAAAGCTTCTCTTTCGTCTTCTAGCTCTAAAGAACCAGCTCATAGGAGCTGGAGAGATGTCAAGTAGTTAAGACCCAGTTCCATTTCCAGCATCCACATGGCATAACTCCAGTTCTCAGGGACCCTATGCCCTTTTCTGGCTTCTTACAATGCTAGGCACACACATAGTACACAGACGTGCATGTAAAATTGAAAACACAGCTCTTAAAAACAGAAAGTTGGGGGCTGGTGAGATGGCTCAGCGGTTAAGAGCACTGACTGCTCTTCTAGAGGTCATGAGTTCAAATCCCAGCAACCACATGGTGGCTCACAACCATCTGTAATGAGATCTGATGCCCTCATATGGGTGTCTGGAGACAGCGACAGTGTACTTACATATAATAAATAAATAAATAAATAAATAAATCTTTAAAAAAAAAAAACAGAAAGTTGTCGCTTTTGATACACCTCTTTTATGAAGCTTCTTCTTGAATGCCCAAGGTCAAACTTTCCTCTCTGCTCCCAAATAGCCTAAGTCCTCTGCCATAGGAACTCTGGATTCTCTAACAGAACAATGAACACTCAAGGGTAAGGACTGTCATTCAGTGTTTAACTCCCAGGACACAAGGCCTGGACTTTATGAAGTGTTTAACACATTCTGAATTTATAATTTATACATGCATATATAATTCCTACAATTCAAATGTAAGACAGTGTTTAAACAATCCTCACAATCCAGGGATCCGTGCAAATAAACACCAGTAATCCTAGTAAAAACAAAAATCACCATATAAAGGAACAGTTCCCTTAGACACAGGGGTCGTATCCTGAGAGTCGTCACTAAGCAGCTTCTTCAGCATCAGACGTCTTTACTGTCTCTACTCTGGCCTCAGCTACAAAGTTGCACTAGTACAACTTGCACAGTTACAAATTACACTAGTAATTTTCCTTTGTAATTTCATCACCATGAAAATCTGACAATGCAGCCAGGTGTGGTAGTGCATGACTTTGATCTCAGTACTCAGGAGACAGAGGCAGGCAGATTTCTTTGAGTTAGAGGTCAGCCTGGTCTACAATGCCTGGTCTTCAAGGACAGCCAGGGCTATTACACAGAAAAACCCTGTCTTGAAAAAACGAAACAAACAAACAAAAATCTGACAATGCAAACCTAATCTCTATTATTTCTATTCTTTTATTATTTTTTGAGACAAGATCTCATGTGTTCAGATTGGCTTCAAATTCACTGTGTAGCCAAGAATGGCCTTGAATCTCCAAATTCTCCTGCCAACACCCTCCAGGTGCTGAGACAATAAGGATGTACACACCATTGTTTGGATGCCATTTCTTTCAAAAGCTACAAGCACTGACTGAGACAGTAATTTTTCAGATGTAAAACACGCGAGAGATTAATTAGAGAAATAGAGTGAGTGTGGTCATTTTTAAATTAGAAACAATAACTGTTTCAAGAAAAAAACAATGCCCAGAGATGTGCATGGTGGCTCACTCTGGTCCCACCCAGCACTTGAAAGGCTGAGGCTGAAGACTGCCATGAACCTGATGCCTCATGAGCTACAACACAGTGACAGTGAGCTGCAGGCCAGCTTCAGCTATAGAATGAAACCCTGTCTCCAAGAGTAAGACTAGAAAGAGACTTTCCCCACCACCCCGAAGGTCACTCACAGGGACTTAACAGTATATAGTAAATAAACTAGTTTGACTTTCTTGCATTCTCATTCTCTCTCTCTCTCTCTCCCTCCTTCCTTCCCTCCCCCCTCTCTCTCCCCTACCCCCTTTTTTTTTCTTTTCTTTTCTTTTTTTTTTAATTAGGCTGGAATCCATTTCCAGGGGCCTTTTATAAGCTAGGCAAGTACTCTACTACTGAGCTACTTCCTCTGCCCCAGATAAATTCTAATACCAGTTAAGCTAATGTAATTACAGTAAGTGCTGATTTTTGGTTTTGGGGTAGGGTGTTGGGGACTATACCTAGTCCCTTGGGCATGCTGAGTAGGCACTTTGACACCGAGTTACATCCCCAATACTACTTTAAATACCATTAAATATTAATAGTACCCTATGTAGCACTAAGTTAAACTTTGGAAATCATACAATCCTTAAAATACTTCTGGGACACGTGGGTCAGTACTATTGTACTCAAGGTGTTGTGAAGAAAAAGGCAGATAAATTGTGGCCTTGTCCTAAGCACAGGTTTGTGGACAGTGAAGGCATTGCATCGCAGACTGATGAGCAGAGAGGGAGTGGGTACAGTAAAGGAGGAGACCCGTCTGAGATCAGCCCACAGGATTCTTTGAAGGCAGAAAACTAACGGGCAAGAATTCACCAGCAGAGACCAGAATGTATTATCTAGCTCCAGCAAGAAAAGTCTAGCTTGCCTTACCCTCTCGCGAACTTTATCCTTCAAGAGCAAGCTGATGATGGAATAGGGCACGCGGAACCATATGGGTGCTCCTACAATCAGCACCTTCTTCAGCCGGGCTGGAAATGCTCCCTGTGGAGAAAAATGCATGAGGAGTTAAAGCCAGCCATACCGGAAACTGTGCAGGCCCAAAATATGGTTCTTGCCACTCTTCCTCTGCATATGCAACAGAGAAACCTGACAGCTTAATTCAGAAAGAGGTAGGCTAAAAGTGATTTAAAAAAATAAAAAAATTAGAAGCTGATCTACCTTTAAAAGTAATGATGTTAAGTTCATGTTAATCATATACTTCATGGGTCAAAATTATTCTTTATTTTTTTTTATTATTGGTGAGTGGGGACATGTGTCACAGTGTGCACATGAGGATCAGTTTCCTCCTCTTTCCTTTATATGGCTAGATTCTGGGTATTGAACATAGGTCACCAGGCTCTCGTGGCCCTGATGTTTCTGTTTATACTGCACATATCATACAACAGCACACATATTTGCAGCCTACAAAAATTGAGCTTACTAAAACTTAGATTTTTAATAAGTTGAGGATAAAAATTTTACTTTATACTCTTCATCTAGTTCAATATGTATGTGTATATATACATGTAACATCTTCTACCTTCAATCTTTTCTCTATTTGTTCATTTATTAAACCAATAGATACAATCTAGGCCAGAGGTGACACTGTGTATTCAGCATGTGCTACCTAGGTTTCATATCCAACACAATAAAAAGCACACACACACATGCATGCATACACACATACATATATACATGCATGCATACACACATACATATATACATGCATGCATACACACACATACATACGCATGATACGCATGGATGCACACATGCACGCATGAATACACACATAGATACCCATGATCTAGCATGTACAAGTACAAATGAGGCCTTAGAAAAGTAAATAAACTACTCTCAGAGGAAAAAAGAGATAGCCCTATTTACATAAGACATGAAGACAGAAGTATATAAGGCATACACTGCAGCACATCACTAAGTATGCAAGGATACACTGCAGCACATCACTAAGTATGTAAGGCACACACTGCAGCACATCACTAAGTATGTAAGGATACACTGCAGCACATCACTAAGTATGTAAGGATACACACTGCAGCACATGACTAAGTATGTAAGGCACACACTGCAGCACATGACTAAGTATGTAAGGACACACACTGCAGCACATTACTAAGTATGTAAGGACACACTGCAGCACATGACTAAGTATGTAAGGATACACACTGCAGCACATGAATAAGTATGTAAGGACACACTGCAGCACATCACTAAGTATGTAAGGACACACTGCAGCACATCACTAAGTATGTAAGGACACACTGCAGCACATCACTAAGCATGTAAGGATACACTGCAGCACATCACTAAGTATGTAAGGACACACTGCAGCACATCACTAAGTATGTAAGGATACACTGCAGCACATC
>NW_021604686.1:1405541-1405767 GCF_004785775.1 Grammomys surdaster | reverse complement strand
ACTAAGTATGTAAGGATACACTGCAGCACATCACTAAGTATGTAAGGCACACACTGCAGCACATCACTAAGTATGTAAGGACACACACTGTAGCACATGACTAAGTATGTAAGGATACACTGCAGCACATGAATAAGTATGTAAGACGCACACTGCAGCACATGACTAAGTATGTAAGAACACACTGCAGCACATGACTAAGTATGTAAGGACACACTGCAGCACA
>NW_021604686.1:1402225-1405141 GCF_004785775.1 Grammomys surdaster | reverse complement strand
ACACTGCAGCACATGACTAAGTATGTAAGGACACACTGCAGCACATGACTAAGTATGTAAGGATACACTGCAGCACATGACTAAGTATGTAAGGATACACTGCAGCACATGACTAAGTATGTAAGGATACACTGCAGCACATCAGTAAGCTGCAGCACTTGGTTACTTGGTTTTATTCCACTTTCTAACACTCCAGCCTTTCTTGGGGTGAGGGCTGGAGGGATGGCTCAGTCGGTATTGTGCATTCCACATGAGTCCAGAGGACCTGAGTCAATCTCCAGTAGCAACACAAAGTCACCAGCACAAAGAGACAGAGAGATGGATCCTAAGGCTCGGTGGCCATCTGCCTAGCCCAGTCAGTGAGCCCTGAGTCCTTGAAAAGACTTCAAAAAACAAGGTGGACAGGTCCTAAGAATGGCACCTACAGTTGATCCCTGGCCTTACACAGACACACAGACACACACACACACACACACACACACACACCTGCATACTTATGAATGCACACATCCAAAGTAGATAAATAAGTACTCCCCAGGAATTGGCTAAAAAGGGCAACTGTAGCTTTAACTTTTTTCCATTATGAATAAACTAATCTCAGTTTTACTTATTAGCCTTTGTTCTTCCCACTCAGTCTTGATTCTGCTAGATTTGAGGAGTTTACAAACACTCCTTCCACAGAATATTCAACATCCACAGCAAAGTTCTCCAAAGGCTTCTTCATTCAGACTTCAAAATTACTTTTTCCCATCCTTCAAAGATGCAAGAATTTATTTCAAGATAAATCCCCAAAGCCCCTTTTAACTGCCTGATCAATTTGGAGAAATGGCTTTATTTCAATAAGGTGGAGGGTAGCAGATCATTATATTACATCATCTTCATGGGAGCAAAAGGAAAAGAAAAACAGTACTAGTTTGCTTAAACAATCATACTGCACCAGCTCCTGGGAGGTGTAAATCCTGGTCTACACAGCAAGCACTGGGCAAGCCTATACTATTTAGGGACCCCGTCTCACAGTAAGACCAGACAGAGATACGAAACCTGCTCACAGATAGTGTCTATAGAAGGCATCTTCCACCATCTATTCTTATTTTATGTTTATTGCTGTGAGGGTATTGTAGTCCCTGGAACTGGAGTTTCAGAGAGTTGTAAGCAGCCATGTGGATTCTCAGGAAGAGTGTCCAGTGGTCTTGACCACTAAGGTATTTCTCTAGCCCCCATTACATATCCTTTAAAATGTACATATACCCTTTAATGAATTCAACTTCTGAAAAGCTATCCTAGCAACACAGTGACTTTTTTTTTTTTTAGAAAGGGTCTTACTATCTTGTCCCAACAAGTCTGGAATTGGCTATGTAGACTAGGCTGGCCTTGAACTCAGAGATCTGCTGGCTCTGCTCTCCACCCCCACCTCTATTCTCCACCTCTCACCCCATGCTAGGACACCGACCCAAATGCTGTTTAGTTTTGTTGTTTTACCTTAGTTAAAGGCAGGGCCTTATCTATAGTCATCCTGACTGGTCTGGTACTCGTATGTAGCACAAGCTGGCCCTAAACTATTGGCAGTCCTACCTTACCTTCTCAAGTGCTGGTATTATAATCCCATGACAACACACCTCACAAATGCCAAGTGTACACTCTCACACTGAGCTACGCTCCCAGTTCCTGAACATTTACGTTCATTTGTACTGCATATTTGTATTTTTGTTTCCTGAGACGAAGGATCTGATTACGTAGTCCAAGATGGCCTTGAACACGATTAGCGGCATGTGCCACTGTAACTAGCTTACACAATCTATTTTATGCCATTCAGTCTTCCCTAGTCATGTTAAATAGTTGTACATCAAAAAGCATGGTTTGCGGGCTGGAGAGATAGCTCAACAGTTAAGAGCACCAGATGCTCTTCCAAAGGTCCTGAGTTCAAGTCTCAGCAACTGGCTTGCAACCATCTATATATAATGAGTTCTGATGACCACTTCTGGCATGCAAATGTACACACAGATAGAGCCCTCATATACATTAAATAAATACATCTCTTTTTTTTTTTAAAAGCACAATTTTGGGAGCGTGAGGGAGTTTTTGTTGTTTGAGACATGGTCTCACATAGCCCACTCTAGTGGTTTGAATAAGAATGGACCCATAAGCTCCTATATTTGAATATTTAGTCCCAACTTGGTGAGCTGTTTGGGAAGGACTGGGAAGTATGGCACTGTTAGAGAAGAGGGAAAGCATCGAGGCTACAAAAGACTGGTACCATTCAGATGCTCTCCCCTCCGCCGTGTGGATCAGGATGTAAGCTCCCGGCTGTTACTACCACCATGCTCTTACTCCACTGTCATGGACTCTGACCCTCTGAAAGCATAAACTCATTGCTTTCTCTCATACACTGCCTTGGTCATGGTGTTTTGTCATAGAAACAGAAAAGTAACCCTATGCTGTCATAGAACTTGCTATGTAAGCCAAGGAGGCCTTGAGTTTCTAATCCTCCTGCCTCCACCTCCTGATGCTAGGTACCTGGAATCAAATGCAGGGCCCTCTGAATGTTATGAAGCATTGTGCCAGCTGAACTACATTCTTAGCCTACCTGATTATCTTTTAAAATACAAAAACAGTAACTTTATGGCTGGGGAAGATGGCTAAGATGGTAATACGCACAAGGACTTGAATTTAATACCTGGAACTAATATAAAACGGCTAAGTGTGGTGGCATATATCTGTAATCCCAGGAGTGAGGCAAAACCAAAAGGATCTCTAGGGCATGTCAGCCAGCCAGTCTACCCTAATTGGTGAACTACAGACCAATGACAGACTGTTCCAAAGAAGTGGATGGCGTGTCTGAGAATGACATCTAAGGCTGCCTGTTGGCCTCCATATACACAAGCATACACGCATATGCACACACGTACATGTACACAC
>NW_021604686.1:1362789-1402215 GCF_004785775.1 Grammomys surdaster | reverse complement strand
ACATGTACACACACATACAAGCATATGCACACACGTACATGTACACATTAATCTACAAAACAAGTCACTGGGCCTAAGATATAGGGATATAAGGAACTATGAAGTGATATGTATGGAACTTTTACACATCTATATATGTGCACAATTCTACATGAATATAAATAGACCAAATGAACTTACACGCACTAAAGTGAAATGAAAATATATTTCATCCAGAATTCAGCCACATGTCCAGAAAGTCACTGGCTAGATGGCATTTTTCATAGTTGTCATAGGTATGCCTTTATTAATTACAAAACTTAGGAAAAGGGACATTTTATGTCTAATTTGCCTGTGGCTTTTCCTTTTCATTATTTCCTTTTTAGTTCTACGGTTGTTGCTTTGTAAAAGGACCTCACTCCTTATATGGCTCAGGCTGGTCTGAATCTTACTTTGTAGCCAAGGATGAAGTAGAATTTGCTATGTAGTTCTGCCTACCTCAAACCCATGACATTTCTCTTGCCCTGGCATCTTCAAGTGCTTGCATGACTGGTATGAGCCACTATGCCATCTCAAATCTTTCAACTTGACTTTTAAGATCACTTCTTGTTCTAAAGGAGCAGATATTTGTTATCACATATAGGTGACCTTTAAATTGAATATATCTGAAGTTTACATTTTTCTAAATAATATTTTCCCAAAGAATAAAAAGAAAAAAGAACACTTAAAAGGATTCCCCCTTTACAACCTTACCTTCAGCAGGTTGAGGACTTTCTTGCCAAGATCTAGCTCAAAGTTGGCATAATTAGACCCACACATGTCATAGATGAACACCAGTCCATTCCTCTGAGTTTCAAAGCTGTAAACCAATCATTAAACAAAGCATTTAATACAAAGGTTTCATTCAAAGCTAAGCCAGATCCTTACACACCCAAAAGGTTATTCAAATTATTATCATCATCCATATAGTGTGTGTGTGTGTGTGTGTGTGTTCACATGTATGTGCCATAGCAAGTGTGGGAATCAGAAGACAATTTTCAGGAGTCTGCTCTGTCCTTCCCTTCCACCATGAAATCCAGGGATTAAGCTCAGGTTCTCAGGTTAGTATAGCTTGTGCTTTGAGATACTGAGCCATCTTGCCTGTCCTAACACTCATTTTAGTGCTAGGATTACAGGTATGAGCCACCTCAAGGTTCTTATGTTGTGTCCTCATCTTTGTATCCCCTTCTGTTAGCCCCCATACTGTCACACTTCCACAAAATCTAAGAGGGAAGCACTGAAAAAGAGTTAACATTAAAAAATATCAAGTTCTTGTCAATTATGTGTGCATAAAAATACTTCAAAATCCAGTTCAAGTATATAAATTTAAAGTTTTTGTATCTAATATACCTCAGGTTCAGTAACTTTCTGAAAAGAAAAAAAATTAATTCTAAAATGCACGGAGGTTTTTCTGGCAGAATTTATTTCTACTGGCCCGTAATGCATTAATATTAGCCTTAACTCCTTTTTTTTTTTAAACCTCACAGATATTATTGTTCCTCAAGATTAATGATGCTGTCAAAGAGGCACAATTACCAAGTAGATCATCTAGGTCTAGAGAATTTCCATTTTCTAAACAAGCTAAACTAAAATACTACTTTAGACAACTGAGGTGGTGGGATCAGAATCTGAGCCTGGCTTGAGCGGCATAGAGGATTTCAGAACTGACTTGGTGTTGGATGCTCTGGACTGGAGCTGCCAATGGAGAGCCATGTAGGCGCTGAGAATGAAAACCCAGGTTTCTCAAAGAATAGCCAGTACTCTTAACTGCTGAGCCATCTCCCTGGTATTCCAACCCCGCTCCCTCTGAGGCAGGAACTCACCGTATGGCTTCAGATCGCCTGGACCTCACTATGTAGACCAGGCTGGCATCAAACTCACACAGACCCACCCGCCCCTGCCCCCAGAATGCTGGCATTAAAAGAGTACATCAAGTCACTGGGCTATCTATCCATCCATCCATCTACCCATCTACCCATCTACCCATCCATCCATCTGTCTGTCTGTCTGTCTATCTTCTAGCACTGGAGATTAAACAGGGCAATAGACAAGCTTTCTATCACTGAGCCAGATAATTGCAGCTCCCAGATTGGTTTGTTTGGTTTGCTTTAGTTTTTATCAAGACAGATTCTCTGTATGTAGCCTGAAATTTATTATTTCAAACCTCAAATTTGTGGTGATACTCCTGCCTCTGACTCCCGAGTGCTAGGACTGCAGGCACTTACATATGCTATGCAAGTACCTACCCCAGTATACCCCCAGCATACTCCAGAGGGTTTTGAGTTGTTTTTTCTTTATTGTTTTTATTTTATCTATATGAGTGTTTTGCCTACAAGTATCTATGTGTGCAGTGGACATGCCTGATGCCCGTGGAAGCTAGAAGAGGGCCTGATTCTCCTAAGACTGGAGTTACAGATGGTTATGAGCTACCATGTGGGTGCTGGGAAGTCAATCTGGGTCCTCTGAAAGAGCATTTAGTGCTCTTAATTTCTGAGCCATTTCTCCAACTCCCAAAGGGTGTTTGTTTGTTTTGGCTGGGGTTGTTGTTGTTGTTGTTGTTGCTGCTGCTGGTGCTGCTGTTGCTATTGTTGTTTTCAAGACAGAGTTTCTCTGTGGAGCCCTGGCTCACTCAGAGATTCACTGGCCTCTGCCTCTCAGGTGGTGGGATTAGCGGCATGATATACCACCCAACACTCAGAGAGTTTAACATGAACAAACTAACAAACAGATGATCTAAGCCTGGTGACTCAAATCTCTACTGTTTGAGATACTGAGGCAGGAGAATACTAAGTTCATAAGTCAGACTGCATATCAAAGTTAAAGGGGAAGAAAGGAATGATTAGGATGTAAGCTAATGACAGAACATACGCCTCAGCATGCGGAAGCCCTACACACACACTCACACTCACACACACTCACGCGTGCGCACATACACACGCACATGCACATGCACACTCACGCGTGCGCACACACACATGTGCACACACACTCAAGCACACACGTGCATACACACTCACACACACACATATGCACACTCAAACATACACACAGGCGTGCGCACACACACATTCAACAAAGTTCCTTTCCTCCTTAAAATAAACCATTCTCAGTGTACTAACAACTACTGTGAATTGTCACTCTCAGCTTTCGTTAATCCTAAAATAGGCAAGGTGATGCAAACAAAGAAAACGCAGCATCCAGATGATACCAGAAACACACACTTAAACACAGGGGCTGTTTTCTACTCAGACTGTCCAGGCTGTGTCCTAGGGACAACGGTGAGAGCACGTCTGAGTTTAACCAATTCACAAGCTTTCATTTTAAATGAGGTAGACACCCACAAAATAGTCTTACTGTTACCTGTCCACAGCTCTGTCTAGCAGGTAAAACAAGGCTTGGAGGACCACGTGCTGGACAGACTTGTGGGGATGATGCAACCTGGCAGTGAAAAGGGCAATGGAGGCTCCAGTTGGGTCTCGCACATTCTAAAGCAAATAAACAGGAAATATTTAGAAATGAAAAAAAAGTCACAGGAATCTTTTAGACTTATTATCCTGCACAGAGAGCTGACACACGAGAGACGAGCTACTAACAGAACTTCCTCGACTTGTGTCTATTCTTCCATAAAGGGAGCAGTGTTATCACCACTCCAGGCCTGACTTGTTCAGCAGTCCCTTGAACTTAAAAAAAACTCACTTTTCTGCAGAGGAATCAAAGGATGATTCTGCAATGGCTTTGTAACTAATTTCTCAGGCAGGATGGAGAGGAACAGATGAAGACAACGGCTTCTATGCTACCTTAAACACAGTACCACATATGTGTCTGAGAGGCCAAGAGATTACTAATCAGTGGAGAGTTCCCATTAAGTAAGGACGCGCTTTGACACGTCACTCCCCAACATGCTGACCAACAACTTTTTTAACGGATCAATGTTGAGGGAAAAACTTTGACTGCTCAATAATTAACTATCATTAATAATTAATACTTTTAATTAGTAATAACTCTATTATTGTTGTTGTTGTTATTATTAGAACAATTTAGTAGCAAAAATGTGTTGATAAGGAAGCGAGACACAAAAATCCAAATAAGGCAAGAGCTACAAAAGATGGAACAAAGCACAGGACGGGCTCTACAGACTCACCAAGATGGTAAACTTCCCGCTGAGGATCTCAGAACGGAGCGGCTCCTCATGAGGTTTCAGCTTCACAATGCCTTCCTTCCTTCTTGTTTCCTAAAAAGGAAACAATGAAGAGGTGAATTAATGTGAAAATATAACATCTCCAGAACAACTTTATGTAGCCGTCAAATCTCAGGGATGGAACGTTAGAAATCAACTACCTGAACTGTAAATTCCTTTGTACCATGCCTTAGCATTCCAGGGCAGCTAACTGTTACCGTAATTCCTGTCCACAGCCACCTTCTCAGGACCATCTGTTCTGATGCCTCCAAGAGTCAGCTTGAGTTTGCCATGCAGAAATACCTATTTCTTTATTTTTTTTTTAAAAAATTATTTATTTATTTTATGTATGTGAGTATTCTATAGCTGTCTTCAGACACACCAGAAGAGGACATCAGATCCCATTACAGATGGTCATGAGCCACCATGTGGTTGCTGGGAATTGAACTCAGGACCCTCTGGAAGAACAGTCAGTGCTCTTAACCGCTGAGCCATCTCTCCAGCCCCAGAAATACCTATTTCTGGTGCAGATTTCTTTTCTGTACCCCACAGTCAGGTTCTGGTTGCTTACAGGAACTGTCTATTTGGATATCCCAAAGACTTGGACAAACTAAACCCACGACCTTCTTTCTCTATGAACCCACCGACTTCAATGTCCCCACACTGATTAATGTCACCAGCACTGATCTCAACACACAAGTCCCAACCCAGAGGCCTCACTCACTCTCCTCACACACCAGTTTAAGCAGCTCCTACCCGTTTGAACTCTGAATTTGTCTACTTTTCTCCATCTCCCCTGAATTATGTGTTGAATAATACTGCCCTTATCTCTTCTTGTACGTACAACAGTCTCCAAACTGCTCTTTCTGGCTCCAAGATAATCAGTGAGATGCACCCTCCAAAAACATACTGTCAAAATCTTTCTGGAATGCAAATATGGAAAATTTATTACATTGCTTATATCATTAATGGATTTCTGAGGCCTTAGTGATCTGGCCTTA
This sequence comes from Grammomys surdaster, assembly GCF_004785775.1. Classification (NCBI taxonomy): domain Eukaryota; kingdom Metazoa; phylum Chordata; class Mammalia; order Rodentia; family Muridae; genus Grammomys; species Grammomys surdaster. Next base: position 1,397,019 of record NW_021604686.1, on the reverse strand, counting down.
TTTATCTGTGCTCTCCATCTCTGACCACGCCTTGACTCCCACTCAACATCTGGCTTAGCTAAACTGTACTTTCTAGCACTGAGGATCTAAATGTCTTTTCTTATGTCTTTTGGTTGTAGACTTAGCCTTTAATAGCTGAGCCATCTCTCCAGGCCTATAGTATTGCCTTCCTTAACAACACTTTACCAGGGCTTGATCCCGACTCATCCTTCAAGTTTAAGGTTAGTACTCTTTTTTTTTTTTTTTTTATTGATTACTCTCTCTTCTAAGTAACAATCGTGGCACTGTTAATATAGTAGGTGTGCAATTAATATCTATGGAATAAATAAATGAGTGTGGGACGGGCTGAGCCGTATGATAAGTGTAAGCTAATTCCAGTGCTCGTTTTCCCAGGATTTCTTTTTTTTTTTTTTTTAAAGTAGAGATGATATCTCTTCAGAAGAAATTTTTAACCACAAAGTAACATAACATACAGCATTTCTATTGAAGATGCTGCAATCCAAGAAAGCAAACATAACACAGAATCAGCCTTGAACTCCCCTCTTTTAAAAAATCTTAGCCAGCTGTGGTGGAGCATGCCTTTAATCCCAGCACTCATGAAGCAGAGGCAGATGGATCTCTATAAATTCGAGGCTAGCCTGGTCTACAGAGCAAGTTTCAGGACAGACAAGGCTACACAGAGAAACCCTGTCTCAAATAAACAAAACAAAACAAAACAAACAAACAAAAATATTATAGCTGGGCAGTGATGGCTCACACTTTTAATCCTAGCACTCACAAGGCAGAGGCTGGCTACACTGAGAAACCTTGTCTCAACAAAACAAAAAAAAAAACCACCAAAAAAGACACTGCTAAGAACCAGACCTAGCTGATAAAGCCGCTTTTCTTTTCCAGAGCTAACACCTCCCTTTTCTTGAATAACTCTTTAGCTCAAAGTTCATCAGAATGGCAGCTTTCTAAAAGTTCATGAGGCCTTAAACTACAGCTGTAAAAAATAAAAATGCCAAACAGGTTATCCAAGAGGCAGGGAAGAGAGTGAGGAAGAAAACTCCAGGAAGGAGTGTGTCACAGGATGACATTAAGGAACTTTCTTTGCCTCAGTCCTCACAAGTAGTAGCATGCTGGTCTACAAGCAAACTTCGGGTACATTAAGTAAGTACTTCCAGGAATTGGCCAGCCCAACCTCAGTTCTCATAGGGTTTGTGGACATCGAGCCATTTTTAACAGAATAAGAGACAAGTAGAAAAATCGACACGTGCAAAGTAAAGCAGAAAATTAGCAATACTTAGCTCGCCCGCTGCAAACGTGTCTGCCCTGAGCCACTTACTCTGTAGCAGTGGAACAACTCCACGGCACGAAGCACGTCAAACTTTCTGGCCATGAGGAACTTGACGGCCACGTTCCACGAGAGCGGAGAAACATTACACTGTACTGTCCACTTGTTGATCTCTTCCAGAAACTGCTTGGTAGCCTGTTTAAATAACAAAATGAGGACAATTAGTAAGAAGAGAATACATTTTAGAAACAAAAGAAACAAGCAGGCAAAAATTTTTATTTGTTCCCCAAATAAGACTCATTTACATAGCAAGTTTTAGGCCAGTCTGGGCTATATAAGAGTCTATCTTAAAAAAAAAAAAAAAAGAGGGAGGCAGAGGAGGGGAGGCTAGAAAGATGGCTCAACAGGAAAAGGCACCATTCACCAGTTCAATTGCCAGGTCCCATATGATGGAAGGAAAGAACAGACCCCTGCAAATTGTCCTCTGACCCCCACGTGCCATGAATGTACATGTATGCACACAGACAAACAAATGCATAAATAAAAGTAATTTTAAATTTTAATTTAAAAAATTTTAAAAGGGTTGTCTCAGTTAGGGTTTTACTGCTGTGAACAGATACCAAAACCAAGGCAACTCTTACTAGGACAACATTTAATTGGGGCTGGTTTACAGGTTCAGAGGTTCAGTCCATTGTCATCAAGGTGGGAGCACAGCAGCATCCAGGCAGAGATGGTGCAGGAGGAGCTGAGGTTCTGCATCTTCATCTGAAGGATGCTAGAAGACTGGCCTCCAGGCAGCTAGGATGGGAGTATTAAAGCCCACACCCACAGTGACACACCCACTCCAACAAGGCCACACCTCCTAAAAGTGCCACTCCCTGAACCAAGCATATACAAACCATCACAAGGGTTACATTTATATAATTTTAGTCTTTACTGTTTAGGATAAAAAGTACAGCCAGTTCAGAGACAGGACAAAGCACTGGGATGCTTGAAGGAATAATGAGAAAACCCTCCTAGGAGGTGGGATGAGAGTACTCTGCCAGTTCCCCTGACTTCAGCTAAGATATCTATTTTTTTCATTTTATAATTATTTAAATTGAGATGTTATGCATGTATATTCTGAGTACCTAAAACATTTCTGATTGCGATTCTGTTCTAACTATTTAGAAACTTTTCTTGATTATTAATCCAGAAAATGATGAAATTTCTGAATTTTAACTATACTCATATTATCAGTCAATCAACTCACAGTTATGATGTATCTACTCAGTTGGGCGTAGTGGCACTCAGGAGGCAAAGGGAGTGAGTCTGAGGCCAGCATGGTCTATAGAGTGAGTCCCAGGACAGCCATGGCTACACAATGAGAATCTGTCTTGAAAAAATAAAACAACAAAGAGATGGATTTACTCATGGTAAGCCATACTTTTTTCTTAACCTATGTCAAGGAAAAATATAAAACTGAAGCTGCTTCAGAGGTGTAAGGCCCAACCTACTATGTGACTGTAGACTGGGGAAATCTCTCTTCACTAAGTTTTCAGTTGAAAACTAGGGGCCCAGGTATTGTGGTGCACACCAGTCCCATAGCGTTTGAGGCCATTCTGTTCTACATATCAAGTATGATAGACAGGATAACGTACTAGAGACCCAGCCTCAAGGGGAAGAAAGAAAGAAAAGTAACTCTTATACATGCCTGTAATTTCATCATTCAAGAAGCAAAGAATGGCAGAAGACTTAACTGGCCTCAAGTTCTAGGCCACCCTGGTCTACACAGCCAGGCTAAGGCTACATAGAGAAATCCCATTTCAAAGAGGGTGAAGGAAAGAGGAAAGGAAGAAAAGAAGAAAAGGAGACTTGAGTGTAGTGTTACATATCTGTTATCCCAGCATTTGGGGAAGGAAGGCAGGAGGATCAGGAGTTTGAAGCTCTCCAAGGCTCTATAGTCAAGTCAAGCCTGAGTCATATGAGACACTGTCAAACAAAACGAAAACAAGGGGGAAAGGCTAAGGGCTATGACCTACTTTTAGAGACTTGGCAACAATTCTCCCTCGCAAATCCAATTCAAATTGCCACATACTGTTTCAACAACTATCAAACTAGAATCCCAAGAGGGTCATCAGACCTTACGACACAGCACCTGACTCACGGTCCATTTTCTAGGAAAGCACAAAGGATGTTTATAAACCAGGAGAAAGTCCAAGGCCTTGGAGCGCAGCTGAGTTTTTGAGCCTTGTAAGTGAGGAAATATAACTTATATCACTTCAGAAAGAGAAGCCAAAAAACTAACCAAGCACAGGGCCCAAAAAGAGTCAAGAAGCAGACCATGATGAAAAGCTTTCCAAGATCACACTGTCTCACAACCATCTGAAGCCAGACCACAGAACTGAGTCTCAGAGAAGACAACAGAACAAACTTAGAATGCTCCCAAGTACATTTGTGTTCTATCTGTAGAGTGGCCAGCATCAGAATGAGGAAAGAAAGAAAAGAATAAAAGCAGGCACAGATGCTGAAACAAAGCCCCAGTCAGTCAGGAAGGTCCCCAAGAACTTCTCAAATGGGGTATGCTTTTTGGTGAACACATTACCTTTGACTCTTTTCTTGAAAGGGTCTCACTGTGTAGCTCTGGCAGCTGGGAACTCACTATGTAGACCAGGCTGGTATGGAACTCAGAGATCTTCCTTTCTGCATCCCAAATGCTGGGATTAAAGGCATGTGCAGGCACATCCAGGTTAACGCATAACCTTTTAAATCTAGTCTTGTAATGGACTTCTAATATTGTTCGCAAATAGAACACTAGAGTAAAAAAGCCTTTCTCACTGTTTAGCTGTAAGAACAAGCATCAAACATTGTACAGATAAAAAGAGGAAATCTGAATGATCAGAAGCAGATATGATCAACACATACCCAACGGTAAAATGACCCTTCATTGTGATAGACCATGCTGTAGAAGCCTATTAGGTGAAACTTACTACAGAGATGACAACCAAATGTCTATTTATCCCAGATAAGTAACCAACTACAGGTGAAAGTGACAGCTACACAAAGTTCAATTTGGTAAGCAAATTAGTTTATTGGGATTAGTCACAAGAGCAGAGACAATTAATTCAAAGGCAGCTGTATCACCCTTAACCTGAGTGACAACACTGAAAAGCTGCATCCCTAGAGCTTTGTATACAACTTTCATGCAGCATAACAGGTTAGAAAGCCTAAACCAGGCAGCACTGCCTCCTGTCTTACCTCTAGCAACTGATCCTACTTCTATAAGAGGGAAAAGGAGGAAAAGTTTTCTGTGTATCTTGTTAGTTTCAGGAACTTTTTGAGACTTGTTAGTTGTTTACTTCCCTAGTCTCATGAATCTCTTCTCATTCCTGGAAAGAATGTTTCAACTTAGAACTTAAAACTTCTTGAGCCTTAAGAAATCTCCTCTAGAACAGTGGTTCCCAACCTTCCTAATGCAGCTCCTTCTTTTAAAACAGTTCCTCATGTTGTGGTGACCCTCCCCAACCATAAAATTATTTCAATGCTACTTCAATAATTGTAATTTTGCTACTGTTATGAATTATAATGTAAATATATGATATTCACAATATCTGATATGCAACCCAAAGGGGTTATAAACTATGGGTTGAGAATTGCCACTCTATAATGAAATATTTGATCTCCCAGGCAACTGCTACAAAACAAAGCCAGATGTAATATCTCCCATCTATAATGCCAGTGTTCAAGAAACAGAGAAAGATATATCTTCATAAGTTCCAGGCAAGCCTGGTCTACATAGCAAGTAACAGGATAGCCAGAGAAGTAGTTTCACACAACTTTAACACACTTCCTTCAAAGTACATCTTGTCCTTTTTCTTTTCTTCTTTTTTAGAGACATAGTCTCCCTAGGACAGCCTGGCTGGCTTGGAACTCTCTGTAGACTTGGCTGGCACTGAGTTCATAAAGATCTACCTCCCTCTGCCCGAGTGGTGGGATTAAAGGCATGAGCCACTATACCCAGGGTGCAAATTATTTTTAAGTCACTGCATGGACAATCTTTCATGTTTTTAATCTGTACTGTTTTTATACGTACTGGAAAATGAATGATATATTTATGGGGAATAGTATGATGCTTTTATATTTATACACACACGTACTCATATAGTGTAGAGTGATTAGATCAAGCAAATTCCCTATTAACTGAAATAATTATTTTTTTCAGATATAAACACTTAAAATGTGCTCTTAGCAATTTTAAAGTATATACCATCTTGTTATTAACTATAATGACAACCGTATGCAGGAGACCTAACTGTAACCTCACACCATCTCTCCCTTCTCCTCGTCCTCCACTTCTGGTGGCCACCATACTACTCTCTGCTTATATGACTGCGGATTTTTGAAATTCCACAAATACATGAGAAAGTGCAGTATTGGTTCTTCTCTAATCGCATCTCAGCCTTTTGGTTGAGATCAAGAGTTCTTTTCCATATTTTGTCTTCTTTCAACAAACTTAGTTCCTCCAAAGTTCTTACTGTCCCGCAGCTCCCTCCCAATAGCTGTTGCCTTAAGCTGACCTCTGTCCCCCTGCTGGTCAGGATGTTGTTCTTGGCTTTAAGCACTGGAACAATTCCTCCTGATTTGGTTGTACAAGGCCCTGCATGAAGAGAGACCAATGTACTGTAAACGGTGATGTGATATTTACAGATACAAACACAGACACACCACCTGTTCTATTTGGCCTCAGCCTCCTGCATCTCCATCCCTCTGATGAAATAGATAAACCCCTGAAAGAAGTCAAATAGGTGGTCTCACATTCACAGTCTTTCTAGACAGATTTATATATTTTCTTACACATGGATTTTACACAACTAGTGAGTTATGCACATATACATACACCACACACACACATACATACACACGCACACAAACACATATACACATACATATATACATACATATATATACACACACACACAATCACTGGTTGCCCTATTGATTACAAGAAAGATATATCCTAGTAATTCTAACAAGCAACACATTCTTCAGGATGGATAATTGAAATTCTTCAAATTAATGTCTAATGTATTTCCTGGTGAAAAAAAGGAATGGGCCAAAAGATGAGTCTCGGCTTAGAAACTATTTCAGCTGAAGGTCAACGTAGGAAGAATATATCTTGGCTTCTAAGTAGTTGCAAGGGGTCACAGTTCAAACAGCATTGCTCTCCCTTTGGGAAAAGATCTGAATTAACCTACCAAAAAACTATCACTTTCAAGTTATTACTTACCCCTAAGTGACTTCTAGTAAAAGTGAGATTGGTTCCAGCACAATCAAAAGATGGGGAGTGTAACTACACTCCAAAGATCATGTGTATTTGGGTTTTAGGGTTTATTTTGAGGTGGGTTGTTTGTTGGTTGGTTGGTTTGTGGGTCTCACTGTGTAGCTCTAACTGGCCTGAAATTTCTAAATAGATCAGGCTGCCCTTGAATTCCTAGAGATTCAGCTGCCTCTGCCTCACAAGAGCTGGGATTAAGGGCCACAGTCATGTTTAGGTTAAAAAACAACAAAGCTCCTGCCTATGGCAACAAAGCCAAAGACATGTGAAAACCTGGCGTAAGCCAGCAGAGACACCTAGAGATGAGGCAGGGGATTTTCTGGACACTATTCACTTGCTGCTGAAATAACAGTATCAGAGAGAAGAAAACCAACACAACTGGATATTAGTGGCTCACACCTATATTCTGGCATTCAGGAGGCTAAGACAGGCGGATCACCATCAATTCAAGGAGAATCAGAAGACAGTGATTTCAAAGTCACCCTGAGCTGAAGTGTGAGACCCTGTCTCAGAAATAAGTAAGCTGGAAAAGTAGCTCAGTGGACACAGGGATAGCACACAAAGCCCTAGGTTCAAGCCCTAGTTGCACATAAAGTGAGTATGGGAGTATATGCCTAAAATCCTACCACTCAGAAGGTTGAGGGGTACACAGAGGATTCCAGGTCACCTAGGATACATGACACCCTGTTTTTGTTTTTTTAATTAAACCGATTATCCTTTTTTTTTTTTGTTTTTTTGAGACAGTGTGTCCCTGCATAGCCCTGGATTGCTAGAAGGCAGACATGCCAGCCATACCGTGTAACAGGCAGGGACTAAGGGATGCTGGGAAACCTTGCGTCCAGGTCAGATTTATTTATTTATTTATTTATATTTTATTTATTTATTTATTTATTTATATTTTTATTTATTTATTTATTTTGGTTTTTCGAGACAGGGTTTCTCTGTATAGTCCTGGCTGTCCTGGAACTCACTCTGTAGACCAGGCTGGCCTCGAACTCAGAAATCCACCTGCCTCTGCCTCCCAAGTGCTGGGATTAAAGGCGTGCGCCACCACTGCCCAGCAAGATTTATTTTTATTTAACAAGTATGGGTGTTTTGCCTGCATGTATGTCTGTGCATCACATGTCCATTACCTGAGGAGGCCAGAAGAGGAAGTCAGATCCCCTCAAACTAGCGTTACAGATGGCTATAAGCTGACAAGTAAGTGCGAGGATTGAACCCTGATCCTCTGGAAGAGCAGCCAGTACTTTATACTGCTGGGCCATCTCTCCAGCCCCACAAATAAAGTTCTTAAAAAGTGCAATGCTGGAAATTACTCCTACAGACCCGCTCCTACAATTGGGAGTTGTCTCGCTTTTCCTTACTAAACATACGTTCCAAGACCAACAGCATGCCCACATGGGTAAAAGCACTTCCAGTGTTTTTATAACCTATGTTCAGAATAACCTGAGTTTGATCACTGGAACCCATATACAAAGCTCTGATGCAGTGCATGGCCTACATCACTTCCTAACAGACACCCTGACAAAAAGCAACTTCAAGTCACTTGCCTGTGGCCTCAGGCCCTTCTCAGGCAGAGTCACTATATGCCACTTCCAATCCATGATGAGCACTGCTGGGTGTATCTGACGTTGTGCTTTGGTATATCAGGTAATACCCAGTTCCTAATGAGTAATGAGCAGCTCAGAGCACATGGTAACCTAGTGGTCCATTATCAAACATTCGATCTCTACCGAGGCCCAATAATAGATCCAAAGCTATCTCTCAAAAGGAGAGCATTTATCTGCAGGTGACAGTAAGGCCTTGCTTGCTTCAAAGGGTCTCTGTTGTGATTCACCTATGAGGACCTGCCAAAGCTCCAAATGGCATCCCTACTGATCTGCTGGACCATATAGGTCAAATGACAGAACGACCTGTACAGTAGCTGTTCTAGAACTTTTCCATGTTTCAGGCCCACTCTAATGAGCAGCTTTCTGAGTCTCTTGGTATAAGGGCTAGAATAACACTCAAGTGAGGAATGCGCTGCCTCTAAAATGCAAACAGACCCCTCCCCCAAACGCTGTGCTTCTTTCCAGGCAGTAGGAAGAACCAAGTGCAACACATTGTCTTTTACCTCAGAAGGAACATCTCTGGATGCCCCACACCAGAGTACTCTTTGAATTTCGGCTGGATCTATTTCCCATCCTCTAGTGTATATATGTGTTACCAACAAGTCTAGAGTAGTTGCTACCTCCTGCTTATTTGGTCCAATTAGAATTGTCTTCAACTTAGTGGCCCAGTGTAATTCTTGTGGAAGAGGTAGACAATCAAGATTCCTCACACCAAGTTATGACACAGGGCTGGAGAGTAACAGAACCTTGCAGTAAAGCTGTCAAGGAATCCTGCTGGTCTTGACAGATGAAAGCAAATTGCTTCTGGTGGTCTTTATGGACAATAATAGAGAAGAAAAACATTTGTTAGCTGTATACCAGGTGTAAAATAAAGATACAACATCTGGCACATCAGCTGCAATTGGAGTTACTACATGGTTAACTTTGTGATGGTCAACTGTCATTTTCCATAACCCATCTGTTTTCTGTGCAGGCCACAGGGAGGTGTGGTGGGATCAGCTTCCTTGCCTTTAAAGCCTTTAAAGTGGCACTGATTTCCTCTAACCCCTTTAGGGATGTGATGAAGTTTTAGGCTCACCATTTTCCCTGGTGGTTTCCATTTGTCCTTGGCGACCATAACAGCATTCACTCTATATCAGGGAACCACCAAGGGGAATCTGCCAACTGGTTTTTTTTGTTTGTTTTGTTTTTGTTTTTCAAGACAGGGTTTCTCTGTTGTATCTCTTGCTGTCCTGGAACTAACTCTGTAGACCAGGCTGTCCTCGAACTCAGAAATCCGCCTGCCTCTGCCTTCCCAAGTGCTGGGATTAAAGGCCTGCGCCACCACTGCATGGCTTTTTTTTTTTTTTTAAAGAATTACTTTTTTTTTTTTTTTAATGTATATGAGTACACTGTCACTGTTTTCAGACACACCAGAAGAGGGCATCGGATCCCATTACAGATGGTTGTGACCCACCATGTGGTTGCTGGGATTTGAACTCATGACCTCTGGAAAAGCAGCCAGTGCTCTTAACCGCTGAGCCATCGCTCCAGCCCCTGCCAACTTGTTAAGTATCCCGGTTATACATTCTTGGAAGGGATAAGGGTTAACAATGTTTGACTATCCCTACTTATCTAGTGATCTTAACAAATCACTTCTTTAGGAATAAAAGAAACAGCTGGGCACGGTGGTGCACGCCTTTAATCCCAGCAAAATACTGGGAGGCAGAGGTGGAAAGAATCTGTGTGAATTCCAAGGCTAGTCTGGTCTAAATAGTGAGTTTTAGAACATTCTGGACTACTTAGAGAGATACAATCTCACAAAATAAGTAAACAAATAAACAAACAAACAAATAGCAAATAGTCTCCACACTACACCAAACTCTCAAGAGTTGCTACTTAAAAAATGAGTTTTGAATGAGAGACAATGGGTCTAGAAAAATATGATGGTGCTCTCAGTTTCACAGATAGTACCTTGATTTCCACAGCTCTTCTGAAAAGATAAGGCTGAATGGAACAAGGGATGAGAATGCACCCACTACCATACTTGGCACATGGTGATCTCGGAATACGTTAGTCCTTCTTTTGTCTTTAATCCAGGTGTTTCATATAAATTTTCTTCCAACAGAGACAGAGTTCTTTAGAACTGTGTTTCCTGCTATGTCCCTTCAGCCTAAATTAATTCAGCCTTTCTAATATATTATACCCAATGGCATAACTTCAAATGAGAAACCTACAGTGTGTATTCATCTGAAAAAGAAAAGGAGGGGGAAGAAGGAAGGAAGGGAGGGAGGGAGGGAGGGAGGGAGGGAGGGAGGGAGGGAGGAAGGAAGGAAGAACAAGCCTCTAAGAGAGCAATTCCTCCTTACTGAGGCTCTGTGAGCACACAGGGTACTTGCAGCAGGAAGTACTTTAGTTCCACCTCCTACTCTAAGTCTTTTCTCTGCTTTCGGCCCCAAGGACTAACAATGCTATCAAAGCACAAACTGTTTTCTCCTATATTCCCAGCCCCCAATTTCTTCCTTCTATTTTGAGACAGAACCCCCTCCAAGCTGCCCAAATTGGCCTTGAACTCACTCTGTAGCTCAGGCAGCACTGAACTTGTGGTTCTTCTACCTCAGTCTTCTATGAAACTGAGATTACAAGCCTGAACCACCAAGCCTAGGGCTTTGGTTTGAATAAGAATGGCCCCACAGGCGCATGTATTTGAACGCAGTAGTCACCCAGGAGTAGAAATCTTTGATAAGATTAGAAGAATTAAGAGGTGTGGCCTTGTTAGATGAAGTGGGTCACTAGGGGGTGGGGCTTTGAGGGTTCAAAACCCCAAGCCAGGACCAGGTTCTCTCTCTGCCTTCAGATGAGGATGTAAAGGTTACTGCTCTAACACCTGTCTGTGTGCAGCCATGGTCTCCACCTTGATGATAAAGGACTAAGCCTCTGAAACTGTAAGCTGGCTCTCAATTAAATGCTTCCTATTATAAGATTTGCCTAAGTCATGTTTCTCTTCACAGCAATAAGTGACTAAGACATCTTGCTTCTGAGCACACGTTCTTTTTAACATCACGGCACCAACTGAGAGGCTATTCATTATTATGATAAAGGAACTACCTAATCAAAGACAAACACCAGGAAAAAATATGTAGCCATATACCTTAGACTGAATTTGTAAGTGAGAAAAGGACTCAGTGTCTGTTTTTTTTTAAAACTCCTTCTGTATTTCAAGTGACACGCTATTTTCCCGATGTCCTGCACCAGATGCGTGGCCGCCACTACTCGCACTTCGTACCTGCTTCCCCTCTTTCCTTCACTGTAAATTATTGCCATTTTGATATCTATTCATCCCTCTCAGTTTTCATCAATCTTCCAGGTAACTGAAGAAACAGGATCTAAACAAACACACAGACTTGCAACACTGCTCCAAGTTTACTAGATTTCTGAACTAAAACTACATTTTTCCATCACATCTGTACCAGCCTGTATGGCGGGCGGCACAGAACTACATTCCTAACATTTGAGAGGTAGAAGCAGGATGATGAGGAGTTAGGGTTAGGGTGGATTTTTGGGGCCAGTCTGGTCTATATATTTCATGAAAATCTGTCTCTAGAACAAACAAACAAAACGACAACGAACAGGGCTGGGAAGAGAGATCAGTGGACATGAGTGCTTGCTGAGCACGTACATGCCCACACATATTCATAAAGTGATGTGTTGGATATGACAACAGATTTGCATCTGGACGTGACTTCCTGGGTATGAGATATTTAGCAGAAGGGAGAAAACAATAAACAGGATTTCATCAAAAATCTTCATGGTTTTCTTTTGGACTGGCTTCTGGCTTTCTTATGTTTGTTTTGGGTTTTTTGTTTTTAAAGATTTATTTATTTTATGTGTATGAGTATTAGGTCTGCATATACAAATGTATGTACTACCGGTACGCCTGGTACCAGGGATCCCTGGGAGCTGACGTTACAGACAGCTGTGAGAAGCCATGTGGGCACTGGCATTTAATCCAGGTCCTCTCGAGTATCAGTCAGTGCTCTGAACCCTGAGCATCTCTCCAGCCCAAACACCACAGCCCAGGCTCTCCTGGAACTCGCACGTACTCCACACAGGACCTGAACTCCTGCTCATTAACTGACTCTGCCTACCAAGAGTTGGGGTTCTGGGCTCCTGCTTTGTCATTTATTTATTCATTCATTTATTTATGACAAGATCTCTCTCTGTAGACCAGGCTGGCCTGGAACCATGATGCTCGGCCTCCACTTCTCAATGATTACAGTGACAGGTTTATAGCCATGTAGCACCAAATGAACTTAATTGAAGTTTCTAAGTGTTCTATATCCTAAGCAGCACACTATAGCTGGGTTAATAAGGAGGATGAGGCAGGAAGAGCTTAAGATTTAAGCTGTGCCTGGAATACAAAGTAAATTCAAGGCTATTCTGAGCACCTAGGTAAGACAATGTCCTCAGCTTTTCTTCTTAGAGACAGAGCTGGCTTAGCTGTTGTGAGCACTGGCTGCTCTTTCGGAGGACCCACATTTGGTTCCTACCACCAGTGTCAGGCGGCTTAAATCCAGCCCTAGGTTTAACTCCAGCTCTGGGGATCAAACGCCCTCTTCTGGACTAACCAGGCACCAGCACTCAGATGTGCACAGACCCACCCAAACACATACACATAGTTAAGAATTAAAAATAAAAAGTACTTTTAACGGGGAAAGGGACAGGGGTTATACATGGTTGTCTAACATACTGGAGACACTAAGTTCAGTTCTCAGCACGGCAAAATCACAACCAAACCTGCACTCATTTGAAATGCAATGATGGCTTTCCTATTTCAAGAAGAGCTTCAACTGTAGCTCAGTAGTACACTTGCCTGGCACACACAAGCTCTGAGTCCCTACCATCTATTAAAAGAGGGTAAGCGCTGGGGGTGGAGCTTGGTTGGAAGAGTAGTTACCTAGCATGGACAAGTCCTGGATTCATTTACTAACACCGTATAAAACTGGGCATGGTGACACATGACCATAATCCCAGTACTAAGGAGGTAAAGACTGAAGAACCAGAAGTTCTAAGTCATCCTCTACTACAGGATAAGTTTGACCAGCCTAGGATACATGAGAATCTGTACACACACACACACACACGCACACGCACACGCACACGCACAATCATACACCTCATCAATATTTTTAAAGATAAAACAACCTTATAAGAAAAAAAAAAAAGAAAAAGAAGGGCTGGGATGTAGCTCAGTGATGGACTGACGGTAGACCAGTAGTAGACTGACTGTCTAACTTGTATTTGGTTTGAATCTTCAGAGTCACAAAAATTTTAAAAACAATAACAAATAACAAATATAAGATTAAAAACAACTTGCCAGGAGGAGTTGGTGAAGCCTTTAATCTGAACACTCAAGAGGCAGATGGGCAGATCTCTGTGAGTTCCAGGCCAGCCTGGTCTACAGAGTGAGTTTCAGGACAGCCAGGACTACACAGAAAAACCATATCTGAGGGGGAAAAAAATTAAAACAATTTGATTCTTTCATAATGTTTTGCATGCACCAGATGAACGTCGTCTATAAACCCCAATGCTTGGGAGGCAGAGCAGCAGGATCACAGTGATCTGTGCCCTCTGCAGTCTAGGCTAGCCAGAACTAAATAAAGGAAATTTGTCTCAAAAAAATTAAAAAGAAAATGAAAGAAAGGGGGGGAGCTAATATTCAATGACTAATTAGCCAGGTAAAAATATTGAGGAAGCCAGACATTATACTGACCGAGAGGCTGAAGCAGGAGGGACAACAGAAGGCTTGCCTTAGATGTGGAGGGCAGGGTAGGCTTATAGGCAAGACATTCTTGCAGACAAGGAAAAAAAATTAACATTTCAGTGATTTATCATCTGTATTCCTAGTCTACCTCCAACTGTTGTCAGTTCCTGGAGGATTCTTACCACAGCTTAAAAATACAAACAGGAGAAATACATAGGGTTAAAGGCTTAAGCAGGAGTGTATCAGGGGGGAAGGGGGGATGAGAGGATGAAATGAGTTAGCTAAAAATAAGGATATATAAAAAGCCTGTATGAAAACTACTATTTTGTTAAGCTAATCAAATAATATAATTTCAAAAGAAAAAGTAACTTGAACACAGTGACCACTTCCCCCAGATGATATGAGTTATTAAATGAATAATCTCAGTGCCAGATATGAGCGATCTCCTCTTCTGGTTGGTGTTTGTAAACTAGACACAAGCCTAGACATCGAAAAAGCTCTCAAATGAGAACATGCCTCCGTCGGATTGCCCACAGTAGGGCGTTTTCTTGGGTGATGGTTGATGAGAGAGAGCCTGGTCTTCAGTGCTTGATGCTGGGTGATATAAGAAAGCGGCCGCGTAAGCCATGAGGACCAAACTACTAAGCAGTGTCCTCCACAGCACTGTCCCACTTCCAGGACGGTCTCTCTGCTTCCAACTTTCCTGTGTATTTGGTTGACATGTGACTTCTCACCTTCCTGCTCCTGCCGCTATGACTTCCTGCCGCTATGGACAGCTAGCTCTCTACAATAAGCTAAAATAAACTCTTCCTCACGTTGCTTTTGGTCGTGTTATTCTACCACAGGAACAGAAAGGAACCTAACACAGCTGCTCCAGAACTGGATGTTAAGGCTCTAGAGCTGAGGACACAACCAACTCTGATTATAGGACACGAAGAACCAAGCTGGAACTCACATGAAAACTTCCTCGCCAGCTCCTTTCATAGTGCTGGAAGACGCTCCGAGGCTGGGGGAGAATTTATCAGTGGTACTACTTATTGGTGTTAGGTCTCAAACTCAGGATAGATGGCTAACTGAGGTACCTATTTAATATATTGAAGCAGACGCTGGCCACCCAGTTCTGCAGGCAGCTCTCAGCATCCCCAGTACCAGTTGCTGACTTGTCCTGGCTGGCTTACCCCACTCTAAACCCCCAGCTCGAGCTTCCTTCCCTTCCACCAGCATCTCTGATACCCTCATGACCTCAGCCATTTTGGCTACATGGTCTCTTGTTTCTCTTGTGCTCTTGGTCTCCTCGCTCACTCCTGGTCTCTTGCCCCCTGGGCCCCTTCCTGCCCTCTCTCCTTTCCTTCTTGATCTATTTTCCTCTCTCTCTCCTTTCATGGTCCAGTTCAGTATACTAGCCAGGTTTCATCTGGACCCTTCAAGATGCCTCTGGCTGCGCTCTCCCTCATATCTACAGTAAACCACCTCAGCCATACCTAGGATTGGTACACCCTCATGTTTTTTCATTCAGCTGGAGAACCCTGCACGCTACAATACCAACCTACAAGATAAGATGCGAGTTCTGGGAAAATAGTGGCACAAAGGATATGATGGCAACTGATTGCCTTTAGACTGGATGGGAGGCCTGCTATAAGAAGGAACTCATGCCTGCTACTGTAAAGCTGACCAAAAGCTCATGGTTTAGGGCTGGAGAGATGGCTGAGCGGTTAAGAGCACTGGCTGTTCTCCCAGAGGACCTGGGTTCAATTCCTAGCACCCACATGACAGCTCACAGCTCTAACTCCAGTTGCAGGTGATCTGACACTGTCACACAGACATACATGTAGGAAAACCACCAATGCACACAAATAAAATAATAAAAAATGTTAAAAAACTTAAGATCCTGGAGGCCTTAGACCCTAAGAGAGACCCTCCTCCTCCTCCCCCTCCTCCTCCTTCCCCTCCTCCTCCTCCTGCTACTGCTACTAGGTACTTGCTGAGTAGGAACGTTGTCAAACTGGCTCCTAAATATTTATGTTTACAAGCATAAATTAGTGCTGCCCTCAATCTAGACCAGAGAAGCTTCTCTCCACAAAGAGCAGCAGTTAACGCAGGGACTCAAAACTGGGCAGTATGTCAAGAAAAAGTGAACGCTCAACCTTAAATGGGGCTACGTCAAGCCCATGCACACAGCACAAAGGCCCAGGGAACATCTTAGAAGACAGGGTAGGAGAATGGGAAATGTTGCCTCCTGCCATGACACAGCCAGTTTACTCACGAGCTCTTGCATCTACGCTTACCTGCACAGGCTGAGTTGGCAGGAGCAGGCAGCGTCCCACTAGCAGGATGCAATGGGTCCAACTAATGAGAATATAAAAACATAATAAAGAAAAGACAAGAAGCAGAACATATGGAGAGTAACTGGACAAACGGAGGGAATGAACTGAGGGGTAGAAACGAGCAAAACACATTGTTTACATGTATTAAATAGTCAAAGAACAAGGAAAATATTATTTTAAAAATATAAACAGAAATGCAGTAAATACACTGTTTTTTTGTTGTTGTTTTTTTTGGAAATATAGTCTAGTAGATGATTTCTACTCACTTTTTCTTCACTGTATTTATTTGCTGTACTTCCACAGACCAAACTGTCTTTCATTGTTTCAATCGGAGTCTCGCTGTGTAGCTCGGGCTGGCTTTGAATGCTCCATCCCCTCTGTTGCCTTCCTTGATCACTCAAGGGCTACAATTCCAGGTGTATGCCCTCCTGATCAAACTATTTTTAAAAGTCAGTTTCATGTTTGTTTGCTTGTTTGTTTGTTTGTTTTTTGGAAGCTCTTCTTCAAAAGCAGAGAAACCGCAATAGTGGAATGTATGAGCTCCCTACATGATGTCTTTTGCAGGACTTAAATACAGTTTATGCTTCACAATATTCTTTTTAATAATTTATTTATTTTTTCTCAAATCGTAATTCGGTCACACAGGGGTTATAAACACAGAAAGGCAGGATGTGGGGAAGGGGATGGCACTGGAGTGTGGGTGTTCAGGGGGAATACAGATATCTTTCAGAACCGGGTATCGGCTGGGTGAAGGTTCAGGGGACAGGTCACTATGACTCTGCCTATGACTCACTTGTCCTTATCTAAGTTGGTATTGTCTGCCAAGGCTACCTATTTACAAGGTCTATGACTACTTGGGCTGGTAAATTTCCACAAAAGGTGCCTGTTTACAATAGCTTATAGCCATCTGTTTCAATGTTTTTCCACAGAGACCCAAGACTTGGTGTTAGTATACATGTATGACAGGCCTATTGCTGATTTTAGGCCTTCAGTGTGTAATCAGGGCTGCCCCTGACATCTCCTCTCTTCTCTAAGTATAGAAGGGCGGTGTCGATTTTAATCTTGTGAAGGCGGGGATAGAGGCCTGACCTCCAGTAATTGAAGGGGACCTTGTAATGGCTCAGGTCCCCCTGTCGTTGTCCAGTAAGGCATGAGGGCTATACCCATCCTGATGTCTTTTTCCTGGAGAGAGGATACTTTTGACATCAACCCCTATGCAGTCAGGCTTGTCCTTCAGGGAACCCAGAGAGATATTTTTAACTTTTATTTATATTCCCTTGCAGTGCTTAGCCTCGAAGCCTAAGCAAGAATTCAGATTGCCAGTCAGAGGGGGTTCTGGGTGGCCCCTCTCTGCTTGGTCTGGGGGCAGAAGTCCCCTCTTTTAGGTTGGGTGGAGATGGGTTTTGGGAACACCCTGTATAAAGTAACAACCTCATCTTGAGTCTTGTGGTCCTCCATAGCTAACTTATGATAATGTTACTGAATAGGTTTTGCTACCAAATTATTTATCTGTTGTTTCACAGAGTTAGTCAGCCTATTTGAGGTCCAGGGACCAGCAGAAATAAGCAAAAAGAACCAAAATAAGGGTCCCAAGATGGGAGGAAGTAGGGTTGACAACCTTGGAGAGGCTGAAAACCAATTCTTGTACCAGCATTCATCTTTCTCTTTCTCTCTCTGATTTTTCTCAGGGCCTTCTCTGACCTATTTCATGCTCTCTTTAACCCTCCCTGTCTTGTCTATGTAAAGGCATTCTTCTTTAAGAGCTGTACACAATCAAGAGCTGTACACAGCCTTTTCTATTGTGATAGAGTAAATAGAGTCCCATAAGGATCTTTGCGATTTTAGGAGGTCTCTTCAGACAGTGAAACGAGGGATTTCTTCAGATTAGTGATGTCAATCTCTAGCTGTTTGATGTTCTTGTCAGTGGCCCTTCAAAGGTCTGAGTAGTATAAGTTCGGAGACCAGCATCTGGATTAGAACTTCTAACAGCAGACATCACGGGTGATTCATTTTTACCTGGGATGCTGTCTGAGTTAAAGCTCCTGGGAGGCCCTCTTTCTCTCCGTTTTCTGAGGTTGGGTACAGAGCTGCCGCCTGAAACCTGCTCTATGCTCGGGCCCAGACCGGAAGTCCTCATGCTTCACAATTTATAGTAAATAAAATAGAATATATAATTTATCACAACTTCATATATCCAAACAGGATGTATTCTTTCCTTTTCCAGTTAAGTCTTCTATGTTCAAACAGCAGGTCCCATCAGAGAGGATTTGGTAATTACAACTGGTTTACAAATCACTGGTGAAATTACTCTTAGCAATCTGGACAACAGCATTTTTAGAACTCAGAATCAACTGCTTAAAACAATGTCTAGGTCCTGACAAGTCATGGCCTTACTCACAAACCTAATGGCAGCCCAAGTCCAATCCCGGGAGCCCAGGCCGAAACCCAGCTGTAGTAGATAGCATCTGTAGCCTGCACTCCAATGCAGGGTGGGAGACACAGACAGAAAGATTGCCCAGAAACTTGAAGGTCAGATAATTTGCAGAACACATCACAGAAACAAAAGCCATATGGCTCAGAAATGAGGAGGAAGGAGAGACCAGACTTCGTGTGACCTCCACACAGGCACAATGGCACATACTTGCTTGCATTCAGACACACAGACACAGGCACACGGACAGTCAGATAAGTAGAACATCTAGCACATGAAATCTTACACAGTGGGTATTCAATTGTTTTCTTTGCCTAGCAGGAATTCTTGGGTTTAATTCTCAGAATCAAAAATCAAAAAAATAAAACAAAAACAAAAAACAAAACAAAGCAAAAGCAAAAACAAACAAAATGTTTTCTTCTTTCCTTAGAAGGTACTAGCCTGTAGAGGTACATGCCTATAACCCCAGCACATAAGAAGTGAAGGCGAGGTGATTGGGCACCAAGGTCAGTCTGGGCTGCACAGAAAGCTAAAGAAGCCATATATGGAAGCCAAAATGGACAGCAGTAACTGTCCATTATTTAAAAGACATTCTAGGAGCTGGAGAGATGGCTCCGTGGTTAAGAGCACCAACTGCTCTTCCAGAGGTCGTGAGTTCAATTCCCAGCAACCACATGGTGGCTCACAACCATCTATAGTGGGATATGATGCCCTCTTCTGGTGTGTCTGAAGACAGCTACAATGTACTCCTATACATAAAATAAGTAAATAATTCTTAAAAAAAAAAGATTTTCTATTCTGATACTAATAGGTTATATGATCAAAAAAAAAAATCTCTCTTTTGCCCACTTTTAAGAAAATAAACTTCAAACTCAAAGCCCTACAAATCTTAAGGGCAAGTAACCATGAAGAAAAACTTAATATCCATCCAACCACTCAATGAAAATAAATGGAATGGTTCTGAAATTCAGTATTGTTACATCTACTCCATCAATCACTGTACAAGAACGAAAGGGAAAAATAGCCAAGTACAATGAAAAGACTCATGCCACACTGAGAACTGAACAATGGGAAAGCAAGCCTGAACAAAGCTCCCCTAGGCTTCATGCGACAAAGAAAGGCCAGACTTAATGAGACTATTAAACACGGAAAGCTCTTTAGTGTCAATGGCGTCCTTCCAGTGGAAGGAAGGGAGTAAGGCTTAGCAACACGCCAACAGCCAAGTGTTAAAGGCCCAATGAGTCTCTATCAACTGAGGAACAGAAAATATCTATTCCCTTAGAAATGCTAAATTTGCCTGAGGGTATAGATCAATGGTAGAGTGCCTGTGGCTTGCACAGAGTCCTAGATTCAATTCCAAATACCCACCCCCACCCAACTTCCACTACCTCTACCACATACAAAACGTCTTCTGTCCTCCTTATGAGAGGCCAAGAGTTAGACAGACTCCCTGGTAGTCAGACACAGACAGTGAGGCTGTGGTAATGAACGTGGTCAGTTTCCAAGACTGCCATCATCTTCCTCATCCTCCTGACTTGAAACAAAAGCCTGGCAGCTCTTGTCCCCAGCAGTAGGTCCCCTGCTGATAGACTGGCTCAACAAGTTCAAGCCTGTTCAGGATATGTCACACCAGTTGTAGATCAATCAGCCATCCTGTCTTTAACTGACCAACCCTAAAGTAGGGAAGAAAACTCTCCAGAGGCTTTAAAAGCCCAGCCCCAGAGAAGAGACATTTCTTGGCTTCCCAGGTCCCTCTCTGCTTTGCAGTCTTTTTCTCTGTGGTCTCTGCATGTGTGTTTGCTCACCCACAACAAACACCTTCTTCCTTCAACTGCTGGTTCTGTTTGCTGTGTGTAGGGTTTCTCTGCTGCCATCTGTTACAGTTCAAACTCTTCCTGGCTTTGAATTCTTGAACTGGCAGAGAAAACAAACCTGATCCTGCCATGCAGTACATGCTTTTAATCCCAACACTTAGCAGAGGCAGGCAGGTCTCTGAGCTCGAGGTCACCCTGGTCTACAAAGTTAGCTCCAGGAAAGCCAGGACTACACAGAGAAACCCTGCTGAGGTGAGGACGGGAGTGGGGCTGGGGTGGGAAGAGATCTGTAAACAGACACTAATACTACATTATTAACCCAGGGCCTCACTCTAGCCAAGGTAAACCAAACCTGATCCAGGTGTCTGAAGGAGAGACAATTTTAGGGAAACGTTCAGTTACTCTTTACCCAGAGAGACAGAGCTTTGGGTTTTTCAAAGTGCTTATACTTCCTATGCTGTCTCTGGTGATGCCAAGAGTGAGACAGCCCAACTACTATTTCAAACTAAAATTGGATGATGGTTAAGTTTCTTCTCTCCCTCTCTCCAAAAGCTGAGAGACTTCAACCTGACTGTAGTTACTCTAAGCTGAGATTATGCAATTCCTTCTTTATTTTGCTAACTGGGGCCTACCTGCTGAGGCCCTAGAAACTGCTTCTTTCTTTATTCCTGCTAACTAACTAAAGTGTCTGTTTAAAGAAAAGAGAACAAATGTCCATATATGACATAGGTGGATCCCATAGGGATTTGTGCCTGATGGGAGCTAGACTCACACTGAGAAAAAAGCAACCACGTGGCTTACCACCATCTTTGCTGGTGACTTCATCAAGATAGAGGCAGCCACTTTACTTGGCCACCATCTTGGTTAATGTGTAACCACATGACATAAACCAAGGATGGCAGCACCCATAAAACTTCTTGGTCCTTCTGAATCCTCTGATTATCACTGCATCTTTTTAAAATTAAACTAAGGTGGCAATATAAGGCCTCCAAGATGGTTTATTTTCCTTAATGTTCTGCTTTGTTTTAATTTTGAGCCTTTCAGTTGCAGTAATAAGGGTTAACCAGATAAATAAATAACCTGAGTTCTTTTAAATGCCATTTTATTTTGTTTTCTGTCCTAGATTACAGGAACTTAAGTCCAATTTACACATGGTAAATTGTAAAGACTCTTAACTTAGGTAATATTCTCTAAATTAAAAGAACCATGAGTGCTTAACATGCTTGCTTCCTATCTGAAATAATAATACATATTTACAGTTTAATTTTTTTTTTAATGAACCTGAGATCAGGGATGCCCTAAGGCAGAACAACTGATCCTCTCTTTGTACAGGCTACTGTCTAAGATACACTGAGGTCCTACTCTCCTCTGTAGGAGTCAGAGCCTGTTTACAGTTATATTTTCTTGACTGTTAATTATTTAACTGGCAGGAAAAAAAACTAACTCAATCCAGACATCTAGACTGTATCACCTAGTTCAAGACTGGCTTCCAGTCACATATGACCGTAATCCCAACACTCAGGAAGAAGACATAGAAGGGCTGGTTTTAGTAATAATTTGTGAAGCATTTAAGATGCAACAAATATGGACTGTATGTTCAGCGTACTCAACAGAATGGTAAACTGGGTATTATTAATTTTGAAGGCGCAGTGACAAGACTTCTTGCCTAGCTTGTCCCAGGCCCCAGGTTTGACTCTTAGTAGAACAATGGAAAAAAGAACAGGAGAAAAAGAGGGAGGAAGAAAAAGAGTCACAAAATGTAGGCAAATATCCAAGGTCATTTAACTAATCAATAGGTAAGCATGAATCCAAATGTTTTCAAACGTTGTAATAGTCTTTCCACTCCACAGAGCATCCTTGAGCACTACAAGATACACAATATCCATCTCATAAGGAAGAACATGTTAGGGTCTATATTGGTACACAGTTACTTTGGAAGGATATACCTTCAAAAAATTGGTAACAGTTGCTATGTCAGAACTCCTGGCTAGGAGAGGTGGAAACAAAAGAATACTTCTTCTTTCTCTCCTGTACCTTTGTGACTCTCTGACTTCCAAATCCTTGAGTCAAGTGATCCTCTAGTGTAGTTGGGATATACGTGCAACCACATCTAGCTTGTTCCTGTACTTTTTTCTAAGTTTAAGCTTAAGATACACTTGAAAAGTAAAAGCAAAGAAAGCATACTACTCTTTTATAGTCAATACTCTATCTACTCTTTTATGGCGTTGACTAGGAATTTCTGAAGATATTTTTTATTATTATTCTGCTACATGACTCAGAGGGCATGTACATGTATATTCATAGGCGCACCTATGGAAATCAGAAGACAGCCTTGTGGAGTTGGCTCTTTCTTTCTAACTTTATGTACGACTCTTGGGATCAAATTGGGTGGCCATGCTTACAAAGTAAGTGCTGTTACACACTGAGTCTTCTTGTCACTGTTGGTCTTGGGATCAAACTTGGGTGGCCAAGCTTACAAAGTAAGTGCTGTTGCACACTGAGTCTTCTTGCCATTTTGGCATGCATTTGTTTGTTTGTTTGTTTGTTTGTTTAAAGGCACAGACTCACTATACAACTCTAGCTGGCTGATAACTTTCCAAGATCTTCTAGCTCATAAAGTACCTAGGCTACCCCACCCAACTAAATATAATATTTTAAAAGAATTTCAGGGGTTGAAGAGATAGCTCAATAGATCAGGTGCTTCCTAGAAAAACATGAGGACCCAGGTTTGTGTCCAAGCACACAGATCAAAAGCTAAGCACAGGCCAGGAGGTGGTGGTGCATGCCTTTAATTCTAGCACTTGGGAGGCAGAGGGAGGAAGATCTCTGTGAGTTTGAGGTTAGTCTGGTCTAGAAAGCAAGTTCTGGGACATCTAGGGCTACACAAAGAAACTCTGTCTTAAAAAACCAAACCCTATCCCCCCCCCCTGTGGAAAGCAATAGAAGGCACCCAACATATAACCTTTCCCCCTAAATGTACTTATAACTGCCCCCTCACCCACCCACACACACTAATTACTTTGGCCTAGTAATCACTAATTACTTTGTTTTTGGAAGTATAAAGAACTTCCAAAAACAAAAAAAAAAACAATTCAACAACAAAAACTTTAAATTGTCATAAGAGAAAATTCAAATCAAAACATTATGAGGCCGAAGACTATTACTGAGTAAATTGAGTCAGGCAAGTTGAGTGGCATAAATCTATAATCCTGAAATCTGGAGTCAATGAAGGAGGCTAAGGGGTTCAATTATCTAAGCCACTTAGAAAATTAAGGCCAATCTGGGTCACCTGAGAACTAAAACAACATTTTTTTTTCCTTTTAAAACTATTCTACCAACTGATTCTGTCTTTTGACAGTCTTCATTGCAAGGCCAAAGGCCTTGAACCTCTCTAGTCCTAGCCAGGACCCTTCACGTGTGCCATGCTCACATCCCTGCTAGAGGCATTTGTTGACTAAACCCAAGTGGCACCTCTTCTTTCCAGACTGCAGACTCCTCTCTAATTCAGCCTTGGTGGTATAGGTCTGTAATTACAGCTAATCAGAAGGCTAAGGCAGGATGGTCATATTTTGTAAGCCAACCTGAGCAACTTAAAGAGAAAGCCTTGCCTCAAAAACTGTTTAAGTAAAATCATCAGGAGGTGCAGTGAGGGCTGGAGCTGCCCATGGGTAGAGTGCTTCCCTACAACACACATGGCCCTAGCCTAGCACAAGAAACACAAAACAAAAAACTCTCCAGCAAAGATTGTAAAAGTATAAAGAACTTCCAAAAACAACATAAAATAATTCAACAACAAAAACTTTAAATTGTCATAAGAGAAAATTCAAATCAAGACATTATGAGGCCAAAGACTACAACATAAACGAAGCAGCATTTGAAGAGGAAACAGGAAGCTCCTTCCTATTCAGAAAGAGTAAAGTCCACTGCTGCGCACACAGGACAGAACCTGCAGGCAGCTTCCAGCGCTACCCACTCCTGTTAGCTGAGGGAGGGAGTGAACCACACAACCGAAGGACACCTGGAAAGCCATCTCATAGAAGAGAGATCTCAAGCTAAGCTGTGGAGTAGGAACTTCAGCAGCACGTTTGTGGGTGGGTGGGTGGGTGGGTTGGTTGACTGGCTGGCTGTCTGGCTGGTTGGTTGGTTGGTTGGTTGGTTGGTTGGTTGGTTGGTTGGTTGGTTTGAGACAAGGTGTGTTCCACCACCACCCAGCCAATAGCCAATTTTAGGTATGCCTGTGTACACTATTTTAGTTAGTGAATATGTACATGACGATGGTCCCTTGGCCTAGAATCCCATTTGGTTTAGGTTATACAAACCTCCACTCCCCTCCCGTAATAATGTTTCTGGAAATCTAGCTCCTGTGTCTGACCATGCAATGCAAACACGGTCCTCTCCAATGCACTTGGCAGCCTCAGAACCCCCTCGGACCTCCTCATGCATGGAAATATACGTGTGTGTGTGTGTGTGTGTGTGTGTATGCACAACAGCATATACATATGTGTGTATATGTACAACAGTATAGATTTCTTCATCCCTAGAAACAATCAAATTTAGATAGTTTTCTTAAAACTAAAAGGGATTTTGCTTTTATAAGTGTGTGTGTCTATACACGTGTGAGTGCAGGTACCCGTGGAGTCCAGAAAAGATCACTGGCTCCTCCTGAACTGGAGTTACAGGCAGTTTTGAGCCTCCTGCTGAGGACGCTCTGCACTGAACTCAGGCCCTGAACTCTGTAAGAGCAGTATATGCTTTTTATCACTGAGCCATTTTCCAAATTTAGGTAGCCTCTATTTAAGTACATTTCCCAATATAACTGGTTGGAAAAAGAGAAGGTCTGATACAGCTCTAAGGGTCATGGGGGTACATGAACACTAAGGCCAGCTATATACTCTAAGTGAACTTCCAGGGAGAATTTACCATCATATGTCTCTGCATATTAAAATCAGATGCACGACAGGAAGAGACATTTGCAGTAGGAAAAGTAAACACATGACCTAATCTATCAAACAAGCCACCCTCATTATGCCCCTAATAAACCCATTCTTCCATCTCTTAACTCCATAAAAGAAAGCCACAACAATAATCAGAGCTAGCCAGGCAATGGTGGCACCGGCCTTTAATCCCAGCACTCAGGAGGCAGAGGCAAGCAAATCTCTAGTTCGAGGGCAGCCTGGTCTATAGTTGAGTTCCAGGACAGCCAAGGATACACGGAGAAACTGTCTATGAAAAGAAAAAAAAAAAAAAAAAAGAAGAAGAAAACAAAAAGAAAAACCAACAAAAAACAATAATGGGGTCCTTAAGTACCATAGTGACTTGAATAAAGGTAAATAAGTAAGCGTTCCCATAGGTTCATTTATTTGACTGTCTACTCAGCAGGGAGTGGGGCTGCTTGAAGGGACCAGATGCTTACGCGTGGCCTTGCTGGAGGAGGTGTATGGTGTGGGCTCTGAGGTTTCCACGTCTGTTCCTCTGCCAGCACATCAGGACGCAGCTCTCAGGCACTGCTCCAGTACTGGGCTCCCTACATGATAACGGACAAAGCCTCTGACTCTGTAGGCGAGCGCCGTTTAAATCCTTTCTTTTATAAGGGATGCCTTGGTCTCTTCACAACAGTAAAGCAAACAGTGACTAAGACAACTACTGTCATTCGTGTGTCCTGCTTCTCTCTTGCGCTGCATTCTTATCTTTCCTATTATTTTGCTCTGAATAGTTTCCTTCCCAGTAAGTTCAAGTATTTAGATCAGAGGTCAAGAACGTGAACGCACTCAACCCTAACCATATGGTGGAAGGAGAGAACAGGAACAAACACACACATGCACACACACACACACACACACACTACCACCACCACCACCATACAAAAGTGCAATACTTTAAAAGTTTAAGAAAATAAAACAGAATCTGAGGTCATTTTCTGTTACACAATAACTTCTAGTTTGAGAATAGCCTAGACTCCTTGAACCCTCTCTCAACAGAAATAAGACACTGAAAGGGTTAAGGGGAGGAAGTGCTCACGAGTTAACAAGCTATCGCAGAGAACCCAAATTTATTCCCAGGCATTCCATGTCAGACAACTCTCTACTGCCTGTTAACTGAAGTCCCAGGGGGACCTGACTTCTGACCTCTTGTGCATCTGCACTCAAGTGCACACGCCCACATACAAACATACACACTGAATTTTAAAAAATGTTTAATAGGGCTGAAGGGGGCCAGAGAGATGGCACAGTATAGAACACTGGCTATTCTTCCAGAGGACCTGAGGCTGATTCCCAGCACTTTCATAGCGGCTCACAACAGTCTATACCTCCAGTCCCAGGGGATCTGATGCCCTCTTCTGGCCTCCATGGGTACTACAAGCACACAGTGCACAGACATACATTCCAGCAAATACAGACATAAGATAAAAACAAAATCTTAAAACAAGAAACAGGGCTGGAGAGATGGCTCAGTGGTTAAAAGCCTACACTGCTCTTCCACAGGAGCTGAGTTGGATTCTCAGTACCCACATCAGGTGGCTCACAACCATCTGAAACTCTAGCTCCAGAAAAATCCAAATCCTCTGGTCTCTGCAGGTACCTGCGCCCATGCGTGCATTCCTACAACTTCCCACAGACACACAGACACAGAGACAGACACAAAACAGAAATGACTAAAGGGGTGTCTTCACCCCTTTTCTTTGGGTTTCTAAGACAGGGTTTCAGTATGTACCTCAGAATGGCCTAGGACTTCCTAAGGAATCCAAGCTGTTCCTCCTTCAACTAGTGCTGGAATTATGAGTATGTATGAGCTACCACACCCTTCCGAGAATATGGATTTTCTTGATTCCAATATTAGCACTGTGATACTATAGAGGTAGGTCTGCCTCAAACTCAAGGCAGTCCTCCTGCCTCCGCCGCCTCTACTCTGCTAGCATTATAAGCACAAACTCACACTCACTTTTCTCAAATGCCTGAGTGTTGCTATGAAGTAGCTTTTCCATTGAGTGAAGTGATAATCGGCCTATTTTCTGTTTCAAGTTAATGAATGTGAATAGAAATCTTTTTTTTTTTTTTTTTTTTTTTTTTTTAGGTTTTTCGAGACAGGGTTTCTCTGCGTGGTCCTGGCTGTCCTGGAACTCACGCTGTAGACCAGGCTGGCCTCGAACTCAGAAATCCGCCTGTCTCTGCCTCCCGAGTGCTGGAATTAAAGGCGTGCGCCACCACTGCCCGGCAATAGAAATCATTTTTAATCATCTATTTTATTTTATATGACGAGGGATTTGCCTGCATATATGCATATGCATCGTGTGCATGCAGTGCTCTGGGAGGCCAGAAGAAGGCATTGGATCACCCTGAACTGGAAGCTATACATGTCTGTCAGCCTCCATGTGGGTTCTAGAAACTGAACCTGGGTCCTCTGGAAGAGCAGTGTGTTCTTAACTGCTGAGCCTTCTTCTCACCAGCCTGGGATACGTTTTTTAGGGCCAAGTCAGGGTCTCATGATGCCAGGCTGGTTTTGAACCTGAGATGGACCTTAGGATGATCTTGAATTCCTCTGACCCTCCTGTGTCTACTTTGAGTGTTATAGTTACAAACACGAACCACCAAGAGGCCACTTTTTAAAGATTGTAGTAAGTAAAGTGGGAGTAACGGATCATGGTGGGGCAAGACCCAGCCCGTAGGGAACTCACTTGAATAAATGCTAAACCTGTTAAGCAAAGACTCATGCCTGGTCTAAATGAAAGCAGAGACTAGGGAAAGTCATCTCAGGGCTGGGGTTAAGATCACTGGCTGTTCTTACAGAGGACTGGGATTAGGTTCCCAGCACCCGCTTGGTGACTCCATCCAGAACTCTAGTTCCAGGGAACCTGGAGCCTTCTTCTGATCTCTATGGGAACTAGGCATGCATGTGGTACACATACATACATGCATCCAAAGACATTCGTACACATAAAAATAAAGAAATAATCATCTCTCATCTTGTTAGCATTCTGTCTAAACTCCACCCCACAGTTACCTGGCAACAACCAGGTTTGCTCCACCCCATACTTACCTGGCAACAGCCAGGTAGACCTGACCCACTATCAAAGGGCTGCTTGCCCCCTCCTCCCTCTCTTGTTCTTCTCTTGATCTCTTGCTCTCTTGTCTCTCTCTTGCCCTCTTGGGCTCTTCCCTTCCCCCCTCTCTCCCCATTCCCTTCCTCCCTCTCTCCATAAGCTCATGGCTGTCCTCTATTTCTCTACTCTCTCCCTCTCTCTGCCTCTACTACCCTCTTAACTCCCCTCCCCATGCCCTGAATAAACTCTATTCTATTCTATACTCTACTCTACTCTACACTACACTACACTACACTACACTACACTACACTACACTACACTACACTACAAGGGACCAGTCGTGTGGCTGGTCCCTTAGGGGGAAGAGATGCCTCAGCATGGGCCCGCGGAGACATCCCCTTCCCCCATACCTCACCACCCCTCCATAGAACATACCCCTTTTCTCTTTATCTTTTTATAAATACATCACATCTACTATTTCGGTCACAGCCTTTCATAGACCAGACCAAAATGACACATCCCAGAATAAACAAATAATGTGCCCCAGACGTCATGGTGCTTCTCAGCTTCTGCATCCTGGTCCTGTTCCCAACCTCCATGCTTAAGAATCTAATGCTCAACTGGGTGTGGTGATGCACACACCTTTACTCCCAGCACTTGAGGAGCAGAGGCAGGCAGAGCTCTTCGTTCAAGGCTAGCCTGGTCTACAAAGTAAGTTCCAGGATAGGCAGAACTACACAGAGAAACCTTCTTTAAAAAACAACAACAACAAAGACACTATCTCAATTAGGGGGAGGGGAAAGAGCCTACTGCTCACCAGAACTTAGGGGGCTGACATATAGGAAAGAAGAATTCTAGCGCATTCAGGTGTAGGAGCTCACCCCTGCTACCCCAGCATTCCTGAGGGAAGGCAGGAGGAATGTTAGGATCCTTGGCCTACAGTGTAAGACCTGACCTCTAGAGACAAGAAGAAGAAAAAACAAAAACAGCACTGGAGGCTAGTCTTAGCTACATGGTTATATCCTAACCCCAAATAAAGTAAGTCCAGCACTGACTGACTGTTAGCCCAGCACTGACTGACTTTTAGTCCAGCACTGACTGACTTTTAGTCCAGCACTGACTGTTAGTCCAGCACTGACTGACTGTTAGTCCAGCACTGGCTGACTGTTAGTCCAGCACTGACTGACTTTTAGTCTGGCACTGACTGACTTTTAGTCCGGCACTGACTGACTGTTAGTCCAGCACTGACTTTTAGTCCAACACTGACTGACTTTTACTACAGCACTGACTAACTGTTAGTCCAGCACTGACTGACTGTTAGTCCAGCACTGACTGACTGTTAGTCCAGCACTGACTGACTTTTAGTCTGGCACTGACTGACTGTTAGTCCGGCACTGACTGACTTTTAGTCCAGCATTAACTGACTTTTAAGCCAGCACTGACTGACTTTTAGGCCAGCACTGACTGTTAGTCCAGCACTGACTGACTGTTAGTTTCTATTTTGGTGCTGAATAGAACTTAGGACACGGTGTATGGCAGCAATGGCTCCAGCACTTCAGCTACATGGCCAACCCACCAAGTCGGCTTAGAAGACCTTTCTAAAAGCTGATTCCAGGCTCTCAGCCCTGACAAGTGCAAGCTGAGGAAAGCATTATGGAGTTTCTCCCCCTGTTCCAAAGAAGCGGGAACAGAAACTAGAACTTACTCCAGTAGCTGGAGGAAGAACTAAAGAGTTCGTTTTATTTTGTTTTTTAAGAGTCTCACACTATGTAGCCCAGGTTAGCCTCAAGGTTAGCCTCAAACCCAGCCTTTCTCATGAAAAACAAATATCCTGGCACTCTGAGCTTCCTCCCAGTCTTTCTGATAAGCTGCAATAGTAAGGTATGCAGAGAGAAAATGTTTTAGTAATTAATCAAGAAAAATAAAATATGCTATCATCTGAAATTTTAAAGCAAGATGAAAATAGAAAATGTAAAATAAAACAGCTGATAAGAGACCAGAGTTCTGGCTCAGCTCCAGAGTACTGAGACTGTAAAGAGCCAGCCTTTCTGATATAAAATGAGACATATGTCTTTTCCTAGGAAATTAAGCCACAGTTAGAAAAGTGTATTCTAATATGCTACTCCTGTCAGGTGTGCAAGCTCATACCTGTAACTGAAGCTCTGGGAGCCGTAGATACCGGTCACATTCTAGGAGAAGCCTGTGGGTGCTTAATATTTACAAAACTACTAACTCCAAAACTCAGGCTCCAAAATTTTAAGAGTAAAATTCCTATTTTACTCTTATTTCCAAATATACTTAAACCCAAATAACATCTCCCCGACTTGCTGACTACATACTTCGTAACTACAGTAACAGACTGAGAACTCTTCACCTTTCCTTCCATTTCTTTCCTGTGCTCTACATAGGCGATGTCTCGGGAAAGCCTCAATTTAACATCATGAATCATTTGGTCCTTGACGTCTGGTTCCTTCCAGGGGGACAGATGACATTTAGCACAGGACATGTAAGACTGTGGGAAAGGAAAGTTCTTAGCCACAAGAAAGGACAAACCCCTGCCCTTGGGAAAAGGGCCAAAAATCTCTGAAGTCCTCTTTATAGCAGTTAAAATATTTAACTTTAGTCAGGCAGTGGTGAAGCAAGCCTTTAATCCCAGCACTAGGGAGGCAGAGGCAAGTTGGATCGCTGTAAGTTCAAGGCCAGCCTGGTCTACAAAGCAAGTTCCAGGTGAGCCAGGGTTACACAGAGAAACCCTGGGTCAAAACAACAACAACAAATATTTAAAAGATTCTATTATAAAAAACCCAAAGTATAACATTAGAATTGATTTTTCAAAGCTATACTATAAAGATTCAGAGTATGCATTTTCTGACATTCATAAAAGTCCACCCACATAAGGACTAGCTGTTGTCCTTGAGCTAGAGAAACTGCCCAGAATACACAAAGCCAAGTTTGATCCATAGCAACACACACACACACACAGAGTGGGGTGGCGGGGGAACAGAACACTAAAAGACTGGAGAGATGGCTCAACAGTTAAGAGTGGGTACTGCTTTTCCAGAGGACCAGTTCACAACTGCCTGTAACGACAGCTCCAGGGGATACGACACCCTTCTGGATATTTTGAACACTCCACTCATATGCACAAACCCACCCTCACACACATACACACACATATGCATATAATTTAAAAACACACATATAACCAACCAGGAGTGATCTTTGAATTAAAGGCCAGCCTGGTCTACAAAGCAAGTTCTAGGCTAGCCAAGGTTACAAGGTCTCCCTGTCTCAAAAAAGTAAACTAATTAAATATTAATAATTAAAAAAAAAACACTGAATACATAGATCCCAGGGTGAATTCAAACAGCTGTTCCTCCTTGGCATGGGTTTAAGTAACTAAATCCCCAAAAGTTCAGTATCCAAAGGAATGTAACAGGGGCTGACTCGATTGACTGCTTACAGTCACACTAAGTGCTCTAGTGAGTCCTTTTTCATCCTTACAATGCTATGATATCTAAAATAAGGACTTTCTTTCCAACTTTGCAAATAAATATTAATAGGTTACTCATGGCAGTGATTTTCCAAGGCCAACTTGGGCCAGATAGTGAAATCGTGTCTCAAAAAATAAGCAAGGCATGGTAGCGCAAACTTTTGATATCAGCACTCAGGAAGTACAGACAGATAGGAGTTTGAGACCAGCCTGATCTATTTAGCAAGTTCTAGGCTGACCTGGTCTATAGTGAGAACACTGGCTCAATTTTTAAAAAATTTGTAATTCATTAAAATAATAACAATTAAAAAAAAACCCACCTAGGACTGGGGGTGTAGATCAGTATTAGATCACATGTTTAGCATTCATTGCATCTTAGGTTCAATCCCTTGCACTCAAATAACAGGAGGGACGATTCCAGGCCCAGAAGATAGGATAGGAACTCCACAGGATGACCAGCAGAGTCAGCTAACAAGAGACCCTTGGGGCTCTCAGTGTCTGAACTACCAAGCAAAGAAAATACACAGGCTGGACCTAGGTGGATGTGCAGCTTGGTCTTCACGTGGGTCCCCTAACAACTGAAGTGGGGGCTGTCTCTCAGCGTGTTGACTGCCTTTGGATCCCTTTCCCCTAACTATGCTGCCTTGTCTGGCCTCAGTGGGAGAGAATGTACACTGGACATGGCAACTCTCGTTTCTAATCCCAACTCTCCAGAGGCTGAGGCAGTAGATTTCGGGTGTTTGAGACCAGTTTGGACTATATTGTGAGTTTCAGGACATCCTGGACCACATAACAAGTTCCGGTACAGACTGACCTACATCATAAGATAATGCCTCAATAATGATAATAATAATAACAACCCTTAGTTGTAGTCACCTCTGTATCAACTAATATTTTTGTATCAAAAGAATCTATCATGTTTTCTTTTTCTTTTCTTTCCTCCTCCTCCTCCTCCTCCTCCTCCTCCTCCTCTTCTTCCTCTTCTTCTTCTTCTTCTTCTTCTTCTTTTTTTGGTTTATTTGGGGACAAGGTTTCTCTGGCTGTCCTAGAACTCACTCTGTAGACCAGGCCGACCTCTAACTCACTGAGATCCATTGCCATCTGTCTCTGCCTCTCTGAGTGCTGGAATTAAAGGCATGCACCACCATCGTCCAGCTCATTAGTTTATTTTTTATTTGTATTACATTTTTATTTACTGTGTCTGTATGCATGTGTGTGTATGCATATGTATACATCAGAAGACAAGCTCAGTCTGGCCTCAAACTCTCCACTTTCTGCCTCAGTCTCTCAAATGCTAAGATTTTCTAGGCTTGTTATCAGCATACTGGAGATTAATTTCTCCTCATGTGAAAGAATATAAATCATTCAAACCATTTGTTATTTGGCAATGAATAGAATTATAAACACTTAAGAGAATTACTATATTGTCTTACCCCATCAATTGCTACTGGAATAACCATGTAAGACCTACAAGGCTATAATTACTGAACTTAAATATCATATATTTATATTTAAATTATTTTTATATTTATATTATTATTATATTTAAATATATATTTAAATATAGAGCTCTAGTTGAGTCACTACTTATGGTTTATTCCTTTCTCGGTGTGTGTGTGCCTGTGTCTTGTTGATCCCATACTCAGCAATCAGGCCAGGATGCCTGGCCAGGGAGCTCAGGGATTCTCCTCCTCCACTCCCCAGCTCTGTGACTACAAGTGTTCACCATCAACACCCAGAACTTCGTTGTGAGTTCTCGAGTCAAATCAGGTCTTCACGTTCACGAGGTAAGCACTTTACTAAGTAAGCTATCTCCCCACCCCATCCCCTTTCTGTGAAACAGAACCTCACTCTTTAGTCCAGGCTGGCCTGAAACTCATGGCAATCCTCCAACTTCCTAGGTTTAGATTCCAGTGGGAGCCGCCATGACTGTGTAGGTGGACTTTTTTGGAGCTTCTTTGATGGGTTCTTACACCTACCACCCTTCCAACCTTTATTCCACCCTAATCCATTCCACCCCCCAACACTTGGTAGGAGAGTAGAGGGAAGGGGGGGTGTAGACCTCTTTAGACTACTTCCTGCTGATTATGGGCTTTGAGTTCCTTGGGGCAAGTTCAACCTCCATAGTCAGGATATCACCAACCAGCAAACCAGCAAACCAGCAAACCAGCAAACCAGCAAACCAGC
>NW_021604686.1:1351125-1362779 GCF_004785775.1 Grammomys surdaster | reverse complement strand
AAACCAGTAATCCAGCAATCCAACAGCAGCCACCACAAAAAGCAGCAGCAGCACGGTGAGCAACAGCCACCACAGGCCCTTTCAGGACTCTCCCATTTATACTCTCTCCAGAGTCCCTAGAATTAAACTATTTACAGCTAGCAAAACTCTGTACCTCCTAGAACACAAGATAAGTCATGGTTTACAGCTGTGGACAAACTGAAGCAGACCCATAATACTGTATTTTTTCTTTACTTTGCTTTTTTGGGGGGAGGGGGGCAGAGTGGTAGACAAGGCCTCGCTATATAGCCTTAGCTGTTCTGGACCTCACGGATGCAGGCCCTTGACCTCATCTCACAGGTCTCTATGCCTGGTTCTAATTTGCAAACACTGGGACTAAAGGTATGCACTATCACAGCCAGCAATAAAACAAGTTTTGGGGTTGTTTGAGACAGGGTTTCTCTCTACATATTTCTAGCTGTCCTGGAGCTTACTATATATATAGATCAGGCTAGCCTTAAACTCACAAAGATCCTCCTACCTCTGTTTCCCAAGTACTGGAATTAAGGCATGCACCCCACATCCAGAAATAAAACCACATTTTAAGAAGCATTATCGGGGGCTGGAGAGATGGCTCAGTGGTTAAGAGCACTGACTGCTCTTCCAGAGGTCCTGAGTTCAATTCCCAGCAACCACATGGTGGCTCACAACCATCTGTACTGGGATCTGATGCCCTCTTCTGGTGTGTCTGAAGACAGCTACAGTGTACTCGTATACATTAAATAAAAATAAATAAATAAATAAATAGAAGTGTTATCAACGGGCTGGAGAGGCTCCAGGAGTAATTAACACTTGTTTTTTTTTAAACTTTTTTTTATCAATTCTTTTTGACTTTCACATCATGCACCCCAATTCCATTCATCTCCCCATCCCTCTCTTCCTTCTGCCCTTGCAACCTCCCTCCACAAAATAAAAAAAAATCCAGTCGTGAAAGTTGTAGTGTGCCCCACAGGACACCCTTTTGTCTACACTTCTTTGCTTGCAAATGTTGATTGCAATGAGTGACACTGGTCAAGTTCGAGGCCTCTGGCTTCTGCCACACTACTGATATTGGAACCTGATACTCCTCTCAGATACCCTGTTGCTGTCCTGGGTCATGGAGACCCTGGAGCTTTGGATCTGCAGGACCGACCTCTTAACGTGCTCTGTAGATCATAGACAGGGTAGATGTTGGGATGGGCCAACACAAAGCCCTGAATCAGGGCCTGAATGGTAGCTGAGTTTGTCTGCCTGCCAACTCTACTGCACCCACACCACCAGGACTAGTTCTCAGCACTGCCCCGGGGCAGCTCACCCAAGGCCTCTTCTGGCAAAATGGAGGAGGCTCTCTTGAATGCAACATCCACAAACAGGGTGGGAAACACTTGTTACTCAAGTCTGAGAATCTAAGTTTAGATCTTAACACATAAAAATCTGGTCCTTTAGCCGGGCAGTGGTGGCACACGCCTTTAATCCCAGCACTTGGGAGGCAGAGGCAGGTGGATTTCTGAGTTCGAGGCCAGCCTGGTCTACAGAGTGAGTTCCAGGACAGCCAGGGCTACACAGAGAAACCCTGTCTCAAAAAACAAAACAAAACAAAAAAAAATCTGGTCCTTTGACCGTGACACTGTGGAAAATGGGGAAGCCTGGAGACAAAAGGATCACTGGGGATTACTGGAAACCAGCCTAAATCCAGATTCAGGAAGAGAACTTGTCTCAAAGGAATAAGAATGAAGATTGATAGAGCAAGACATGTGTGCTTCCCCCTGTGTGCCTTCAAGCATGTACATCCATAGAGATATGCACATTGCACCCCCCTCAGACACACACATGCACACGCACACACTATTAAAACCAAACAAGTGTATCAACACATAAATTCCCCAAATTAGCTGTTATATATATGCCCACTGGGGAAGCTGGATAAATTAGCCACTTGCTTCATAAGAAATAATGGAGCTAAATAGAATAAGCACTGACAATGGAGACAAAGTAACAGACACGGATAGAATTTACACCTCATCATTTGCTTGGTAAGTGATCTTCGGGAATTTTCCTCTTTCACTCTGAATTTTGTTTGCAAAATGACAAGATTTAATTCCAGTTTCCACTCGGATCAAGTGTGTGAGAAATGCCTAACATACGTGGTGTTCCTGCCTTTCAGCTAACATCAAGCAGAGAGAGATTCAACAGAGTCTGACCCAAATCAAAAGCTCAGAAACAATTACTCTTATGATTTTGCTGTTATTCACATAAACTTTTTTTTTTTTTTTTCGAGACAGGGTTTCTCTGTGTAGCCCTGTATGTCCTGGAACTCACTCTGTAGACCAGGCTAGCCTCGAACTCTCGAACTCAGAAATCTGCCTCCACATAAACTTTTTAAAGATGTTTTTCTTATAATCTTACTGTAGGCTCTCATTACTGAAGAACTGAAACAATGAACACAAGAACTAGAGGCAGAGAAATAGTTCAGTTGGAGTGTTGGCCTGGCCCACACAGACCCTGAATTCTACCTTTAAGGCAGCAAGCATAAAATAACAGTGTTAAGGAAATTGAAGGCACTCACCATCAAGCCTGACAACCTAAGTTTGGATTCCCAGACTCACATAAAAGCCAGACACAGTAGCAAATGCATCCGTAAAGGCAGAGACAGGAGAATCCTCAGAAGCTCAGAGACCATTAGCCTGTCCTATGCAGTTTGCTGCCAAGTGCTTCTGTATCCAATGCAATGAGACAGAGTAAG
The DNA here is from genome assembly GCF_004785775.1 of Grammomys surdaster. Classification (NCBI taxonomy): domain Eukaryota; kingdom Metazoa; phylum Chordata; class Mammalia; order Rodentia; family Muridae; genus Grammomys; species Grammomys surdaster. Next base: position 1,360,018 of record NW_021604686.1, on the reverse strand, counting down.
AAACACATACTATGCATACACAATACAAAACACACACAAAATAAGATTTAAAATAAATAAAATAACAAAATAAAGTGAAGGCAAGAAATACCATAATTGCAAATGAGAATTTATATCAAGTCAACACATGTCTAAAGGATAATAGAACTACAAAATATTCATGGCTTTCATTTTTAGCTTTTCTGAGACAGTGTCAGCTTGTCCTCAAATTTGATGTAGAGTTAAGGTTAAAGAGGACTTTCTGATCCCTCTGCCTCTTTCTCTCAAGTGCTGAATTACAGGCCCGTGTACCGCACTCAACTGTAATGATTATTTTCAAAAAGTTCAACAAAATTTGAAAAATTAAAAATGACAGGGTTGGAGAAATGGCTTGGTGATCAAGGGCAGATATTTTTCTTGCAGAGGGTCAGATCCCAGAACCCACTTTGGACAGCTCACAACCCCCTGTAACTCCATCTCCAAGGTCTTCTGATACCTCTGTTCTCTCCCAACACCAAACACACACACACACACACACACACACACACACACAGTTAAAAAGAAAAGTAATGGAGTAGGAGAGATAGCTCAGAGGTTAAGAGGACTGCCTATTCTTCTGTAAGACCCAAGTTGGATTTCTAGACATCCATATGGTGTCAAACAACTGTCCATACCTCCAGTTTCAAGGGATCTGATGCCCTCTTCTGACTTTACAGACACCAAGCATGTGTAAGGTGCACATATATACAGACAGATAAAACATTTGCACACAAAATAAAATGAATAAATTTAATAAAAAATGTAAACTTAAATCTTTAAAAGATAATATAAATCAATACAATTAATGGTCAGGGGCTGTAGCTCGGTCAGTGTTTATCTAGCATGCACAAAGCCCTGGGTTCGGTCACCAGTATCATACAAAATCAGACATGGCGACTCACCACTACAGTCTCAGGACTGAGGACGTGGAGGTGGGCAGGAATATCAGAAGTTCAAGGTCATCCACAGAGAGCCAGACTAGACCACAGGAAACTTTACTTCAAAAAAATCAAAAGAAAGTGGGGGCGGGGGCTAGGAGTTTGGCTCAATTGGTAAAGTGCCTGCCTTACGAGCACAAGAGCATGAGGTTCATCCTCAGACCCCATGTAAAACTGTCAGAGCTGGTAGCACACAATTACAATCCCTGGGCAAGGGAGGTCTGAGACAAGAGAAATCCCATGGGGCTGGTGGGCCAACTAGTCAAGTCTAATTGATGAACCCAAGCTAGCAAGACAGCTCGTCTCAAAGAACACGGATGGTGCTGTGGTTTGGATGACTAGGGTCCACAAAGGAGCAGATATCTCAACACTGATCCTCAGTTGTTGGAACCTTTTGGAAAACATTAGGAGTTGTGATGGAGGAGGTGTGGCCTTGGGAGCAGGTTCTTCCTGACCGTTAAGTTCTATTCTTGCTAGACAATTTTCAAACGAAGGTGAGAAAAAGCAAAATGTTTCAACTCTGTGAAGTCTATAGTCATGAAATCAGAGAAGTGCAAACTCACTATAAACAAAGGGGTTTAACCTAACTGAGATCTAAGACTTCTTCCACAAGGAAGTAAAAACTGAAAGGTAAAAGATAAGGGCTGAGGTCAAAATGAGAGATGTTTCCATAAACGGAAAGCCACCTGTACAGTCTCTGTAGCAGGAGGAACACAGCAAAAATAGAAAGCGGTATGCCTGAGGTAAAAACAGTGTAAGGACCAAAGAGATGGCTCAGCGCTTAACCGTGCTTTCTGCTCTTGAAGAGGACCTGAGTTTAGTTCCCAGCATCTACCCTGGACGGCTCATAACCACTCATAACTCCAGTTCCACGGTCTCTGACTCCATCTTGTAACCTCTGAGGGCGTATGTACGCACACGGCATGCAAACATACACATAAACAAAAACATAAAAGAAGTAAAGTGTGAGAAGTAGCTAAGGCCATAGGCTGTACAAGATCTGAAGAAAAACAGAAAACTCTTAAAAGGAAGACTACAGTGCATGCTTTTCCCACACAAGACCATGGATTCATTCACCAGAACCATAAAAAAAAAAATTCCTGGCAGTGCTGATTTGGAAGGTGGGCAGGCTAAAGGGAAGATGCACCAGATGCACCAGATCTGCAGTCTGACTTTAGCTTCTCAAATATTGTCGGGTCAGATAAGAAACAAATGCCATTTCCTACTGGAGGCCAAAGACAGCTCAACAGGGAAACATGCTTACCACCACATCTGACCACCTTAGGAGAATCCTTGGTTCACACCTGATGGAAGGAGAAAACCAATTCCTGAAAGCTGTCCTCCTCTGACCTCTACATTCCTGCCATGGCATGCATGCGTGTGTGTGTGTGTGTGTGTGTGTGTGTGTGTTTAAGGTAAACTCTAACTAGGATAAGACAGCAATCTAGACCAGGGTGATTGTGATCATAGTCAGGGTGACAGCCTGAAGCTCAGAAATTCAAGAGATACTTAAGAAAGCCTGATGATACATTTTATACAGGGAAAAGTGTCCAAAGGAGGAAGTAGTCCACAAGTAGCTATAAAGCAGTTGAAACATTTCAAAAAGACTAACCCTTTGAGTATATGCTAGTCCAGTATAATCTATTTGGTTACAGAATAGAGTTCCATGACAGAGAACAGCTCAGTGCCTGCCTCAAACGTAAAAGGCTCTAGGTTCTACCACTTTCCATGAAAAATTAAGTAAACAAATAGACACAAAAATATAAGAACCAACTAACCTAATAATTTTCTTTTTCTTTCTCTTTCTTTTCTTTTTTTTAAATCTTTTTCTTTTTTGAAACATGGTTTCACTATGTAGCCCTGGCTGGCCTGAGAGTCATTCAGAGATCTGCCTCCCCAGTGCCACCAAGACTGGCCTTAACAATACCTTTAATAGCTTATGTGGTGGCTCACACCTTTATCACAATACCCTGGAGGCAGATGCTGAGGCTCTCTGAATTCAAGGCCAGTCTAGTGTACAGAGCGAGTTCCCAGACAGCCAGGGCTACACAAAGAAACCTTGTCTCAAAAAAAATTAAAACAAAACAACAACAACAAAAAACAGAGAGAGATAGACAGAGAGAGACAGAGAGAGGGAGAGAGAGAGAGGAAGAGGAGGAGGAAGGAGGAGGAAGGAGGAAGAGGAAGAGGAAGAGGAAGAGGAAGAAGAGGAGGAGGAGAAGAAGGAGGAGAAGGAGAAGGAGAAGCAGCAGCAGCAGCAGCAGCGACGGTGGCAGGGGTGGAGGAGGAGGAGGAGAAGGAAGAAGAAGACCTTTTATGCCCAGTATAAGGGAGCAAGCCTATAATCCCAACACTCAAGAATACTCTGATAGCCAGGCATGGTACATGTCTTTAATCCCAGCATAAGGAAGCAATAAGCAGGTGAATCTCTGTGAGATTAGGGCCAGCCCGCTCTGCACATCAAGTTCCACACCACGCAAGGCTACATAGGGAAACCTTGACTTTATATAAATAAATACATTTAAAAACTTCATGTTTTATTAACTAAAATAAGAAACTATAATATTTGTATTTCAACATTTCGAAATGACTGGCATTGGAAATCAGACATGATTGAGTATTGGTTTTGTTTGGTTGGGGTTTTTTCCTAGGTCATAGTTATTTAATTTCTATTTGTTCTTTTTGAGGCTAGAGAAAGAAACCTCCAGTTACAATACTAATTCTGTGGATTACAGGTTCCTTTCCCCCCCCTCCCCCCAAGATAGGGCTTCTCTGTGTAGCCCTAACTGTCCTGGTCTCAGACTCACAGAGATGCCTCTGCCTCTCTGCTTCTGCCTCCTGAGCACTGGGATCAAAGGCATGTGCCTCTATGGCTGGCCACATCAGAGTATTCTTATGTACTCCCAGGTCTGGCAATTATACATTGGTTCTGAGGATTGCATGTCCTTATTCATTACTTTAAGTATTTACTTTCTTAGTTTTATGTTTTTAACTTCCTTTCTAACGCCACTTTCATAGAACGTGGATGCTTTTTTATTTTAGACAGATTCTCACTATGTAGTTGTGACTAACCTGGAGCTCACCATATAGACCAGGCTGGCCTCAAACTCACAGAGATCCAATTGTTTCTACCTTTCCAGTGCTGGCCTAAAGGTATGTGCCACCAGGCCCAGAAAAGTGTCTCATATAGATCTGGCTAGCCTCAGAATCACTCCCTAGAGGTTCGAGAGATGGCTCAGTGCTTTAGAGTACACACTGCTCTTCCAGAGGACCCAACTCACTTCCCAGCACATGCATCACGCAGCTTACAACCGTCTGTAACTCCAGGGGATTCAATGTCTTCTTCTGATCACTGTGGGCAACTGCACTCATGTGCACATGCATATACAAGAATAAAAAATAAAAATAAAATATTCAAAACAATTTGCTAAGGAAGCTGGGGACGATCTTGAGTTCTTGATCTTGCCTCCTCCACAAAGCACAGGGGCTACAGGGGTTTGTGCACGTCACACCTTGCTGAGGCCTCACACTTCAAATCTGATGGACCCCATGGGAAGTAAGATGAAAAAAGTCCCTTTAAAAAAAAATCTCTCCGGGCGGTGGTGGCGCATGTCTTTAATCCCAGCACTTGGGAGTCAGAGGCAGGCGGATTTCTGAGTTCGAGGGGCCAGCCTGGTCTACAGAGTGAGTTCCAGGACAGCCAGGGCTACACAGAGAAACCTTGTCTCAAGAAAAAAAAAAAAAAAAAAGAAAAGAAAGAAACAAACAAACAAAAACAAAAAACCCCAACAACACCCAACAACAAACAGTTAACTTGAAAAGGTCAATCCACTGTTAGCTCTTGGTTCCTCTTTCTTCCACTTTAATACCAAACCAAACTCTTCTCACCTCATAGGGACATCTATTTTATTTTATGACTTGTCTAACTCTAAAATCAATAATAAAACCAATTAAGACCATTAAAGAATAAACAGGAAAAAATGACTGTCTCTGGGTTTCCTCAAGAAAAACAATGCTTTTACTGCTAAAAAAAAAAAAAAGAGGAAAATCTTTTTTTTTTCTTTTTTTAAAATCAAGAATGGCAAGAAAAATAACAAAACTGAGTATTGGATTTTCCACCTTCCCTGAAGACGCTGTGTGACTGCATTTTATTTTGTTTTTTATTTTTAGCCCTCATTATTATACAGTTGGCCAGGTGTTTGATAAAGAAGAAAGACAAAGTCCCACTCTCCATGAGCCTATAGTCATGCATGTGAAAGAGAATGATAAATAAAAATTGCTCTGAACACTGGCGATTTAGCCCTGGATTCACTCCTCAGAACTGAAGAGAAGAGAAGGCATTATAAAGTGGTATATATAGTATGCAATAGAAACATAGTCATCTCAATATAAAGTGGTATATATACTGTGCAATAGAAGCATACACATCTTAAGACCATCTTTAAGGAATGAAAGAAAAATAATGAACGTGTTAAAAAAAAAAGTCACTCGGTGAGTAATAAATAAATAAACAAATAATAAATAAATAAATAAATAAATAAAAATAAGTCAACTTGTGGTACGGTGGTGGCCCACACCTTTAGTCCCAGCACTCAGGAGGCAGAGTCAGGTGGGTATCTGTGAGTTTGAGGCCAGCCTGGTCTACAGATTGAGCTTCAGGACAGCCAGAGCTAGCTACACAGAGAAACTCTGTCTCAAAAAAAAAAAAAAAAAAAAAAAAAAAAAATCAGCCTAACACATTAGTACTGTGGCATTCCCAGTCCTGGCCGAGCCGGCTCCTTGCACTGTCTCACTAGCATTTTGAAAACAGCTTGTTGCAGTCACCAAGCTGTTACCACTATTTACATTTTTTTTTAAAAAGGTGTTTTAAAAATTTTTTTTTTTTACTCATGCTGGACTTTATCTAAAGTATAGGTCCCAGAGTATAGTCTGGGGCCAAATACAAAAAACAAACAAACAAACAAACAAACAAAAAACCCCACATCATTTCCACAAAAGATAAAAGAAAACTCAAGGGCTTTTTTGGAGAGAGCACTGACTACTTACTCTCTCAGAGGACCTGGGTTCAATCCCCAGAACTCACATGACAGCTCACAGCTATCCATAACCCAGCTCCAAGTGATCTGACATCCTCATACAGACATATATGCAGGCAAAACATCAATGCAAATAAAATAAATAAACCATAAAAAAGGTACTAACTAAACCCATTAAACCAATGTTAGTTTCTTAAAATCAACTGCCTCCCCACTACAGACTGTGCTAGCAAATGTGGGCCTGTGAACAAAGACGAGAGAGAGTGTGAAAGGGGTTATTACCAGCGTGTCTCACCTTTTCCTCTTTCATTTATTTTTTTTTTAAGGTACGACCAGATTATGGCCATATTTGAGCACAGCGTATGTTTGGGTACGAGCAGTGCCAAGGAGAGATGAGCAAGAGCCCAGCCCGGAGGGTTCTGAATCTCAGCTAGTCCGTGTTTCCTCAGCTGGAATATTGGGGGTGGTGGGTGGAAAGTTACAAGAGCGCTAGGCTTCTCCCTTACTGAACCCCCTCAAATGATAACGCAAGCTACTCCTTTCTGGGAATTTAAGGTCACGAGCTTTAAAAAGGGACAATGGAACTCCAATGTGGGCTCCAGAAAGATGGAGACTGTCAGATGAGGTGGGGGCAGGGAAATAGGGACGAGGGGAAGAGCCTAGCCTGGGAAAGCAGGATAGGGAGGTCAAGGCCAGGGACTTGGGGAGCTAGAAAAGGGACAAATCTTTCAGGATCTGTCCAAGTAGGCCCGTCATAGCAGTCTGAAAGCCTGAAGGGCTTCCTTTGAGAATCTGGGGCACCTATTTACCAGCGCTACCTCCTCCCTTCTTGGGAACGGAGACAACCACCTAAGAATCCTCCCCCAAATGGCTTTCCTTGCCCTTGAAAACAACTGACCCTCAAGAGGAAAAAAAAAAAAAAAAGCAAAAGCTTCCCGAGAGTAGAAGGGCCTGGGACAAGGTGTCCTGCAATCATCCAGTGGGGAGCCTAACCCCAGTTCGAGGAACTTTAATAGTCATTGAAATGGAGCGGCACGGAGGTCTCCCCCGGAAGTCCCGAGGCAGAAGAAGCTCAGAGTCAGGGGTCCCACGGCTCCCAGGATGGGCGAGCGACGGCCTGGGGTGCGGTCTCCGGCCCAGGGAGGCCAGCCCGCAGGCCTGCTATGTTAGCGGGAGCGCCGAGGGCCCGGGGCGAGGAGCAAAGCCCGGCGAACAGGCTGGCCTAGGCCTCGGAGGCTCGGACACACCCACCGCTGCGGCGGCGCTTACCTGCTCCTCCTCGGGGGTCAGCTCCGGCGCCATGTCCGGCCGGGGCGCGGTCGCCGGCTCCATCCCGCCGCCGCCTGGGCAGGTCTGGTGGGCGAGCGCCGGAGCCCGCTGCACTCGCGCTCTGCTTCTGCGGCCCGGCGCTTCAGCAGCTCTCGGCCGGCTCGCGCATGGTGCGAGCGCCCGGCGCCCGCGGCGGCTGCCCAAGCCGCTCCTGCTGGCCGCGGAGAACCGGCTGTCGCTCCCCGCCGAGAGGAAATGCCTCCTATTTGCTTCTCTCTCCTTTCCTCACGCCACCCCTCCTCTCCCGAGGAGGAGAAAGTGCGGGCGAGGAACTCACAGCGGCTCGAGGTCTGTTTGGTTTTTCGGGTTTTTTTTTGTTGTTGTTGTTGTTTTTTGGTTGATTTTTTGTTTTGTTTTTGAATCCACAACTTTTACGGCCCACCGCGAAGGCGCCCGGCGGGAGTTGGAGACGGCCGTCGGCCTCGTCCTGAACCTCTTCACTCCCGGGCAGAGCTCGCCGGCGCCTCCAGACCGCCCAGCCCGGGCGTCCTCGGGGATGCGGGCCCTGCGATCTGCTCGGTGGCCCCGCGGCCCAGTTCCTCAAAAGCCGCGGCGGCGACAGGGAGGGCGGGTGCGAGCGAGCGAGGAAAAGGCGTCCCCCTCCCGGCTCAGGGCCAGCGCTGCGGCCTGCGCCGCGTCCGCCCGAGCCCCCCGCGGCTCCATTGAGAAACTGAGCATCTCATTCACAAACAGGAGCCGGGGAGGGCCGGGCCGAACGGGGACGCTGTCCGAGAGGGGGAGACAGAGAGGAGCTGGAGGAGGGGAGGCTGAGCCGAGCGGCGGGGGAGGGGCTGCGGGGGACGAGAGGCGACTCCCCTACGGGAGCCGGAGGAAGAGCGCGACCAGAGTTAAAGGAATCGGAGATCGCCCGAGGACCCGCGCTCTTCCCGGCTCTCTCGGGCGGCTTCCACCTATTCGTAATAGTGTCTTAAAGGTTGCCTGTGAGGTCCAAGATGATCAGATGCCTACGATCCGTCAGATAAGCAAGGCCCACGTTTCTTTGCTCAATGAATGTATCCTGTAGTCCAGCATCGTTGTAGGTAATTTTAATCGGGGTGGGGGAGGGTGGCAGAGAGAGAGAGAGAGAATATCCTGTATCAGAATTCATTCAGGAAGCCCACAGTCAAGCCCACACAGTCTTTGCAAACGCTTGATTTTATTTACTCTAGGGTAAATGCAACAGCGTTTGGGTCTCTCAGGATACGGGCATTGTGAAGGCAGGGCTGGGCCTACTGTGATTTTTCATCATTTTAGACCATACGTATTTCAGAAGGATCTCAACAAACCAGAATGCCAAAGCTAGTCCCCCAGGACTGAAGCCCAGAAAGAACCAGGGGAAGAGTCTTTGGAAAAGAACATGCTGCTGTGGGTTTTGATGCTCATCTTGGAGAACTTCTTAGAAACAGGATGGAGCCTGACCTACCTTTTTCCTCAGGTTGATTATGACCTATTGGGTTCAAGTGATTCAAAAATGAAGAATATGCTGGGCAGTGGTGGCGCACGCCTTTAATCCCAGCACTTGGGAGGCAGAGGCAGGCAGATTTCTGAGTTCGAGGCCAGCCTGGTCTACAG
>NW_021604686.1:1342172-1351025 GCF_004785775.1 Grammomys surdaster | reverse complement strand
AAAAACCAAAAAAAAAAAAAAAAAAAGGAAGAAGAATATATATGAGTGTCTGAGTGTGTGTGTGTGTGTGTTATAATGCAGTAGCAGCTACAGGTTACCCCTGCTAAGTTATGTACCCCTAGCTGTCCTAAAACTGGCTATGTAGACTAGGCTGGCCTTGAACTCATAAAGATGTACCTCTTGAGTGATGAAATTAAAGCCATTCGCGTCCCTCCTGGCCCCTCAGCTATGTGAGTTTGTCTTTTTGCCACCAGTAAGATGAACTCTAGATTGAACTCAGGAACCTACTCAGGAGTTGGTTTCAGTATTGAAACTGGAAGACAGGCCAGACACTAGGCACTGAAGTTAAAATAAGACAGTAGAAGACAATGGAAGATGTAACAGGAAGTAAAATAAGGAAGACACATGGGGCTAGAGTGATGGGTCAAGGGTAAGAACTGGATGCTTCTAGTCAGCAGGAAGTAGTCTGGAGAGTTCTACACCCCCTTCCCCTCTAACCTTCTTTCCTACCTAGTGTTGATGGGTTGGGATAGTGACCTTGGAGAGGACCTGGATTCAATTCTAGTACCCACATGGTAGCCTAAAACCTTAGGAAACTCCAGTCCCTGATCCAACACCCTCTTCTGGCCTCTGAAGGAGCATGTGATGTATAAACATACATGGGGGGGGGCATACACATTAAAAATAAAAAATAAAGATAAACTTTTTAAAAATGCAAGAGTCAAATAGTATGCATATACAGCCATACTTTTCAGTCTCCTTTATTAGGTTCTTATATCTACTACCCTTCTCCATCCTGGACCCTTCCAACCCCTCAACACTAGGTAGGAAAGAAAGAAGGTTAGAGGGGACAGGGTGTAGAACTCTATAGAGTACTTCCTTCTGATTAGGAACGTCCAGTTCTAGGGGCAAGTTCAATCTCCACTGGCAGAGTATCCCAGCCAGCAACCAGCAGTCTAGCAAGAGCAGCAGTAGGAATCAGACATTCTCAAAAATCCCCGTAATTCCAAACATAACTGTCTGCAGCTGGCAAAAATCCCGCCCCTCCTAGAGCATGAGACAAGCCATAGTTATCGGCTGTGGACATTCGGAAGCAGCTCCGTATCCCACACCTGATTAAAACACAGCCATCACCCAACTGGATTCTTTTTTTTTTTTTCCCCCCCCCCCGAGACAGGGTTTCTCTGTGTAGCCCTGGCTGTCCTGGAACTCACTCTGTAGACCAGGCTGGCCTCGAACTCAGAAATATCCACCTGCCTCTGCCTCCCAAGTGCTGGGATTAAAGGCGTGCGCCACCACCGCCCGGCTACCCAACTGGATTCTTAAAGAAACCAAGCTTATCACTGCACGCACAACATGCCGCCATTTATATTTTAAAAGTACCCGTCTATACGCTCATTTATACATAGAAATGCTTTAGAAGAATGAATAGACAAGAAAGCTAACTGGTTTTCTCTTCAGAGGAAAACTGGGAGTCTAGGAAGCAGAGCTGAAAAGACTGTAATACATTCTGCTTACTTTTTTTTAAAAGATGTATTTATTTATTATATATATGAATATACTGTCGCTGTCTTCAGACACACCAGAAGAGGGCATCAGATCTCATCACAGATGGTTGTGAGCCACCATGTGGTTGCTGGGATTTGAACTCAGGACCTCTGGAAGTGCAGTCAGTGCTCTTAACCACTGAGCCATCTCTCCAGCCCCTGCTTACTTTTTAAATCAATGTATAATTGATACACAGAAAAGGTGAAAATATAAATATACAGCCACATGCAGTTTTTTATAAACTGAATAGTCCTGAAGCCAACAGATCAAAAACTAGAACCTGGAGCTGGAGAGAATGACTCAGAGTGCTTGCTGCTCTCCCACAGACTTAGTTCTGAGCACCCACTTCAGGCAGTTCTCAACTAATGAAAACTCCAGCTCTGGGCTATCCAACACCCTCTTCTGGCCTCTTTGGGTACCCACACACACATATGGAGACAAAAACATAAATAAAAACAAATCTTATGCTGGGTAGTGATAGCCCACATCTTTGATCCCAGCACTAGGGAGGTAGAACAGCCTGGTGTGTCAGTGTTTGTTTGTTTGTTTTTTGGTTTGAGACAGGGTTTTTCTGTATAGTCCAGGTTGTCATGGAACTCTATAGACCAGGCTGGCCTAGAACTCAGAGGTCTTCCTGCCTCTGCCTCCTGAGTGCTGGAGTTGAAATCTCTTTGTTGTATTGTTTTTGTTTTGGACAGCCCCTCTCTGTAGCCCTGGCTGACCTAGAACTCCCTAGGAAGACTAGGGTGGCACCAACAAACCTGAAGTCATCTTTCTGCTTCTGTCTCCTCAGTGCTTGGGATTAGAAGTATCTGCCAACCTGTCCAGCTTGTATTGGTTCTGATTTTTTGAGATAGGGTGTCATATAGGCCAGACTGGCCTTGGATTTACTTTATAGCCACAGATGCAAAACTATCTTTAAATCCTAGTTGCCTAAATGCTAGGATTACAGACACACTCCATGGCATCCAGCATTCTAAGGGCCTTCCATCCATCCGTCCACTGTAATGTAAGCCAATTTCAGAGGATCCTTTGTAGTACCAGACAGTGCACAGATCTATAAAACAGAGTCTGCCTGACATTTAGCATGTAGCAGCGAATACAAGAGGCAAGTTTTCAGTGGATCAACTAGTTGCCCCGCTAGTAATCTTTTTCAATAACATTGCATAAACCAAAGAAGGAGAAAGAAATGGCAGTGCCTGTATGCTACAAACCACTGGACACAGACAGATAGACTGTTAACACCTACTATTACGTTGAGACTTCTGCCCAGCGATCCTAGGGCACCTGCAGTCAGTGATGCAGCCACCCACAAAATTCCCGTTGAGATGAAACCTGAACCCAGGCTTTATAACTTGGGCTATAAATGTGGTAAGGAAGAATAATAAAAGGTGCAGTTTAACTGAATAAAAAAAAAAAAAAGCTTGGGTCTATTTCAAAGGTGCAAATGTGTGAGGACACACAGATGAATAAAGGAAGTTTGCTAGAATTGTTGCTAATCATGGTAAGCTCAATACAATGTTTGGAAATGAACGAGACACAAAAACTTAACTGCAAAGTGCCTAGTTGGCTAGCTTTGCTCTTCGAGGAAAATCTTAGAAGAACCAGAATCCAAATGCCCATCATCTAGCTTGGGTTTGTTTTCTTTTGGGAAGGCCTCACTCTTTAGCCCAGGCTGGCTGGAATTCAGGGCATTTCCTCTGCCTTCGCTACCTAAGCACTAGGGTTGCAGTATAGGTTGCTACATTCTACTAGGTTTGTCTTGAACTATAGTCTTTTCCTGTTTGGTCTGGTTTTTTGTTTTGTTGTTGTTGTCCTTGTGAGATGGGTCGTCCTGTAGTTCAGAACTCCCCATTTAGCTGAGGATAACCTTGAACTCCTGATCTACCCTCTGTGTCTCCAGTGCTGGGATTATATGTGTTTATGTGTGTGTGACCACATGCAGTTAACCACCATCTTTTTTTGTTTGATGTTAGATTTTTTAAATTACATGTATTTATTTAAGATGTGTATGTCACATGTGCCTGTGCATACCATGCACGTGAAAGGACAATTTCAAGAGCCAGTTCTTTTAGTTGACACGTGGGTGCTAGGGATGGAATTCAGGTTGTTGGGTTTGATAGCAGCCACATATCTTACTGGCCCCAAACTACCATCTATTTTGAGACAGGGTCTCACTGTGTAGAGCTCTAATTGGTCTAAAAACTATGCATACCAGGCTGGGTCTTGAACTCACAAAGATCCACCTCCCTGTGACTCCAAGGTGCTGGGATCAAAAGTGTATGTCACCAACCCTGGCCCAACTACAGTCTTGAGCTAACAAAGTCATGCATGGTATGGCTATCCTGCTTAGACAGATCTCAGACTACAGAATGGATTGAAGAGCAAAAAACTGGGAGCAACATGACTATCAGTAACTTAGTAATAAACCGTACTGCACATATACTGGAATAAATTGACGTTGTATTCTTACCATATTTCCCATAGACACTGTCCTAAATTATTTTCAGCTGGTCTGATAGCATAGGGCTTTGATCCCAGCATTCAGGAGGCAGAGGCAGGCAAATCTTTGTGAATTCAAGGCTACTCTGGTCTACATAGTGAATTGTAGGCCAGCCAGGGCTTGGAAAAAAAAAAAAAAACCCTGACAGATTAAATAATTTTTATTTATCTAATCTCACCATAATTACTATAAGAAGGGTAAAATCATAAATTTCATTTTACAAAAAATATTTGTTTCTGTGTGTGTATGTATACACATATATGGCAACACACATATACATACATATATAGGAAACCTATATTACCAATATAGACACATCCATCTAAAACATAAAGTGGAGACAGACTAAGGAAAATACCCACCATTGACCTCCGACCTCCAGATGTATACTTATGCATGCACACGTGCACTTACACACGCAAAAGTCACCAGTGCCAAACATGCTGGCACACATCTGTAGACGAAATACAGGATAAACTCAAGTTTGAGTCTCATCCTCCCACCAAAAAAGGAAAAAGAGGAAGGGGAAGCCATGAATGTACTGCAGTTGGCAGAGTGCTTGTCTCGCAAGCAGTAGCCCAGAGGTAGGTCCTGACTCCCAGCACTGCTTGAAACCTTGTAGCAGACTTCAGAAGTAGACAAAGAAGTAACAAAAAATTCAATGCTGAGCCTGGCATAGCAGAGACAAGCATGAAGTCCAGGCGGACTATGAGTTCCTAATTTTCCTGTTTCTTCTTTCTAAATGCTGGGATGACAAATATGCATTCCACCATAGGCCAAGGTGTGTGCGTGCGTGTTCTCTCTCTCTCTCTCTCTCTCTCTCTCTCTCTCTCTCTCACACACACACACACACACACACACACACACACACACTTATATTTTTATTAATTTAGGAATTTCACACCATGATCCCCGAGCACTCTCACTTCCCAGTCCTCCCAAGTCTGCGCCCCATCATTGGGAGCTCCCCCCCCCCAAAAAAAGTCCAATTTGTGTTGCCCATATACTCACTGGAACATGGTCCATTACCCAGTGGCCAGCCCCTTAAGGACAACTGAGTCCTTCCCCACCTACAACCCCCACGAGAAGCCATCAGTTGCTGAGAGCTATACTTCAGCATCCTTATCATAAGTGCCCCTCTGCCACTGCACAGACCGTAGATACTATCACAGTCCTTGGCAGCAGCACAGACCAAGGACATCGACATGGCCTCAGGCAGCAGCACAGACTGTATGGCCTTCAGATGTTACCATGGACCAGCCATCAACACAGACCTCGGCTGCAGCAGGACCACGGACCCAGACACAACCCACGGTGGCAGCGCAGACTCAGACATCACCATGGCCTCGGGTCACAGTGTAGGCCACTTATATCAATATCACAAGGTTCTCCTTTTAATCAAATTCGCAAGACTAAATTTATAGTACTTGTTCTTAAATTCAAGGCATTGCTTAGGCTGAAAAGCAAGTTCGAGGCCAGCCTGAAGAAACCAAATGTCTAATGTTTCTACATATTCCTTAACATAAGAAACACTGCTATATTCATATTGCAAGTCTGGGCTTAATACTAGAAAGACCCCTTCTATAGGCAGATGCCTGTATCTGTAGCTAGTGGGCTCTCTCACTGGGTGAGAGTAAAAGCAGGTTCTCCCTGATCAAAGCAGCTTATGTTCCAAAGAGCAGATACTTGAGGGAGTCCCCTGGATGTACTGGTCTGTGGAACCAGGCTCTGCTTAACCACTACTCTCCAGATTTCTCTTCAGAGCTAATTAACTCAAAAGGACCATGGCATGTCACAAGCCCTGCCCTGGATCCTTCTGAAGGTCTTTTCACAGGACACTATTTCCGTTGAAGGGAATGATGATGCGAGTTTGTCCAATAAGAACAGTCCTAGTATTGGACACAAGCCAAAAAGAAAACTTATTCTAAGTACTGCCATTTTGTTTATCAGACTCCATTTAATCATAGGGAGAAGCCAAGTTCAAGGTCCCAGGGCCTAGGGGAGCTGAGGACTTCCCTATAGCGGGACAGCTTCTGTTGTAAACAGTTTTCTGAGTGCAGACAACATGTAAAGAGACAGCTGTCTGAATGCAGCCACCTCAAGGACAAGTTCATGTTCCCAGGCCCAGGAAGGAACACATATCCCATTTCTCCAAATGTTTTTTTGTTTGTTTGTTTGTTTGTTTGTTTTTGGTTTCTTTGGTTTTGGTTTTTCGAGACAGGGTTTCTCTGTGTAGCCCTGGCTGTCCTGGAACTCACTCTGTAGACCAGGCTAGCTTCAAACTCTCGAACTCAGAAATCCGCCTGCCTCTGCCTTCCAAGTGCTGGGATTAAAGGCGTGTGCCACTACTGCCTCCAAATGTTCTTTTTTTTTTATTAAAGATTTATTTATTTATTTTATGTATGCGAGCTCTATCTACATAAACACCCGGATACCAGAAGAGGGCATCAGATCCCATTACAGATGGTTGTGAGTCACCATGTGGTTGCTGGGAATTGGATTGAACTCAGGTCCTCTGGAAGAGCAGTCAGTGCTCTTTAACAGCTCAGCCATCTCTCCGGCCCTCCAAATGTTTTCTTTTCTTTTTTTTTCTTTTGTGTGTGTGTGTGTGTGGTGGGGTTTTTTTGTTGTTGTTGTTTTGTTTGTTTTTTTTTTTTTTTTTGGTTTTTCAAGACAGGGTTTCTCTGAATAGCCCAGGCTGTCCTGGAACTCATTTCTGTAGACCAGGCTGGCCTCGAACTCAGAAATCTGTCTGCCTCTGCCTCCCAGGTGCTGGGATTAAAGGCGTGTGCCACCACTGCCCGGCCAAATGTTTTCTTAATTGTCTGTTAACCAGTAAAGAATATAGAAATTGCTGTTATCTAAACCAAGGTGTGTAAGTTGTAAAAATGTATGAGCAGTTTCCTGTTGTGCCCTAATTATGTGCAGGTGACCTGCTCCTCTGTCTCCTTATCTCTCTGAGCTCTGGACCTAATGTTTAGGAGAATGAATTAAGGACCTTGAAGCCAGGTACCCTAGATATGCCCCAGTCTCCAACTGGTACTCCCTTGTCTAACCCATAATGTTAAAATACAATTGGATAACACTGCAGCCCCTCCCCCTCATGCTTTGTGTCCCCATCCTTTCAAAATGTTCACTTTCCCTTCAGGGGACACGATTGATTCAGAGCCTGGACTGGGCGCCTCCCTGAGCGCTAAGAAAAGCAAGCTTTCATTCTGAAGCTTCCCTGGCTGAAGTGAGTTTTCTCGCTTCCACACTGAGCCCAACGCTAGGAACGTGGACATCAGAGTGTGGGCCGCAAGGACACTGAGGCCGCAGGCTCTGAAACACTTTCTGAACAGAGAGGAAACTAACTGGTTAATTTTTCATCTTCTACTTTCATAGCTGATGAAGAGCTGAGATTCATAGATCTTGCCCCAGGGCGCTTCCTTCATTGCTTTTCACTAAGACAAAATGTCACTCTGCCTTCCAGGGCCCTCTCTCTGACTCTTCACTCCTTCATTACACCACAGCCACGTTGAAGCTACTTGATTCCAGACAAGTCCCGCCCTGCTCTAAGAGAGTGCTGCTACATGTCATGACACTTTGAGGACACTTTCTTCCTGGTTTGCAAAGCATACTAGGTCCCTCCCCAGGGCATCAGCCCAGCTATAGCCTCTTCTGTGAAATCTGCTTTTCTTTTGTCCTTAAACTTTGGGCACTTTTCTGCATTGAAGCAATCACTTCACCATGCTCTGCACGGTGTGGGGTTTATTTTCTCACTGGATGGCACACCCCTCAAGGATGTGTCTACCTCTATGGCCTACATCTCAGAGGCCTAGCACAACGTTTATCTCCTGATAGGGGCGCTAACATTTCTTCGTAAAGGAAAGTCAATGAACCCTATTAGCATTTTATCTCTGGAGAGGTCTAAACAGTAGAAAAAAATCACACTTGTTTTCTCAGAAGAAGGAACACATTCAAATACCAAGAACTGCAGTTCCTGGTAAGACCTTTCAGAAAACGGTATTACCAATAGCAGCAACTGGAAACCCAGCAGAATGTCTGAGTGCTAAAGGGGGTGAAATGGGCCAGGATCTGAACAGTCATACTGCAGGCAGTCTAGGGAGTTGGGGAAAGTAGAGGAAACTTATAAGCCCAAATAACCACAAGCACCCTTTTTCTTAAGAATCACATATATTTACACTGTGGACTTAAAATACTAGAATACACTTAACACAGCAAGAGATATTCATATCTACCTGGAGTCGAACTCCATCCAAAAGAAACCCACCCCCAACAGTCTGAGCCAGCATTCTAGACAGGGGCAAGCTGGTTTTGGCAGCATGGGTTTAGAAAGTATGTACTGAAATAAGGTCACCTATGGCTATCATCACTGTCCTCTGCCCCAGTCTTTTGTGGGTTGTCCAGTTTAGTTGTCCATGAGGCTCTCGGAGCTCTGGGGAGGACTCCTTAACTTGGGAGTAGACAGGTGCTCCAGCTCATAATGGCCATTCTCAGAAGCCTTGTGTGTGAGTTTCTCCTTTGTGTCCTCCTGGCTCCTCTTGTGCTCAATAATCTGTTGGAGCTGGTGCCCAGCATATTCTGGCTTGGTGGTCAGCGGACCAGCTGGAACAGCTACACCTAGAATATCCGACACCATGTAGGGGCGCAGCCAGCCCACCAAAGGCGTACTCCCAGGGCTATAGTGGGTCTGTTTATGGTAGAAGAGCAGTCCGTCTACCTATAGGAGAGAAATCAGGAATCATAATGACATTGGGCCACAGATTTCTAAGACAGATATACAGAGGCAACTCTTATGG
>NW_021604686.1:1341327-1342072 GCF_004785775.1 Grammomys surdaster | reverse complement strand
GTCTCTGTCTCTCTCTCTCTCTCTCTCTCTCTCTCTCTCTCTCTGGTGGGAAGCAAGGCCTCTTTATTATGCAACTTGTCTGTCCTGCCATGTAGACCAAGCTGGCCTTAAAATCACAGAGATCCACCAGCCTCTGCCTTCTGGGTGCTGGGATTAAAGGAGGTGCAACTATGCCCAACCAATTTTTCCTTTTTTATTCTGACACTGCCAGTGGATAAAAGACTTTTTTTGTATCTCACATGCAGTTTCTTCAAATAAAGAAAGTGCCAGGGCTAGAAATGGTGGTATACATCTGTGATCCTAGGACTCTGCAGGTTGAAGCAGGGAAGATCTCAGGGTCAACCACACTGAGCTATAGAGTGCAGCCTTACCCAACAGAAGAAGGGTTGGGGGAGAGAAGATGTAACAACAACACACTCGCCCCGCTCTGTGACAGGATGCTTTCCGACTCATGGATTTCCTTTCTTACCCAGGCGGAGGGGACTCGAGAGATGGTGTTTCTCACCATACAAAGTTCTAAGCACACCATAAAAACAAAAGTATGAAGCAGGAATTCAACCTGAGTCCATGGCCTCTGCCCTCACGTTCTGGACACTTAACCCTAAAGTCTCAGTACAGGCATCTCCACCAGGGCACCAGACTGAGCACAGGACAGTCCTTTACAGAGGCCCTGCTTCCCAAGGTACTGTTGCTGCCTAACACACACACACACACACACACACACACACACACACACACACACACA
>NW_021604686.1:1333125-1341317 GCF_004785775.1 Grammomys surdaster | reverse complement strand
ACACACACACACACACACACACACACACACACACACACACACACACACCCTGCTCCCACACCCAGACTGTTCGGAGCCATATTCTGGGAAGCTCAGGTTTTCTAACCGGGAAAGCCTCCTACGGCTCCATACTCTCTCCTCTGTGATTCAGTGACTCACCCCTAAAAAGCATTTCTTGCCACTGGGATGTAAGGGTTATAAATAAAGACAGTGTTCTTACCACCTTCTTAATTGACTCCCAGAAATGAAGCAACTTAGTCTTTGCCACTTCCTTATCCAGGAAGCTGTCTTCCTTTACAAAATTAAATACACTTCAAGCAAAAACTTGACTGTGACTAGGCAGAATTTTAAAAGAGATGATAGGCAAAGAAAACTTTGCTTGTTAAGTAAAGAGAGAGGTTCTGAGGATGATAAAAGACTGTCTCAGACTCAGGAATTCCTGGGAACAGGAGATTTTCAGTGCTAACACATAAAAAGTATGGGCAAAATAAAACAACTCGGCCGCTGACTAGTAAACACTGTTATCCCTGGAACCATCTGTGCTTCCACCGAAAGGGAGCCAGAGGTCCAGTCAGCCACATGTGCCCAAGTGCCTGGCGTTGTCACACCAGCCACGGGTGTCACCCAAGGGGCCTGATGCTTGTGCTCATGGCAAACAGGCCATACAAAGATGACCTAGGAGAAAGGAAATCTTTGCTCTTCCCTAGGTTTCAGTTTTTCAGGGGATGCTGGGGCCTATGCAATTCTGGTGTTCTGACTTATTTAGTAGAAGCAAAGTTGAAGCCCTGGAGGGCAGCAGCTGCATTACTTCCTTAGAATTAATCTTCAGCCCTGTTTTCATGCTAAGACACAGAAAAATCAGAGGCTCTCTTAAGACTGCATGTTCCCAAGTCTCTTTGTAGCCTACAGTCACACAGAGCAATAGACAGTGGTTTCATTACCTCAAAAGGAAAATCCATAGACAGCACCTTACACAGGCTCTCAGGGGTACACGGGAAATTCTTTAGCCCTACAAACTTAAACTGAAACATAAATTAGAACAAGATTTAGTACATATTTCAACATCTTTTTTTTTTTTTTGGTTTTTCGAGACAGGGTTTCTCTGTATAGCCCGGGCTGTCCTGGAACTCACTCTGTAGACCAGGCTGGCCTCGAACTCAGAAATCCGCCTGCCTCTGCCTCCCGAGTGCTGGGATTAAAGGCGTGCGCCACCACCGCCCGGCCTAGTACATATTTCAAATGATACTGGCTCTTATGATTGAAAAGCTTTATTAAGTAAGTTTTCCTTCCCAACACTCAGGAAACTGAGGCAGGAAACTGTTTCACGTTTCAAGGTCAACCTAAGCTATCAACGCTGTCTTTAAAAAAATTCTTGGATCCCACTTCCAGAACTCTGAAAAGTCCAGAAATCTATGTTTCCCCAAGTCCAAGTACCCACAAAGATCTATGTTAGACTGACTTACTAGCAAGCCTCAGGCCAGCCTGTGCTACACAGTGAGACCCTGTCTTAAAAAAAAAAAAGCTAATAGGTTGTTGTATAACAGTTTCCTCAAGATTGAAACATTCCATTCATCCTGCAGGGAAGCTCCTTATGCAGGAAGATAAACAACTCAAAATAGCTTCAGGAAGTCCCTGAAGTTAATGAGACTCACTTAAGCCCTGCCCCGAGAAAGTAAACAATAAAAGCTGAACATCCCCCCCTCAGAACAAAGCTACAAAGGCAGCTTTGAGACCAGACAGCTGACTGGAAGAAACAGAAACCACCCCAGCTGCCTAGAGCCTGTTTAGATCAGGGTCACTTGGAAAGGACATTCTCCAACCTGTTGAGCTACTTGTGGGTGCTCAGATTTCCCAGCTCTTGTGGTTTTTCCATGCTGGGGTGGGCTTTGGCTGTCTTCAAGTCATTTCTGCTGCTATAACAACTCCTCACCTGTATTCTTCTAAGTGACCCCAACAGAACCACTGCTTCACCGTGCTGGATGTTGGATGTTGGCGATATCTTACTTTGACCTACCACGGGTTCCCTATCTGGGGTGATTGGATGGGTATAGCTTCTCCCAAAGAAAAGTTTTGTCACACGACATAGATACAGCTCAGTGCTAAGCATGTAGGAGGCTCTGGGTTCAGTACACACTCACACACAGCATTTTACAGCAGGCATCATTTACTAAGTTCTTTCCATGAGGATAAGGCTCTGAGGACCCGCATGCATATGTGTGTTTCTTATGGTAGCTCTTGATATTGTCCCTTACTTTTAGAGGTGGGTCTCACTCTATGACAGTGTTGTCCAGGCTAGGCCAATCTTGAACTCCTGCTTCCTCAGCCTCCTGTTTGCTACGATTACAAGTATGTATCACCTCTCCTAGCTTATAAGTGCCACTTGCAAATAAAAAAAAAAAGCAAGTGAGGCTATTATCCTAATAATTACATTATTATTTTTAATGGTGCTAGGGATTGAACCAAGGACTTTACACATGCAAAACAAGTTCTGTACACTGAGTCACACCTCCAGTCCTTAACACTAATAATTATTAAACCCACAAACAAAATTCAAATCTGGATAACTATTAAACTCATTGTCTTACCATTATACCATTATAATATGCTGCCTCAAAAGATTAAACTCATCAATCAAGAGTAGTGGCTCTGGGGCTGGAGAGATAGTTCAGTGGTTAAGAGCACTGGCTGCTCTTCCAGAGGACCTGGCTTAGATTACTAGCATCCACATGGTGGTTCCCAACCAGTTTGAGGAGATCTGACGCCTTCTTCTGGTCTCTGGGGGCACTGGGCACTCAAGTGGCAAAGACATATAGGCAAGCAAAACAACTTTACACATAAAATTATAAAATAATTTTGGGTCAGGCATGGTGGTGCACACCTTAAGTCCCAGCACTCAGGAGTCAGAGGCAGGCAGATCTCTGTGAGTTTGAGACTGATCTGGTCTACAGAGTAAGTTCCAAGACAACCAGGAATATATACAGAAACTCTGTTTCAGAAGGAAAGAAAGGAAGAAAGGAAGGAAGAAAGAAAGAAAGAAACAAAGAAACAAAGAAACGAAGGAAAGAAGGAAGGAAGGAAGAAAGGAAGAAAGAGGAAGAAAGGCAAAGGAAAAGAAAAGGAAAGGTAAGGAAAAGAAAGGAGAGGAGAGGAAAAGAAAAGAAAAGAAAGAAAAGAAAAGAAAAGAAAAGATGCGGGCTGGAGAGATGGCTCAGCGGTTAAGAGCACTGCCTGCTCTTCCAGAGGTCCTGAGTTCAATTCCCAGCAACCACATGGTAACTCACAACCATCTGTAATGGGATCTGATGCCCTCTTCTGGTGTGTCTGAAGACAGCTACAGTGTACTCATATACATTAAATAAATCTTTGAAAGAAAGAAGGAAAGAAAAATCTTTGAAAGAAAGAAGGAAAGAAAATAGGAAAGGGAAGAGAAGGGAAGGGGAAGGAAGGGAAGGAAAGGGAAGGGAAGGAACTGTGGCTCGTGCCTGTAATCCCAGCACTTGGGAAGCTGAGGCAGAAGGATCAGTAATCCAGGGTCATAACTACATAGCCAGGTTCAAATCAGCTTGGGCCATATGAAACCTCATCTTAAAAACAATCAATCACCACACAAAAGAACTCTGTATTATACCAGCAGCCTTACAGGGTTAATCTTGGTTTTCTCTCCCAGTCCTTCTTCTTCTGGTAACTTTGAATGCATCCAGTAGAATCGGAAATCAGTCTGCCACAAAAAAGGTTGAATAAAAAGATAAAATGTTGCTCATTTCAAACTTTTATTCTCACTCTAATACCATTGACTTCTAAAGACCTAAGCCCTGTGGCTGCTTTCGCCGCTTCCACTTATAACCACAGTTTATCAAGTCTGTCAAGATTTTAGAGGTGTGCATGTGCGTGTGCGTGTGTGTTTCAGATGGTAAGATGGATCAGTGGCTAAAAATGTTTGCCATGGAAACCTGATAACCTCAATTAGATTTTTAGATTCCACACTTAGAAGACAAGAACGAGCCCTCCCATTAAAGATATCCTCTGGCCTCGATTCAAACATATCACACACACAATAAGGATAAACAAAATTCTAAAATACATTTTCATTGTTTATATCATACACAGTATTATATTACATGAAAACATGTTCATACAAGTATATGTCATAAAGATCTTTTTCTTTTAAAATTTAGCAAAGCTGCCAGTCATAGTGGCTCAAACCAAAGTCCAAGCATTTAGGAGGCAGAGGCAAGTCAGGTCATCCATGACTACATAGTGAAATTAGCCTACACCACATAAGGCCTGACTTGACGCTACTCTCCTTCAAAAATAAACACTTAGAATGGCTAAGTATGGGGGCTCACACTTGTAACCCCAGCAATTGGTAGTCTGGGGCAGAAAGACCACAAGTTGGAGGTTATCCTGCACTATATAGCAAGATCTTATATTTATTTAGTTAGGGTTTTCTGAGGGAGGAATAGAGTTGGGGAGGAGGGGGTTTCATTATCCTGGAATTTGCTCTGTAGATCGGGCTGGCCTCGAACTTAGATCCAAATGCCTGTGCTTCCCAGGTGCTAGGAATAAAAGGTATGCGCCACCACATTCAGCTATATTTATTTTTTACAGACAGGGACTCACTGAGCTGTCCTAGCTGGCCTTGAACTCATAAAGATCTGCTTGCCTACCCTGGATCCTGGAATCAAAGGCATGTACTGACAGGCGGAGCCAACACCTGTATCTAATTCATTCATCTTCAACCTCTTATAGGGTAGACCCGCTTCAAACAATAATGACAACAGGGTGGGGCAGAGGCAGACAGATCTGTTAGTTCAAGGCCAGCCTGATCTATAGAACAAGTTCCAGATCAGCCAGGACTACACAGAGAAACCCTGTCTCAAAAAAGCAAAACCAAAACAAATAATAATAACAATACAATCTTCACTTAGATATAAATCTTCAGGCTGGGCTTAATTTATTTCATGCCTGAAATCTCTACTTTTGGAAAGCTTGAGTAGAACTGTTCACAAGATTAGGCCAGCCTGGGCTACATAGTTCCAGGACAGCCTGAGTTATGAATGAGATTCTGTCTTTTTGTTTGTTTTTTTTCCCTTTGTTTTAAAAAGGTTTATTATTTATTTATGAGAACACTGTAGCTGTCATCAGACACACCAGAAGAGGGCATCAGATCCCATTACAGATGGTTGTGAGCCACCATGTGGTTGCTGGAAATTGAACTCAGGACCTCTAGAAGAACAGTCAGTGTTCTCAACCACTGAACCATCTCTCCAGCCCTTGTTTGGTTTTCAAGACATGGTTCTTCTGTATGTAGCCCTGGCTGTTCTGGAACTTGTTCGATAGACCAGGCTGGTCTTGAACTCAGTGGTCTGCATGTCTCTGTCTCCCATGTTGCTGGGATTAAAGGCATGTGCTGTCAAACAAACAAACAGGTGAATGGTGGTGTCTCAGGACTTTAGTCCCAGCACTCAGGAGGCAGAGGCAGATAAATATCCATCAGTTTTAGGCCAGCCTGGTCTACAGAGGGAGTTTTAGGACAGTCAGGGCTACACTGAAAACCCTGTTGCAAAACAAATAAACAATAAATAAACAAATAGATGAACAAACAAATAAATAACTTCAGCCACCCTATATTAACTCTGTTATCATTGTTGCTACTTTACATGCCGAGGGGGTTTAGAATCAGAAGGGTGAAGTCACTTGCCTGGGTGAACAAAGTAAATACCGTGAGACCTAGAACGCCTCCATTCCAAAGCACATTGTACCAACCCCCTTGCCTCATTTTAATATGGCTATTAACACACTACACAGCCGAGGCTTTTCCTGAGAACTGATTCTCTAAATTATTGATGTGTACCCTTCTACAGCTATGAGATGCTCCTTTTTCTTTTACTTTGCTTCTGGAAAATTGAAACAATAAAAGTAGTTTTCTTTTCCTTCTCTTTTTTGTTGAGAGAAGGTTTCATACAGCTCAGGCTGGCCTCAGACTTGCTATATATCAGAGGCTGACCTTGAACTTCTGATCCTCTGTAGAGCCCACAGGAGTAGATCAGTTTATGAGGTGCCTTGGACTGAGCCCCAGGCTTTTTTTGTTTTTTGTTTTTTGAGACAGGGTTTCTCTGTGTAGCCCTGGCTGTCCTGGAACTGACTCTGTAGACCAGGCTGGCCTCGAACTCAAAAATCCACCTGCCTCTGCCTCCCAAGTACTGGGATTAAAGGCGTGTGCCACCACTGCCCAGCGAGCCCCAAGCTTTGTGTGTAGTAGGCTGCATCCCCAGCCCCTTGCTCTGCTTTGCCGAGACAGGGAAGGTCTTGCCATGTAGCTCAGGCTGGGATTGAGATTCAGGATATTCCTCTAGCATCAGCCTGTAACAAAGGGGCTTCCATGGGCATAAGCTACTGCTGAACTGGTCTTTTCCTTAGAATATATCTGTACCTGCAATTTTAATTACCAAATCTGTAAGTTGTGGATATATGTACTGAATATCCTTTAACAAAACTAAAGGAAACATACTAGGAATAATAACAAAAATCTGCAATCACAGCCTCTGGGGAGACCAAGATATAAGGAAGATCGTAGGTTCGAAGCTACCCTGGAATACAGAGTGACTCCTTGTCTCAAAAGCGACAGACAGACAGACAGAAGCACCACTAGCTGGCATTTCCTGAAATCTACCATAGGGTAATAGCTATAGAAAAAAAAGCAATCTAGCAGTCTATCCAGGTGTGGTGGTGCACACTTTTGATTCCAGCACTAAGGAGGCAGGCAGGTGTATCTCTGAGTTTCAGGCCAGCCTAGACTACAGAGTGAGACCTTGTCTCAAAAAAAGGAAAGGAAAGGAAAGGGGAAAGGAAGGGAAGGACAGGACAGAACAGGACAGGAAAGGAAAGGAAAAGAAAGGAAAGGGGAAAGGGAGGGAAGGGAAGGGGAGAGGGGAGGAGAGAGGAGAGGAGTCGATCTGAGATAGGAATAGTGGCCCATGCCTGTTATCTCTTCTAGAGCAAGCTTTTTTTTTGTTTTGTTTTGTTTTTGTTTTTGTTTTTTGAGACAGGGTTTCTCTGTGTAGCCCTGGCTGTCCTGGAACTGACTCTGTAGACCAGGCTAGCCTCGAACTCTCGAACTCAGAAATCCGCTTGCCTCCGCCTCCCAAGTGCTGGGATTAAAGGCGTGCGCCACCACCACCTGGTTTAGAGCAAGCTTTGAGATTGGAGACTTTGTTTCACACCAAGAATGACCTGGCATTTTCAGGGCCAGGATGTGGTGGGTGAAGGAGAGGACACGAGTTTATTTAATGGGGCTGTCTGCATAAGATGGCATACTTCTTACCCTTCAATCATCCCTGCAACAATTCTCCCGTTCTCTGGAGAAGGAGGGACCAGCCACAGCAGCTAACACCCTGCCGGCACCTCTGCTGTTTCTTTTTCCTTAAGAACTATCATGTTAGCTGGGCAGTGGTGGCACAAGCCTTCAATCCCAGCATCTAGGTGGTAGAGGCAGGCAGATCTTTGAGGTCAAGGTCAGTCTGGTCTACAAATCCAGTTCGAGGACAGCCAGGACTATACAGAGAAACCCTGTGTCAAAAAAGAAAGAAAGAAAGAAAGAAAGAAAGAAAGAAAGAAAGAAAAGAACTCTTCTATTTCCCTCAGTTCCTCATATTTATTTTATTTTTAAGGTGACGCTAATTCAGACACCCTCACAGATGCAGACAGCATCGATAACGTTCTTGATCACCACATCCTGTCCATACCAAGAAGTTGGTCACGTACCAAACCCACAGCTCAACCACCTTCCCGGGAGGAAAGAAGACAGGAAAGACACGAGGACATTATCAATCCTTACCTGACAGTCGTAAAAAGGATGTCCTCGCCAGCACATCACATCCAAAACATAGTATGTCTGGTTCACCTCACTGTAAATGCAATCCAGAATGGTGTAGTCTACAGACACAAGGAAGAAAGTCAGCACAGAACTCGGCTTCCAGCCAGGGTTCCATCCCAACAGGCTCTAGGTGAACATGCCTCAGGGCGCACGGCCACTGTCAGTACAAAGCGTGAGGGTGTCGCAAGGAGAGTACCTTTGTAGCCAGCCCCCTGGCACAGTCAAGGATGCTATACGGTAGGATAGTATGAGAGATCAAGACAGCACTTTAGATGAACAGGAATTCTAAACAAGTTGGGACCTTTTTTTTTTTTTT
>NW_021604686.1:1316559-1328125 GCF_004785775.1 Grammomys surdaster | reverse complement strand
CCCAGAACCCATGTGGCAGCTCAAACTGTCTGTAATTCCAGTTCCAGGGGATCTGACACCTTCACACCAATGCACATAAAATAAAAATTAAATAAATTATTTTTTAATTGGGAAACTTCATTAAACAAACAAACAAGCAAGCAAACATTCTGGTTAGCAAGATAGCTCCAGTGGGCAAAGACAATTGCCACCAGGGTGATAACCTGAATTCAGTATCTGGGAATCACATGGTGGAGGATAAGACCCGACTCCCATAGGTTTCCTTTGACCTTCACACATGTGCCACGGCAGATGCAGCCTCATATATTACCACTTCTAGTGCTGTGATAAACACCAGGACCAAAAGCAACTTAGAGAGAGAGAAGGGTTTATTCCACTTGTAATTCCACTGAGTGAGTCAGGGCAGGAACCTGGAGGCAGAAACTGATGCAGAGGTGACAGGAATGTTGCTTCCTGGCTTGCTCTTCACAGCTTGCCCAGACGCTTCCTTATACCACTCTGGACCACCTGCCCAGGAGTTGCACTGCCTGTATCAATCATCAAAAAGATGCCCTACAGACTTACCTACAAGCCGCCCTACAGACTTACCTGCAAGCCAATCCTATGGAGGCATTTTCTTAACTAAGAGCCCTTCCTCCCAGATGAACTAGCTTCTGTCAAACTGATATAAAAACTAGTCAACATACACATGGATGCATTCAAATAAACAAATGAAACATTAAAAAATAAAATTAAGAATAACATTGCTTCATACTGGCTCATCCTGAAACTCCGTTCTGAGACAAAGTCAAAAACCTGGTTTTACTAGAATGGAGTTCTGAAAAGGACTCCTCAGGCTGCTGGGGCGGCAGGGAGCTACATCTTGAGCTTGCTGAATCACCACTAACAGGGTCCAAATCCCCCCAATCAAGTGGGGCTAGGATACAGCCCAGTGGGGAATGCTTGCCTGTCAAAGTCCATATGTTGGGTTCAATTCCCAACACTGTTAAAGGTTAAAAGGGAAGGAGAGGGGAGGACAGGAGGAGGTAGGAAGTCAGGGCTGGGGAGAGGGCTCATGGTTAACGTGCTCGCTGTGCAAACCGGTGGGGAAAAACCCTGCAAGTTCTCTCACTACCGCATGTGTACACTCATGCGCACACACAATAATAATAAATGAAATATTCTTGAGCATTATGTCCCTTTAATGGACTATTAGTTGACAATAAACACACAGAATGAATACATATTATAACATAAATGAACCATGAAAATCTTATGCTAACTGAAAGAAGGCAATCACAAAAGGCCACAATTATCCAGAACAGGCTGGTCTCTAGAAGTAGACAGATTTGCAAAAGGAGAATGAGGAATAGTGGACAGTGACTGCTAGTGACTGTTGGGATGATATTTTTGTAAACCATGTGAAGGTGACTCTGTCCTTCCCCACCTGCCTAAGGAATTCTCTGATTGGCTTTAATTAAGAGCTGATGGCCAATAGCTGGGCAGGAAATAGTAGGCGGGACTTCCTGGCAGAGAGAGGGACTGTGGGAAGAATCAAGCTCAGAGAGACTCACTACAGAGCTGGGGAGGAAGCCAGACATAAGAAACTGAGGAAAGGGGCTGGAGAGATGGCTCAGCGGTTAAGAGCACTGACTGCTCTTCCAGGGGTCCTGAGTTCAATTCCCAGCAACCACATGGTGGCTCACAACCATCTGTAATGAGATTGGATGCCCTCTTCTGGTATGTCTGAAGACAGCGACGGTGTACTCATCAATAAAATAAATAAATAAATATTAAAAAAAAAAAAAAAAGAAACTGAGGAAAGGTAAGCAGCCATGTAGTAGAACTTAGATGACTATAAATGGGAAGCCTGGGTTATGAGCTAGTTGGGAACAAAGGACTATGGAATATTTGTAATTATGTGTGTTGGTGATAAAACTGTTCTAGAATCAGCAGTGGTAAAGCACACTTAGAATTCTACACTTGGAAGTAAAGATTTAAAGGATCTGGAGTTGAAGCTCATCCTTGGCTATATAGCAACTTAAAGGCCAGCCTGGGCTACTGTCTCAAATAAAAAGTGAGCCACCAGAACAAGACAACAGGAACTGACTGCTGGTGCTGGAGAGATGGCTCAGCGGTTAAAGTACTTGTTGCTCTACCAGAGGAAGAGAATCCAATTCCCAACACCCATGACCCAACGGCTTTTGATGCTTTCCAACTTCAAGGTCGGATCATGGCGCCTAGACTCTCTTCAGAGGGGATGACGGTAATGATAATAAGCGAGAGTCCTAAATAAGACATTTATACCTCTCCCTCTAAGGCTCAGGCAGCATCGTGGAAGAGGAAATGGAAAATATGAAGAAGGGCTATAAAATGCTGTCTTCTCCATCTTACAGATATGATCTAATAACCACTGCATTCATGAACTCGTGGCAACCATAGTTTCTTATACTGAGCCTACAAAAGACTGGCCTTGTAAACAAGGTCTACACCTCCCTGCTGAACTAGAGGCTGAAGATGGATTCTGGGAGGGGGGAATCAGTGTTTTCAGATGCACATCCACAAGTGAGCATCAGGCTCCAATGCACAGGTTCAAATCTGGACAACACAGACGACCGTGGTTAAATGCAGCAGGCCACAAAACAAAAAGACACGGATTTGGGAAAGGGAATTGCAGGGAGTAGGGGAGTTGTAGGGTGACAGAGACAGAAGACAGGGTGAAGGCTGAGTAAATGCATTATATACATACATACAAACGGACATACACATACATACATACATACATACATACATACGATTGTAGACAAATTAACGTGGCTAATAAAAATACTGCAAACAGAAAGATACTGTCCTAGAATTGAATAATGGTGATAGTTGCACAGTCTTCCCTTCCTCCTTCCCTCTCCCTCTCCCTCTCTCTTTCTTGAAATTGAATTTCATACTGTAGATCAGTTTGATCTGGAATTTATTATGTAGCTTTGGCTGGCCTTGGCAATCCTTGGCCAAGGCCTTGACCTCTCAACTAAATGCTGAGATTTACAGGTAGGAGCAACCATACCTGGCTCCGTAATTTTTTTCTTTTCTTTTTTTTTTTTTTTCGGTTTTTTTCGAGACAGGGTTTCTCTGTGTAGCCCTGGCTGTCCTGGAACTCACTCTGTAGACCAGGCTGGCCTCGAACTCAGAAATCCACCTGTCTCTGCCTCCCAAGTGCTGGGATTAAAGGCGTGCACCACCACCGCCTGGCCTTTTCTTTTTCTTTTTTTAATTTTTCTATGTGCATTAGTGTTCTGCCTATGTGTCTGTGTGAGAGTATCAGATCTTGGAGTTAAGGACAGTTGTGAGCTCCCATGTAGGTGCTGGGAATTGAACCTAGGTCTTCTGGAAGAGCAGTCAGTGCTCTCAATTGCTGAGCCATCTCTCCAGCCCTGAATTTTATTTTCTTATAGCAAAAGTTATATTCTATGCTTATTCTAAGAGTATAGGGGCTATTTACGCTCCATGTCTATATCACAGTGAAGCCTGGTGGCATATACCAAGTCCTTCAGTGTTCCTGAACTGAACTGAATTGTAAGAGGCACAAGAATCAGGAGTTCAAGGCCAACCTGAGCTGTATAGCCAAACCTTGTCATGAATAAAAACAAAGTGTAGTTTGTCATAGAAGGTATTATCTGCACTATATTTGGGAGAGAAAAACAGGTAAACAGGTATTTCTAAATTCTGAAGGCAACAAAATTCTACAAAGTAGTACACTACAGCAGGGAAGACCTGCTTTAACTCAGACCCACACCTTTTCTTCTTCTGGACACAAGGACTGCCTGGGACAATCTCTTTCCTGTTTCATCTTCAGCACCACCAGCATTTAATTGAGTGTGGCCCAGTGATTGGCTGTATCACAGTTCAATATTACCTTAGTCAACTGGTTGTTCTGTGCAGGATCTCTTTATTTAAGGTAACTAAGTAATTAAGATGTACTTCCTACCTGCTACCAACCTCAGTATACTGTGTCAAGACTGGCCTCCTAATACTCTAGGTGGGAAAGACTACCAACCAAGAAAGGGATGAGGACACAAGGGTAGTGAATAGGCCTCACGTCCCACCCAAGCCAACTATGCAATGGCCATTTAAAAAAAAAAGCTAGGTGTGGTATCACACCCTTTTTATCCCAGCACTTGGGAGGCAGAGGAGCTTCCTGTAGCGAGCGGACAGTCTCTGGTTAACAGCATGGGCTCAGTGGACTAGTAACTCCAAACCACTGTCCACAGACTTCAGCAGTAGGTTTTGCTTTGTTTTGTTTTATTTGAGACAGGGTCTCACTACATAGCCCTCGCTGTCCAAGAATTCACTATGTAGATCAGGCTGGCCTCAAACGCACAAATCCACTTGCCTCTGCCTCCCAAGTGCTGCGATTAAAAGCATGATACACTGCTAGGTCTAGCTCCATCAGTGCTTCCAAGTCAGCCACCATTCTCCTGCAAATACCCCAGAGTCCTCATTCACTAGGCTTGCACGCATTTTGATGGTTTGACTGCACGTGGAAGGGAGGAGCACACGCTATACCACTCACTTGATTAGCATAGCGTTTTGGTAACTTCTTGCCAGGGTCCACGTCCATTTCCTCTTCCTCTTTCTTGTTCTCCTCTTCCCCACTCTCCATCCCTGACCAGTCATCTTCGGCCAGTCTTCTGGCATGGTTCACATAATCCAACCGCTTGCTGGAGGAGAAAAAGATAAGGACAGGTCTATACATACCACACACACACAAAAAATCCCACAATGTGACAGATTTCACTTAATTTAAGGATGACAAATTTAGTTTCTGGTGTGGGTAAGAAAAAATCAGAATTTCCTTTGCAAAGTTAAACTAGTAACTGTTTCCTCATCATTTCTAATCAGGAAACTCCGTCTGAACACACTCAGCCTTCCTCAGTTTCTTAAGAATATTCAAAGTAAAATATTTATTCTTAAAGGAATTTCCAAGATTCACTGGCTGGATCTGCTGAACCCACATTACCCCACTGCATTCCAGATGAGAAGTAACATTTCCTGCCTGGCATACCCATCAAAGGCTCTGGAGACAGGAAGGAGGAAACACTAAATGCAGTGAGAAGTCCAAAAGAAGAACATCTTCTGGGACTTTCCACATCAGACAGCATGCTGACAAAACAAGTAAACAAACAAACACAATCTCAAACTCAGCCTTTTCTTGTTTGACCTTCAAAAGAGGTCTCTTGGCTTAAGACTTGACATCATCCTGGTATAGTGGCACTCATCCTTGATGTCGGTCGGGAAGGTAGGGGCAGGTGGAGCTCTGAGAGTTCAAAGCCAACCTGGTCTACATACTGGGTTCTAGGAGAGTTACACAGTGAGACCGTCTTTAGAAAAAGAAAGAAAGAAAAAAAGAGTCGCCATCTTTAACTTGTTTCTTTTCTTTTATCTTTTTCCTCCTACTTTCACTTTACCCCACAACGAGATTTAAACTTCAAGCCTTGTGCTAAGGCCTTCAAGGCTGGCACTCTACCAAGAAGCTGTATATCCACCATCCACTTTTGGTTTTGGGTTTTTTTTTTTTTTTTTTTTTTTTTTGGTTTTTCGAGACAAGGTTTCTCTGTATAGCCTGGGCTGTCCTGGAACTCACTCTGTAGACCAGGCTGGCCTCGAACTCTCGAACTCAGATATCCACCTGCCTCTGCCTCCCAAGTGCTGGGATTAAAGGCGTGCGCCACCACTGCCCGGCCCACTCTTGGTTTTTATTTAGTAGTTTATTGGATCTGGATTCACTTACTTGCCCAGAGCGACCTTAACCAAGACAGGCTCTAAACTCCTCTGCCCTCCAGCCCCAGCCTTTTGTTTTATTTTCTTATTTTTCTGAGACAAGGTCTTGCTATGTACTCCTGGCTGTCCCAGAACTTATAGTGTAGACCAGGCTGCTGTGGAACTCACGGAGATGCTCCCACCTCTGACTGCTGAATACTGGGATTATAGGCATGCATCAAAATACCCAAGCTTTTATTTTGCTCAGATAGTCTCAAGTAGCTTAGGATAGTCTCAAATTCCCTAGTAGCCCAGGATGACCCTTCCTCTGTGCGTGTGCATGTGCATGTGCGTGTGTGCAGTTGCCTATGGAGATCAGAAGAGGGCAACAGATCCTGTAGATCAGCAGTTCTCCTCAACCTGTGGGTCGTGATCCCTCTGAGGGGTTGAATGAGCCTTTCACGGGACTTACCTAAGATCATCAAAAACCATAGAGATTTTACATTATGATTCATAACAATGTAGCAAAATTACAGTTATAAAGTAGCAGCAAAAATAATTTTATGTATTAAAGAGTCCAGCAGGGCTGGAGAGATGGCTCAGCAGTTAAGAGCACTGGCTGCTCTTCCAGAGGTCCTGAGTTCAATTCCCAGCAACCACATGGTGGCTCACAACCATCTGTAATGGAATCTGATGCACTTTTCTAGTGTGTCTGAAGACAGTGACTGTGTACTCATATAAATGCAAAAATAAATAAATCTTTAAAAATAAAACAGCATGTTCTAGTAAATTGAGGAAACTGTGAAGAAAAAGAAAATTTCAAAACTAATTGTTAGAGTAATTTGCAATACAATGTATTTTACAATTTCCCAAAGCTAAGGCAAATAAATAAATAAATAAATAAATAAATAAATAAATAAATAAAATAAGATACTAGGGGCTGGAGAGGTGGCTCAGCGGTTAAGAGCACTGACTGATCTTTCAGAGGTCCTGAGTTTAACTCCCAGTAACTACATGGTGGCTCACAACCATCTATCCTGGGACCTAATGCCCTCTTCTGGAACACAGGTATACATGCAGATAGAGCATTCACATATATAAATTTTTTTTTTTTTTTTGGTTTTTCAAGACAGGGTTTCTCTGTGTAGCCCTGGCTGTCCTGGAACTCACTCTGTAGACCAGGCTGGACTTGAACTTAGAAATCCACCTGCCTCTGCCTATAAAATAAATTTTTAAATCTTAAAAAAAAAAAAATCAGACACAAAAACCAACATGGCTTCTTTGTGTGTATGTGTGTGTATGCATATATATATATATATATTTATATGTGTGTGGGCACAGATATGGCATAGCACGTGTGTGGAAGTCAGAGGACAGCTTGAAGAAGTTGGTCCTCTCCTTCCCTCATATGGGTACAGAGACTGAAATCAGGTACTCAGGTTTGCAGTAAGCACCTTTAACCACTGAACAATGGTGGTAGCCCAGTTGATTATTTTTTTCTTTTTCTTTATTATCTGCTTTCTGAATTAGGACAAGTCTCAATATGTACTGGCCTGGAGCTCACTGTATAGATCAATTTGACCCTGAACTCACAGAGATGAGCCTGCCTTTGTCTCTTGAGTTCTAGTATCAAAGGTATGTGTTGCCATGCTTGGCTCTAGGTTTTTCACACGCACTCCCACAAAGTTGCATGTTAGTAGGACATATAATGACCTTTACTTAAAGGATAGAAAAAACCTAGAATATGAGTATGTGTACAGAAGAACTATAGTTACCTCCCATAGGTGTTTGTAATCATATAGGAAGAAAATTACCCAGGTGCCGGCAACAGGGAACTGGCTGACTACATTATGAGCCATCCATTTAATGGAATACCTGGCACCATTAAAAGAAATGATGTGTTTAAAGACATAGTTCAGTCAGTGGAGGGCTTGCTTAAAATACATGAGGCACTGTGTTTGATCTCCAACACTGCAAAAAATAGGTATTGTAGAGCACACCTGTAATCCCAGCATACAAGGTAGACAGTAATTTTAAAGGTAGCCTAGGTATACATAAGACTCCTCCAGCTTTCTTTTTTTTTTTTTTTAACTTTTTTTTTTTTTTGAGACAGGGTTTCTCTGTGTAGCCCTGGCTGTCCTGAAACTCCTCACTCTGTCGACCAGGCTGGCCTCGAACTCAGAAATCTGCATGCCTCTGCCTCCCAAGTGCTGGGATTAAAGGCGTGCGCCACCACCGCCCAGCCCATCCTTCTATGTGTATATGGATGAATGTGTGTCTGTGTATATACATGTGTAGTATAATATGTGTGTGTGTGTGTGTGTGTGTGCGTGTGTGTAGGCTGAAGGCTGATGTCAGGAGTCTCTCTCCTTCCTTTTTTTGAAAGTGTCTTGTTGAGGTTAGAGATTGCTGTTTCAGCTAGACTGAAAGCTTCCCCCAGGAAGCTGCAGGGAGCACCAGGCTCTGCCCTACACAGACAGCACTGAATCTGTAGATGCTCACTGCCACAGTCACGCTTTCCTTGGATCCTAGGAATCTAAACTGAGGTTCTAAGAACTTTACACACTGAGTCTTCTCTCAAGCCCTGAGGCTCTATCTCAAACAAACAAACAAACAAACAAGCAAGCATACAGCAAGTGTAGTACGTCAATAACTGAATTTTTAAAATGACTGCACTTTATCTATTTATTTTGTGTGCATGACTTTGTGTGTATGTGTGTAGGCATACATGTGCCACGGGCACATAGAGAGACCAGAGAATAACCTGTAAGGAATCAGTTTTCTCCTTCCACCAAATGGGTCCTTGGGATGGAACTCAGACCAGCAGGCTTGGCAGCAGGCATCTTTACCTCTCCAGACAACTTATTAGCCTGAATTGTTTAACTGTATTGCAAAGATAAAATAAGGTTGTAGACAAGTAGACACTTGTATCTGTACAAGATAGCTCTGCAAGTGTACACAAGGAACTAGTAATTTAAGGGAACAGACCAGAAAGGAGTGTTTATACACTTTTCCATGTATTCTGAGCCATACAATGTGTTACCTATTTGAAAATAATAAATTACAATTGAAAACAGGGAAGGAGCTAGTTGACGTTGGTACATGACTTTAATCCCAGCACTTGGGAGGCAGAGGCAGGTGGATCTCTAAGTTAGAGGCCAGCCTGGTCTACAGAGTGAGTTCCAGGACAGCCAGGGCTACACAGAGAAACCCTGTCTCAAAAAAAGAAAAAAGAAAAAAAGAAAAAAAAGAAAAACCAAAAAGAAAAGGAAAGAGAGAGGGAGGGAGGAAGGGAGGGGGGAGGTAAGGAGGGAAAAAGAGAGAGAAGAAAGCAGGGAAGGAAGGAGGAGTGAACTGGGATGACATGGGATTAGAATCAGCAAACAGCTCAGAACTCCTCAGGAACTATCTGTTAAACTCATCTACTGACACAGCACTTCACAAAGTCCAGACTCAATGCAACTGGTACAGCTACTGCTAGTTTCTTCTAATTCCCAATTCCTGAATTTCTGACCCCAAAGAGGCTAAAGATACATTAAGAATAAAGGACAGGCCTTCAGCGAGGGCAGCCTAAGCCATGCTTCTCTTGCCTTACTGCTATTTGTTCGTTTGGCATTCAGAGCTAAGTGTGTGGGAATGTTCCTGCTGATGCTCTGGGGAATTACCTTGGATTCCCAAAGGTAACACAGAGACATCTGAGCTGAAGGCAGATAGGAAGGGCATACCAAGGCCATCATCACAGTGAGTGAGAAGCCACACATGAGCAGTCCAGGGGATGAGGGGAAGGGAGTCTAAGCATGGCTTTCATAAATCCCTAAACTGCAAAGCTGAGTACTGCTGCCAAGACAAGTTTAACCAAATAACTGAGCTTTGCTTCGAAAGTTCAGCTTTTCTCTCCTTATTTTTCTAAAGTGTATTGACAAAAGATAATTAATTATGTGTGACAGACCTTGTGGACAGGAAATGACCTTCTTCTGTGAAGGTGGTTCTAAGGAAACAAGTCTAGTTACCCACGAATGACTCACAGCTCCCAGCATAAAGAAAGAAGCCAAGGAGTTAGAGCACGCTTACGATTTCTGGAGTTCGAGCAGCTGGCGCCGCCGCTCGCTCTGCTCCAAGGAGCTGTACTTGGACTTGTACTGGGACAGGCGAGGGTGTGGGGCAGCTGTGCTGTTCAGTTCTTGAGACACAGAAAAGCTACTGGCTAGGGCTTGGCTCAGTTCTTCCATCTTCCCTATAAAGTAAACAAAGAAAATGGCTTATTGATTCACTTCACCCATGATGATAGGCAGTTATGACGTAATTAAAAACAAAACAAAGAAACCTCACTTAATCAAAAATTAGTTGTTTCCATGGAGGGAAGGAGTTATACATTAGCGATAATAATGTTATCTTCTACCAGTACTTCAATAACGGTGAGTTTAATAGCTGAGAGAATAAAGTCACTCTTTAACCGACTCTTTCTCTATTTTCCATTCACTGAGACACCACCGACATCCAGCGATGTGACTGGACAACTTAATTTTCCTCCAAAATAGTTCTAAAGGGCTATCACTTAATAACAAGAATAACTCTGCTGAAAACATTTTCTGTTTTCTTTTTGAGACAGACTCACCATGTAACCCTGGCTACCTTCAAACTCACCCCGCCTCTGCCCCCAGTGCTGGGACTAAAGATATAATCTTTAAATAAATAAATAAATAAATAAATAAGGGAAATAAAAAAGAAATGACCTGGAAGCCAGGCATGGCTCCTCGCTCCTCTAAACCCAACTTTTGGGAAGCAGAAGCAGACATATCTGGGGCTCAGGGCCATCCTCAACTAGAGAGGAAGCTTAAGGTTTAAGGCTAGCCTCCATAAATGAGACCCTGCTTTAAAAAACAAAAACAGGGCCAGGCATGGTGACATACACCTTTAATCCCAACACCTGGGAGACAGAAGCGAGTAGATCTCTGTAAATAATTTAAACTTAATGTTAGTCCCATGAAAACTCACCCCAAATTCCAATGAAACTATTTACAGAACTAGAAAAAAAAAATTCAGCCAGGCAGTAGTGGCGCACGCCTTTAATCCCGGCACTTGGGAGGCAGAGGCAAGCAGATTTCTGAGTTCGAGGCCAGCCTGGTCTACAGAATGAGTTTCAGGACAGCCAAGACTACACAGAGAAGCCCTGTCTAAAAAATCTCAAAAAAAGGAAAAAGAAAAAAAGAAAAAAATTCAAAACTCTAAATAAGCACAAAAAGACCACATATAGCCAAAGCAGTCCCAACCTGAGAAAACACTGCTGGAAGTATCACAGCATCTGACTTCAAGTTATCCTACAGAGCTATCATAACAGACAGGATGACTCTGGCACAAAAACAAACATGTACAAGACTGAAATGGGGGACCCAGAAATAAACCTACATGGACACGCCTACCTAATGTTTGACAAAGACATCAAAAACATCCAGGAAGGAGGAAAAACCCCTTCAACAAACACTGGCAAAAACTTGGTATCTACATACAGAAAGGTGAATTCATTCACATCACTTACCTGCCCAAAAAACTATTAAAAATGGATAAAAGACCCTAATTTTAAAACTTGAAACGTTCAACCTCCTAGGCGCAAACATAGGGAATACACCTCAGGTTCAACAACTTTCTGAACAGTACACAGGAAATAATCAAGAGTCAGCAAGAGGGGCTACATGAAATTAAAAATCATATGAAACTATCAGCAGAGTGAAAAGACAACCTACAGAACAGAATAGAAATCAGCTACAGTGTACTTACATATAAGAAAGAAAGAAAGAAAGAAAGAAAGAGAGAGAGAGAGAGAGAGAGAGAGAGAGGA
>NW_021604686.1:1309443-1316459 GCF_004785775.1 Grammomys surdaster | reverse complement strand
TGGGCTTTAATACCCTAGTCCTAGCTGCCTGGAAGTCAGTATTCCACTAGCAGTCTTCAGATGAAGATGTAGAATTCTCAGCCCCTCCTTCACCATGCCTACCTGGATACTGCCATATTCCTACCTTGATGATAATGGACCAAACCTCTGATCTGTAAGCCAGCTCCAATTAAATGTTGTCCCTATAAGAGTTGCCTTGGTCATGGTGTCTCTTCACAGCAGTAAAACCCTAACTAAGACACTACCAAACCCAAAACAGACAAATCCCTCCCAACGAATCCATGAGCTAATGAAATGTACTCAGAAGAAGAAACACAAATGGCCAATGAATATTTTTTTTCAAATATTCAGCGGGGGCCAGTGTGACAGCCCAGAAGGTAGGCATTTACTGCCGAGTCTGGGACCTGAGTCCGGTCCCTAGGAGCCACACGTGGTGAGAGAAGAGCCAGCTTCTAAAAGTTGTCCACTGGCCTGCACATCAAACTGTGGATGCACACACACCCACAAGTAAACACATGTAAATTCTAGAGATATTCAACATCCTTAGTCATCAGGAAAATTCCATTAAAACCACTCTGAGGGGCTGGAGATGGGCTCAGTGAATGCGAGCGCGTGCCCTTGCAGAAGCCCCAGGTTCAGTTCTCAGCACCCACACAGTCATTCTTAATCCTCTGTAACTCCAGTTTCGGCCTCTCTATGAATAGATATAAGACATCACATACACGCAGGCAAGTGCTCATACAAATAAAAAAAATAAAATTTTAATTAAAAAACCACTTTGATATTTCATCTCACCACAGTCAGAATGGCTATCATAAAGAAAACAAATAAGCAATACGGGAGAGGATGTGAGTGAATATGAATTTCTACTTACTGCTGGTGGGAGTCCAGCCCTGTTCAGCTATTATGGAAATTAGTATAGATGGGTCTAAATCAATTTTAAAATAGAGCTATAAATGACACAGCAATACCATTTGTGCTGGCTAATTTTATGACAACTATGACAAAAGCCAGAGTCATCTTGGAACAAGGAACATCAATTAAAAAATGTCCCATGAACTGGAGAGGCAGCTCAGTAGCTAAGGGCACTGACTGCTCTTGTAGGAGACGTGGATTTAACTGACAGCTCAACACAGCTCTAACTCCCAGTTCCCGGGTTCAATGCCTTTGACTTCTTTTTTTGTTTTTTTGTTGTTTTCTTTTTTTTTTGGGGGGGGGGGGTTTCGAGACAGGGTTTCTCTGTGTAGCCCTGGCTGTCCCGGAACTCACTCTGTAGACCAGGCTGGCCTTGAACTCAGAAATCTGCCTGCCTCTGCCTCCCAAGTGCCGGGATTAAAGGCGTGCGCCACCATCGACCAGCTGTGGTATTCTTAACTGATGACTATCATGGGAAAACCCAGTTCACTATCTGCAGTGCCACTCCAGGGCAGGTGATCCTTCGTGCTATAAGAAAGCAGGCTGAGTAAGCCATGAAGAGCAAGCCAATAAGGAAAACTCCTCTATGGCCTCTGCATCAGTTTCTGTCTCCAGGTTCCTGACCTCACTCCATCAGTGACAGACTGTTACCTGGAATTGTAAACCCCTTTCTCTTTAAGTTGCTTTTGGTTATCATAGAAATAAAAAGCTACCTAAGATATCACTTCAGGATATAGATCCAAAGGACTCTATGTCCTCCAGCCTTCTTTCTGCTTTCATGTTAAGTATGTATGTATGTTTTTCTTCTTCTTCTTCTTCTTCTTCTTCTTCTTCTTCTTCTTCTTCTTCTTCTTCTTCTTCTTCTCCTCCTCTTCCTCTCCTCCTCCTCCTCCCCCTCCTCCTCCTCCTCCTCTTTTTTTTTCCTCTTCCCCTTAAAAAGACTTATTTTTGTTTTCCATTTTCTGTGTATGAGTGTTTTGCCTATATGTATATTTGTGTGGCATATACAAGCCTGGTGCTCTTACAGGCCAGACAAGGGCATCGGGTCCTTGGAACTGGAGTTACAGAAATGTGCAGGTCCAGGTTTATTGCTGCATTATTCACAATACCAAGGAAATGGAACCAGCTAGACAGTCAATAGAAGAGATAATAAAAATAAAAATGGCATACACCAGCCATGTTGGCACACCTTTAATCCCAGCACTTGGGAGACAGAGACAGATAGATCTTTGTGAGTTCCAGTCCAGGCAGGGCTAACATGAGACCCTGGATCTGAAAAGCATTATTTTAAGTGAGGTAAAAATGTAGAATGATAAAAATGGAATGTTTTCTCTCTTCTGTGGATCCTAACTTTTAATGTTTATGTAAAAGGGCATAGGAATGGATTTAGGTGACTGATCTACATATGCGCTCACAAGATCAAGATGTATTGAAAAGGGTTTGGGGGAGCGGGCTAGAAAGATGGCTGAGCAGTCAAGAGCACTGGATACACGTGGAACACAGACGTGCACACCTTTATTAATCCCAGCACTTGAGGCAGAGGCAGGTAGAACTCTGTGAGTTCAAGGACAGCCCAATCTAATAGTGACTTCTAAGACAAGCAGACCCTGTCTCAAAACAAACAAAACTGGCTACTCTTCTACAGGACCAGAGTTCATTTCCTAGTACCGACACTGAAACTCAAAAATCATCTAAAACTCCA
Source organism: Grammomys surdaster (assembly GCF_004785775.1). NCBI lineage: Eukaryota > Metazoa > Chordata > Mammalia > Rodentia > Muridae > Grammomys > Grammomys surdaster. The sequence goes on along the minus strand of NW_021604686.1, from coordinate 1,313,842 downwards.
GTTCCAAGGACCTGATGGCCTCTTCTGGCCTCTGACAGCACCAGGCATGTACTGTACATACACAACTACAGGCAAGACACTCATACACAGGAAATGGGAAATAAAAACAAAAGTTCGGGAGGACAGAAGAAAAAAGAGCATGCATGATAGGGAAGCAGACAGAAAGCTGGGAGAAAGGCACAGCAGGGAGATGTCCGGAAGAGAAACAACAACAACAAAAAAGATTTTTGTCTGAGTATGCTCCAATGACATCTAAGTCTCTACTTGCTATTAACAAGTAAACAAACACATAAGTGATAAAAAGGTGGTAGCCAGGTACAGAAGGACATTTGGGTCACCACAGCACCCTGAAGGATCACTGCAAATTGAAGGCCAGGCTGGTATATACTGTGAGCTCCAAGTCAGCCAGAAATACATTAAAGACCCTGCTCTAAAACAACAACAACAAAAATGTGGTGATTCACACCTCTAATCTCTTTTTTTGTTGTTGTTTTTCTTTTTTCTTTTTGTTTTTTTCAAGACAGGGTTTCTCTGTGTAGCCCTGGCTGTCCTGGAACTCACTCTGTAGACCAGGCTAGCCTTGAACTCTCAAACTCAGAAATCCGCCTGCCTCTGCCTCCCAAGTGCTGGGATTAAAGGTGTGCACCACCACCACCCAGCCATTTTTCTTTTTTTTCTAGACAGGGTTTCTCTGTATAGCCCTGGCTATCCTAGAACTCATTCTGTAGATGAGGCTACCCTCAAACTCAGAAATCCGCCTGCCTCTGCCTCCCAACTGCTGGGATTAAAGGCGTGCATCACCACTGCCTGGCCATGCCTATAATCTTATAACCTCAGCTACTCCACAGGGTGAGGAAGAAGGATGACAAACTAAAGGCCTGCCTGGGCTACAGAGTAAGCTCACAACCAGCCTGCTAACCTGTTAAGATCTTACTCATCTCAGGAAGAAAAAGAAAAGTGAAACCAGGCTCACCAATACCTAAAATCCAAGCACTTGGAGGGGGGGGGGGATGATGGAAGGATGGCAGGAAAGGAGGACCAATGCATAGTCTCAGATACACAGGAAATTCTAGACATGTGTGGGTCTATTGAGACCTTCCCTCAAAAAAAAACAAACAAGATGTAGAGATGGCTCAGCGATTAGGAGCACTTGTCACTCCTACAGAGGACTAGGTTCAATTCCTAGGACCAATACAGTAGCTCACAGCAAATCTGATACCCTCTCCTGGCCTCTGTGAGCACCAGGCAAGCACACGGTACACAGACATATAGTTAGGAACACAGGAAACTAAATCTTTTCTTGAAGGGGGTGGCTGGAATTATAGCACAATAGAGGAGTGTTTCCATTGTGTATGTGATGCCCCTAGGTCCAATCCCCACTTCTGCAACGCAGTCCATCAATGTAGCTAAGCAGCTGGCATTGTAGCTCAGTGACAGTGCTTGGTTTCCATTGATTTGGGGATGGAGTGAGGTTAGTAAACATGGACTTACTATTTTAACCATTCAGATACAAAGTTCTACAGTGGGAAGTATCTTTACATTGTTACCAACTGTTTCCATCTTGCAAGACTGGGCAGGACAGGATAGGACATAGGGTGGAAGGGTACTAGAGAGATGATTCAGTCACTAGGTTAAGAGTACAGGTTGCTCTTCCAGAGGACCTGGGTTCCACATGGTGATTCATGACCACCTGTAAACCAGTTACAGGGAACTGGGGTCCTCTCCTGACTTTCCTCTCAGCACTGCACCCATGTGGTTCACAGACACGCAGGCAAAACACGCATATATATATGCATACATGACGCATGAAAATAAACAAACAGAAAATTAAGGGATGGTGCTATACCTCAGTTGGTAAAGTACTTGCCAAGTATGTACCATATTTTCTCCAAGCCTTGTGTCTGAAACCCAGGAGAAAAAGAAGAAAGCTGCATTCCTATATCCTTAAGACATTTAAAATACTTTTTTTTTTCCGGGACAGATTTTCTGTGTAACATCCCTGGCTATCCTGGAACTTCCCTTGTAGACCAGGCTGGCCTCAAACTCATAGAGATCTGCCTGTCTTCTGAGTGCTGAGATTAAAGGCATGCGCCACCATGCCCGGCTAAGTATACTTTCTAAGAAAATTTGTTAAAAGTGACATATCATCAGTGTGAATTTAAGGTGTGTATTTGTAAATATATCTGGGAGTATTCAGTATATAATTACTGAGCTTCCCCATCAAGGTATCCTGAATAGTATGCCATTGAAACGGTCCCTAACGGCACCCTAAGTGGCATACACCAGCGATGGCAGCAAGACAGGAGGCGGAAGAAAGAAGCGAACTCCTAGGTGTCAGGCCCACCTAAGCCTCTTCTCCAGCCCTACAGATGCTCCCACCACGCGTCCGTGAACTCTGCCGTCCTCCCCGCCACTGTCTCTCTCCAGCAATGGAGTCGTGTCTCTCGGTTACAGAACTCTCCCTGCCACACATGAATGTTCCTCATGAGTTCGGGCCAGACTGCCTGGAATACAACGACAAAAGTATGACCAAATCCGAGACCTCCAAGACTGGCCTCTCCAGGTAACGGCCTCGAAGCCAGAGTCCTGGGTCCGTCAGAAGAAGGTAGAGCTTGCCGCTAGAGAGAAGTCTAAAGTAGACAGGGCCAGACTTACCGCACCAAGGGGCCACTCGCGCACGCCGCCGGCGCCTACGCGGACTGACCAATTAGGTGCCCTAACGGAGCTAGGCACGCCCCCTCAGGTTTGTCACGCGAAACTTCCGGCTCCGCCCACCGTGATGCATCGCGGGAGTTGAGTCGCCGCAGGCCATTACTTCCGCCCTGAGCTGAGCGGCTCTTCTTCTCGCCAAGGAGGGGCTTCCAGGTTTGGTTTAGGATTTGTTCGGGATTCTAGCGAGGTTGTCAGTGGTGCGGAGGCTTCATTACTGATCGCAAACTTGTCCCGGGTCCTTTCGCCGACAGAACCGTAACTTCATGGCCGTCACCTCTCCGGGTCTGCCCAAGCTCTAGAGTTGCACCGACAGCCCCATTGTCTTGTGCGATTTTCAGAAAGACTTTCAAGTTTCGAACTAATAAACGTCCTTTCCTTATTCTCCCTTCTAACACGACGCGGAAAGGGACCTGGCTCGATCGATTCCTGATAGGTAGGGTTCAGCACTTGAGTGCTGCACTTAATCCGGTGTGAAGGTGGCTAAATGAGTGGACCAAGCCGCCGAGATTTAAGAGACCCTAATCAAACCCATAAACCGTGTCTGCAGGGGAAGACTGCTAGGATGTAAAATGAAAACAGGACTTGCTACTTACTTAATGCTATTAATGAGAACCAGATGCGTTGCTCCTAACACCTCAATGAACCGGGGCGTGGCTATGGATGTAGCTCTGCAAAATGTTTGCATAGCTTGCGCTAAGCTCGCAGTGACACCTTCCTGTAATCCCAACATCATGGGGTGAAAGCAGGACCGGGTGGTAGTGTTAGCGCACGCCTTTAAACCCAGCATTCAAGAGGCAGAGACAGGCAGATCTCTAAGTTAGAGGACAGCCTGGTCTACAGAGTTCACGGAAAGCTAGGAGCCCTGTGGGTGGCGGTGGCGGTGGCGGTGGCGGTGGCGGTGGCGGTGGCGGTGGCGGTGGCGGTGGCGGTGGGGGAGTAATTTGGCCAGTGTGGTGGTGGTGATGGCTGTGGCACAAGTTTTTAATCCTACCACTCAGGAGACAGAGGCAGATATCTGAGTTCCTGCCAAAAAGGAGAGACAAAATATACATATATATATAAAAAAAAACAGGAAGGGCTGAAGAGATGGCCCATTGGTTAAGAACACTGACTGTTCTTCCAGAGGTCCAGAGTTCAATTCCCAGCAACCACACGGTAGCTCACAACCATCTGTAATGGGAGCTGATGCCCTCTTCTAGTGTGTCTGAAGACAGCTACAGTGTACTCATATAAATAATGTTTGTTTGTTTACGCTCCTTATGAGTTCCGGCCAGACTGTCTACAACAACCGAAACATGGCCAAATCCGAGACCCCCAAGACTGGCCAGCCTCCCCCAGGTAACAGCTGTGAAGCCAGAGTCCTGGGTCCGTCGGAAGAAGTTAGAGTTTGGCGCTGAGAGAACTCCAAAATAAACAAGGCCAGATTTAACCGAACCAAGGTGCCACTAGCGCATGTCGCCAGCAACTACTCTGACCGACCAATTTTCTGAATGACTGTGAGTTCTCAACCATTTATAATGGGATCTGATGCCCTCTTCTGGCATGCAAGTGTACATGCACATAGAGCATATATATATAATAATCTTTAAAAAAAAAAGAAAAAGAAAGGAAGGAAGGAAGGAAGGAAGGAAGGAAGGAAAGAAGGAAGGAAGGAAGGAAGGAAGGAAGGAAGGAAGGAAGGAAGGAA
>NW_021604686.1:1280546-1309433 GCF_004785775.1 Grammomys surdaster | reverse complement strand
AGGAAGGAAGGAAGGAAGGAAGGAAGGAAGGAAGGAAGGAAGGAAGGGAAAAGAAAAATTCTAATTAACTGAAAGTGCTTGGACCTACCCAGCCTTAGCCTTTTCATTTTGAGACAGGATCTGGCTCTGTAGCCTATGCTGACCTCAAAATTGCTTAAACAGGCCAAGCTGGCCTCAAACTCTCAGCAGGCCTCCTGCCTCCACATCCCAGTAGCTGGGATCACAGAAGTACGCTACCGCACCTGCCTTCAGCTTTGACAATGTATAAAATTGGGGAAATTTATAATATGTAGCCTATAGCCTATCACAAGAGTTAGATCCTTTTCCTATTCCATACCTTGCATTTCAAGGGAGCCCGACCAACCCTGTCTTGTACTGGGTGATAAGGGAGCACCTTAGGCTGAAGGTTAAAGTCACCTGCCAACATGAGTTGGCCCAAGCGAGCCAACCCTAAACTAAGTGGGTGATTCCCATCTGGCAGGTTATGGAAGTCATGTGAGAGGCTCTTTCAGAATCTTTCACATCTGCACTTGAATCTACTGTTGAAGCCCGCTCCCTAGCTCAAAATCACCCCTGCTTTGCTGTAACCCCTTTGTTTCACGCCTTCGAGTCTTTCATGCTGCTAACAAAGTCAACAACACCTTGACTATAGACACAGAAAATAGTCTGGCTCAGAGCAAGGTCAAGTTGACCATATATTCTGAGGTTTATTATTATTGTTCTTGGAAATTCCCCAACTGTAGCCTTCACTAGAGCCAAGCAAGACAGAGGACAGCTTGAACTATTCTCTAAACTATTTAAAAAAAAAAAAAAAACCTTGGAAAAAGGCCGACCACCCCACAGCCTTCCCCGCACATGTGTGTGAGCTCAATGTAGGTTTTCCCTATTTAAACGGACCCTGGGAAACATCTGTGGTCATAGCTTTCAGATCCCAAGCCCCTGATCCATCAGTACTGGGGTATGCGTTCAATAAACCAGCCCTGTTTCACTGAGATCTATGTCTGAACACTTTGGGTGGCACTTCCCAGACCTTAACATCTACCTTGAGCTCTGGGGTAGACCCAGAATCCCTCCTTTGAAAAATCCACATTCAGGAACCTAAACCTTACGATTTAGAATTGGGAAAGTGGTTCATAACCAAAAGGGAAAACTGCCGGCTGAGCATGTTGACAGTGCCTTTAATCCCAGCGCTTGGGAGGTAGAGGCAAGCGGTTTTCTATGAGTTTAAGGGAAGCCTGGTAAGTTCCAGGACAACTAGGGCTGCATAGTGAGACCATGTCTCAACAAAACAAAAAAAGAAAATAAAATGCCACCAGGCCAGACTGAGTGAATGCTGAAACAGAGCAAACTGTCAGACCCCAAGATGGGGCAGACATCTGAGTTCCCAAGGCAGAGCCACAACCAAGCCTAGCATAGAGGGCCATATAGATAAAAGTCCTGGAAGGTGAAGGGACAGATATATCTTTGGCTATTGGGAATTGGAATTTCTTCAGGAATCACATGTTGGGAGAAGGAAAAGGCTGAAGCCTGGTGCCAGCCAGAGGAAGAAACTGTCTCCTGGATAGAGAGATTCGACACTGTTCCAACAACTGATTAGAGACCACCTTACCCAAGATTCCTTTGGCTTAATTTTCAGCTTTTAGTTCAGCTGGAACCTCATGTGAAGACCCCAAAGATGGATATGAAGGCAGGTCGTTGAACAGTCCTGCCTCAGTCTCCTCAATAACTGGAATATGAGTCTATAACATCTCTTATTGGTGTATTCAATGGAGTGCACCATGCCTGGCTTCATCTACGTTTTCTTTTGGGGGGGTGGTTGGGGGGAGGGTGAAGGGTGAACTCTATCTAGGGATACAGTTTCAAAAGTCTTGTGCAGCCTAGGCTGGGCAGGAACGCCACAAATAGTGGATGACCTTTGATCCTTCGTTCATCCCTGCAGCTCTGAAATTGGTGTTTACAGCACATCCCATTTGTCTTCCTCCTTTCAATAGTCAACTGACTTCAGGTTAAACGTATTCAGTCAGCAAGAGAGGTCAGTTAATATTGAATCTATAATTCTATTTTCATTGTATTCATTTTTTGTTTCGGAGGTACTGGGGACTAAACCCCAAGACTCTCACATTCTAAGCAAGTGCTTTTTATTACTGGCTAACTGAGCCATTCTATTCCTAACCTAAGGGAAGCCTTAGCCCTTTATAGCCAGTCCTTTGGGAGTCTCATGAAGTTGCCCAGGCTAGCACAGACTTACACTTAAGTCTAGGAAGATTTAACCTTATAATTCCCAGCTTTATCATCCAAGTAGCTTGAATTACAGATCTACACCACAAGGCCGAATTTCAAGTTATTGTTGTTGTTGATAAAGATTTACTTTTAGTTTGTGTGCCTGTTTTGCCTAAATATATGTATATGTACCACAAGCATGTCTGCAACTCAGAGAAGCCCTAAGAGAGCATTGAATCTTAGGGCTGAGGTTACATGGTGCTGTGAGCTGCCTGATGTATGTTCTGGGAACCAAACCAAGGGCCCCTGCAAGCACAGCAAGTGCCCCTGACCTCTAAGCCTCTTCCCAGTGTAGTTCGACTTCGGCTCTTTTGTAGGTTCTTTCTTCCACCCTTCTCCCTTTTCCCATCCTTTCAAACCCTTAACATTAGACAGAAAAAAAAAGATAGAGGGGAAAGGGGGCAACGTTATCATTTGACTACTTCCTGCAGATTAGAGGCCTCCAGTTCCTTTGGGCAAGTTTGATCTTCGCCATCAAAATATATTTCTTCTTTCTTCTTTTCGAATGGCTACTTAACAGCCAACAACCCCCTAACCTATCAGGGCTCTAGCATTTATATACCCTCTGAAAAGTCCCCAGAATTCCAAACATCACACAATCAAAGAAACTATCTGCAGTTGGCAGAATCATGTCCCGGTTAGAGCACAATGCAAAACATATTCAGTTGCTGTGAACAATCAGAAGCAGCCTCACATCCCACACCTGGGATTAAAATGAAAACATATTCTTATAATATTTCTGTGTGTGTGTGTGCGTGCGTGTGTGTGTTGTTTTTTTAAAGAAACCAAACTGCCAACACTGTCACTACACCCCAGCCCCCCTTTAAGTCTCCTTTTTACTTTTTGAGACACAGTTCACTAAGTTACTCAGGTTAACCATGAACCCACACAGTAGTCCAGGGGAGATCTTAAACCTGAGAGCCTCCTGCCTCAGCATCTTGAATAACTGGGATACCAGTCTATATACTACCAGGCTCATTGAAATTAAGTTAATCAAAATTCAAAACTTTTGAGCTGAAAAGATGGTTTAGTGATTGTCTTAAGATTACTACTGCTATAATAAATGCCATGAAGAAATAAAGTTGGAGAAAAAAAAAAGGGTTTTATTTGCCTCACACGTGATCATCACTGTTCATCATGGAAGGAAGTCAGGACAAGAACTCAAACAGAACATGAACCTGGAGGCAGGAGCTCATCCAGAGGTCATGGAAGAGTGTTCCTTACAGCTTGTGCTCATGGCTTGCTCAGCTTGCTAGTTCTATAAAAATCCAGGACCACCAGCACAGAGGTGTCCCCATGTTCAATGTGCTGACCCTCCCACATCAATCAGTAGTTAAGAAAAGGTCCTATCTAGGTTTGCCTACAGCTCAATCTCATGGAAGCATTTTCTTTTTTTTTCCTTTTTTTTTTTTTTTTTTTTGTTATTTTCAAGACAGGGTTTCTCTGTGTAGCTCTGGCTGTCCTGGAACTCACTCTGTAGACCAGGCTAGCCTCAAACTCTTGAACTCAGAAATCCGCCTGCCTCTGCCTCCCAAGTGCTGGGATTAAAGGCGTGTGCCACCACCGCCCGGCTACGGAAGCATTTTCTTAATTGAGGGTCCCTCCTCTCAGTGACTCTAGCTTATATCAAGTTGACATAAAACTAGCCTGCACAGCAGTTAAGAGCATTATCTGGTCTTCTAGAAGACCCGAGTTCAATCCCCAGCACCCATATTAGGAAGTTCGAAACGCCCTGTGACTCCAGCAAGCTCCAGGGGCATCCAGTGCCTCTGGCCTCTGCGGGCACTTATATTCACAATAAGCACACAGATACACATAATAATAATAAAGCAGTTTTTGAAGATAGAGTTTTTCTGTGTCGTCCTACTGTCCTAGAACTTGTTCTGTAAATCAGACTGGCCTTGAACTCAAGAGATTAGCCTCCCTCTGCCTCCCAAATGTTGGGATTAAAGGTATATTCCACCACCGCCCAGCAGTAAATCTAAACAAAACAAAGAACCTTTTGCTGTGAATGTGGTTCTATACACTTGTAGTCCCTGCTACTCAGGAAGCTGGAGGCAGAAGGATCAATGCTTAGGTTCAAGAATTCTAAACCAGCCTGGACAACATAAAGACCCTGGTTCAAAAATTGAGCTGGTGTGGTGGCACCTGCCTTCAATCTCAGCATTTGGGAGACAGAGAATCTCTTGAGTTCAAAACAAGGATGGTCTGCAAAATGAGCTCCAGGATAGCCAGGGCTACACAGAGACCATGTCTCACCTCCTACCTTCCACCCCCCATCCCCCACCCCCCAAAAAACCTATGAGCCTGGCATGATGATGCACACTTTGATCCCAGTACCCAGGGGACAGGCAGGAGGAACTCCCTGAATCCAAGACCAGTTGTACTACTCAGTGAGGTTCAGGTCAGCTACAGCTAAACAGTGAGACCCTAAAAATAATTTAAAAAGTAAAAGGAGCCAGGCAGTGGTGGTGTGTGCGTTTATCCCAGCCAGCACTCTGGGGGCAGAGGCAGGCAGATCTCTGAGTTCAGGGCCAGCCTGGTCTACAGTGTGAGCTCCAGGACAGCCAGGGCTACACAGAGAAATCCTGTCTCAAAAAAACCAAAAGAGTAAAAGAACTAGGCTCTAGCTTAGTGAGAAGTGTTTGTGCAGCATGCATGGGGAAAAAACACTGCTGCTAGGAGATGCAGTAAACACCTCTGAACCAAGAAGCCATAGCTAAGCCATAGCTAAGCCAGGCAGTGGTGGCACACGCCTTTAATCCCAGCACTTGGGAGGCAGAGGCAGGTGGATTTCTGAGTTCGAGGCCAGCCTGGTCTACAGAGTGAGTTCCAGGACAGCCAGGGCTATACAGAGAAACTCTGTCTCGAAAAACCAAAAAAAAAAAAAGAAGAAGAAGAAGAAGCCATAGCTGCTTTTTATTTGTTTTTTGTTTTTGTTTTTGTTTTTTGGTTTTTTTTTTTTTAAAGGCGTGCGCCACCACTGCCCGGCCCATAGCTGCTTTTTAAAAACATGTATTTATTCTCATTTTATGTGTATGAGTACTTGAATGTATGTGTATCGCCTGCATGCCTGGTGCTCAGAGGTCAAAAGCAGGCACTGGATCCTAGGAACTGGAGTTATAGTTCTAAGAACCACAAGGGAACTAGACATCAAACCTGGATTCTCTGCAAGGAAAGCAAGTACTCCTAACTGTGGAGATCTCTCTCCAGCCCTAGGCTAGTTATGTAACAGGGCCCCAGACCTCCCACTACTGACTCCATGATGGAAGTGGCATTCAGGCTGTAAAACAATGAAAACAAATACCAAACCTATCAAACTCCATAGTTCTGGAAAAGTCTCTAAATGTACTACTTTTTGACTTCTGTAATTCCACTTCCGGCAAACTGTTCTTGTTAAGTATGTTAACCTGAAACGTGATTTTTTTGTGCTTAAAAACGCTGACCCTGAAAAAGGCTCAGTGTAGTGGACTGAGGGCCAAAAGATTTTCTAGTGACTTAAACCCACATCCAAGCAGTATTCTCTGGTGAATACCCCACAAGTTATTTATAACAAACATACATGCAGGCTGTGCCATCTCTCCAAATCATCATTCTTGTTCTTCTTTTTGTTTGGTTTCTGTGTAGCTCTGGCTAGCCTGGAACTCACTCTGTAGACCAGGCTGGCCTCAAATGCAGAGATCCACCTGCCTACACCTCCAGGGTGCTAAGTTTAAAGACATGTGCCATACAGCCCAGCCTCTATAATTCTTTAAAAGTATTAGTTTTGTTTATGTGTGTGGATATACATATGGAAGTGCTGGCGCCCGAGGAGGCTAAGGTATTTCATGCCCCTGGAGCTGGAGTTACAGGTAATTGTGAGCCTGACACACTGGGATCCTCTTCAAGAGCAGAGTGAGCTCCTGACATCAGAGCCACTTCTGTCCTCACTTTCAACGGCTGTTTTGCTTTTTAATTTTTGGGGGTGGGGAGTGGGGGTGGAGTGGGGTGGTATTGAGACAGGCTTTCTTTGTGTAGCTCTGGCTGTGCTGGAACTTAACTCTCTAGACCAGAAATCTGACTCCCTCTGCCTCCTAAGTGCTGGGATAAAAAGTGTATGCTACCACTGCCTGGATGAGTCAAAAGAAAAATTATTAAAGGCATATACCATCACACCCAATCTTTCTCCCTCTCTCTTGGTATACGGGTATTCTGCTTGTCTTACGTTCCATGTGCATGGCTGGAGGAGGACACTGGATCGCTTGGAACTAGCATTTCTGGAAGAACAGTTAGTGCTCTCCACTGCTTAGTCATCTCTTTGGTCTTTTGTTTCTTGAGACGCTCTGGCTGTGTAGCCTTGGCTGACCCCACACTTGCAGTGTTTCTCCGTAGTGCATAATACACCAGCTCTGCCTAACTTCTTCCACAGCATCCTGCTGAGACCAATCACTGCCTAGTCTTGCTATAGACTTGGAAGCTGAGACTCCCCATACCCTTTAAGAGGCGACTGTGCATTAGCACTCTTAAAAGGGATTCTCTTAACCCATTTATCATGCAATCAAATACTGACATATCTTCCATTCTCACCTGAAAAGTTCAGAGTAACTGGTCTACCCACTTAAATGGGTTTGTTGGGAGAGTAAAATAGGCTAATATCATTACCCACCTAAAACTGCATCTAATAGTTAGAATCATTACATGTTAACTTCCTTAGTTTTACGTTTTAAAATTTCGTTTGTATGAATGTAAATGACATACCTCGCATGTGGCGGAATCAGCTCTCTCCTTCCACCAAGTGGGTTCCAAAACTAAATTCAGCCTGAGCAGCAAGTGCCTTTCCCCATTGAGCTATCTTGCCTGGCTTACTAGTGAAAAAGAGAGAGCACACATAAAATCTAAGCCTATCAGTGCACACTGCAATCTCGGCACTGGAAAGGCTGACGCAGGAGGATCACTTCAAGTTCTAGACCAGCTTGAGAGTCAAATCAAAACCAGTCTCAAAAAAGAAGAACCCCCCCACACACACACACAAATACATTATCTCCTGGACTCTGAATTCTATTCTGTCTGGGATAAAACTTGGTGCTTCTTCTTCTTTTTGGTCCAGAGATAGTTTCTCTATGTAACCCTGGCTGTCCTGTAACTTCTTACATAGACCAGGCTGGCCTCGAACTCAAAGATCTGCATGCCTTAACCTCACAAACTGCTGGGATTAAGGGCTGTGCCAGCACTACCCGGCCCTTTCGCTTGTTTTTTTTGGAGTAGGGGTTCTTAACTCTGAAGCCAGGATCTTGAAGAACATCTGTTTTCAGGAACCTCCTGGGTCCCTTCTAACCACTAGCTGGCCAAACTACAGGGCGATCATTTCCTTAGGCAAGCAAACACTCCAGGACTTTAATATGGTATTTCCTGGGGCTGGAATATCAACAGGAAGTCTTGTGGATAAAAGCTCTGCCAGAACATTCCTTCCGAGAAAAGGACTGGTTAAGTGACAAATCTGCCCAGCTTGTACAACATCCTGCAGCCTCCCCACGTGAGGCTCCAGAGCCTCACGCTTACAACCCCCTTCCTACTCTTAGGCTCTTCAGCTAGCAAGATCAATAGATATGGCTAGATAACAAGAACGACCAGACAAAAAAAACTGCACTTAAACAACGTGGGCGGGACATTTATTGGCATTAGGAAAGGATTTCTTTAAACGATATAAATAAACCGGACTCAAACTCTCCCTCTGTAAGAGGGGAAGAGATAACATGCCTTCTTGTACACCACAAAGCTTAAGGAGCAAGAAGCCAACAATCCCCAGTGCGGTTCAAAACTGCTTCCCACTGTCTCTCAAGACACAGTCATTTAATTGTCAGTCCAAATTCTAAGAAAATTTCCCGGAACATAGGGCCGATGCTCCCCATCCCCGGTTCAGTAACCTGTAGCTGAGAAGCCAGGACAAGAAGACTCGCTAGGCATCTAGGTCAAAGTCATCGCGCTCCTCATTGTACTCCAACACGTGCCGCTTGATCTTGGACGAATCCACCCAGGTGACAAAGTCCTCCATGCTGCGAGTGACGAGAAAGGCAGGATCGGTGACTACGTCTGGTCCCACGCGGACGTGACCCTGCTCCACAAAGGCCACAGCAGCCTGGAGATGCTGCGCCATGCGTAGCTTGAGGAGCAAAGTAGGCAAGCGGCGGCGGCAGAAGGACGAGGCGGAGACGGCGTCGCAGAGTTCTAGGGAGCCGCGCGTGGGTACCAGGCCCAGAGCGTACAACTTGTCCAACAGCGCCGCCGAGGCGCGCACGCGAAACGGGTCGCGTTCGGGCAGGTCGCGCAGGCGCCGCGCCAGCTCGCGCACCGCGCGGCTCAGCTGGTTGTAGCGCGTGTACTCCTCGCGCCGCTGGAGCCCGTAGCGCCGCAGCACGCGCAGCTCGTGAAGGTTGTGGTCGGTGACTTCCCAGTTGAGGAAGTCCACCTGTTTCAGCAGCTTCTGCTCGTGGAACTTAAGCTTCCGCACCATGATGGAGAACGCCCGAGGAAGCGGAGAGCACGTTGAGAACCTAGCGTAACTTCCGCCTCGACGCGGGAAGACCCCGCCCCAGACCCCTGGACCAATCAAAAGAAAGGTTAAAGACACGCCCCTGGTTTTTCATTCGTCCAACTCTGGAACTTCCTGTTTTGAAAGGGGAGCGGGGAGAAAGACTTGCGGAAGGAGAGGCGTGTCCTGTGAAGACAGCTTTCTTAGAAGTCCAGTGGGCACTCTAGTCTAGTGTGGTTTGTGTTTTGTTTTTTAAAAGATTTATTTATGAACGTATGTTATGTATGTGAGTGCTCGGTCTTCATGCACAGCAGAAGAGAGCTTCAGATCCTATGTTTGTGAGCCATCATGTGGTTCCTGGAAATTGAACTCAGGATCTTTGGAAGAGTAATCAATGCTCTTAACCGCTGAGCCATCTTGGCAGCCCCTAGTCTAATCTCAGATTTGTCTTTGGTGACTGAAGAGAGTCTGCTCCCTCAATAGCTGCAGATGTCAGTTCCCAGAGAGAGAAGCTACTGTCTTTAAAGAGAATTGTCTCATATTTTTGGTTGTAGCTTTTAACGGGCTGAACTATCCAACTCTGGAAAGATGGTTCAGCAGTTAAGAGCACTGGCTGCTCTTCCAGAGGTCAGTTCCCATCGCCCACATGGTGGCTCACAACCGTCTATAATGAGATCTGACGCCCTCTTCTGGCATTCACACGTACATGCAGCTAGAGCGCTGATATACATAAAAGAAATCTTTTTTTTTAAAAAAAAAAGCATACACGCCCGGCGGTGGTGGCGCACGCCTTTAATCCCAGCACTTGGGAGGCAGAGGGAGGTAGATTTCTGAGTTCGAGGCCAGCTTGGTCTACAGAGTGAGTTCCAAGACAGCCAGGGCTACACAGAGAAACCCTGTCTCGAAAAACCAAAAAAAAAAAAGCATACACAAAGTTAGAAGGGTAGAATGCTAATACTTTTTTTTTTTTTTAAAGAGGATTGTCTCTGCTAAAAACGTGATGAGAACTCTGCAAATGTCTTGGTTCCAGTGGTCCCTTGAGTTAACAAATAGTTCCATCCTAGCCAGCATCAGGTCACTGGATTAGCAGTGGGATTCTCCTTGCCAAGGAGTACTGAGCAATACCAAACAATTAATCAGGATTGGAAGCAGCCCTGCCTTTTACTTTTTTGACTCAGTTTCCCTAGGTAGCCCAGGCCAGCCATGAATTCACAGTTCAACCAGCTTCAATCCAAAATGCTGAGATTCTGAGCAAGCATGAGCCACCATGGTTGTCTTATTTCATTTTATTTTATTATTTCTTTTTGAAACAGGATCTCTCTAGGACTTGCTGTCCTAGTAATTTTTATATAGACCAGGCTGGCCCCAAACTCAAGGAGATCCACTTACCTCTCTTTCTCCCAAATGCTGGAGTTAAAGTGTTACTCTGGTTGGTCTGGAGGTTCTGTGTTTCTGCAATCCTCGGTGACTAATGGTACCCACTGATTATGAGAAATTCAGAGTGTAAGTACAAGTCCTAACTCCTTCATCTGTAAAGGGTGAACAGTCTGGCAAACAATTCCTGTCTGAAGTCACAGAAGCAGAACTAAGGCCGGAAGAGTTTCTACTGAGCCCCCACCTGTTGGGGTAACCTCCTGCCACACAGACCGTATTACCTGTGAGGGCGTGTCCCTGTATGCTTCATTGTTAGTTGCTGTAAGTGATGTGGGCAGGTTATACTTGTCATTTCTATAGCCCACAATGCGTGCTTTCTATATGTGTTGCTTACTCATCTATTCCAAAAGATCGGTTGCTGAGATTATAATGTTGAAAAGCAAGCTGGTGTGAGGAAGTCATGTAAGCCCTCAATCAGGCCAAAAGGGATGGACATTGTGTAGTCCTGCTGCTGGTTGGCTCAGAGTGAGGAAGCTCTATGCCAAGAGCAAAGGATGTGGCTTTGGATGAATAAATTGCTGGTGGCTGATGCTAGAAGGAGAATGGAGTGGACCTAGGAGGAAGCAGTCAGAGCCACAGAGGTGGAGACACAAAGGTGGAGACACAGTGGCAGGGAAGTGGAGTCTAGAGGGTTAGCTAAGGAACTACCTCAGAAAACAGGCCCACAGCCTTATACTATACAGATGTCTCTGTATCTTTATGGTTAAACCCCAGTGGGCCTCCCGAAAGCCCCCTTCCTATCAGGGTAGGCCGTTCCCCCTACAAACACTACCCGACATCAAGCTCCTGGTGGACCTGGCACACAATCACCATTTCTGAAATGAGGTCTTTGCCCCTCATTGGCTTTATCAAAGGACACTCTGCTTCTGTTCAGGTCAAAGATTCATGCTCTTGTTTCCAAGTCCCCCTGCTGATCTCCCATTGAGGTACTGAAACCTTAAATGGTTTCCTTGGGGCTGCAGTGCCAGCCCCTTCCCTGGTCTCTCTCCTCTTCTGTGTTTCCGTAAGACATCCTTGCTACCACCTAAACAGTCAATGGATGTCTCCTTTGAGTTCTGTCTAGATGATCCATGCAAGTAAGTGCCAGTGATGGAAGTCCCCGTTATTGTAGCCAGAGAGACACTCACCACCCCCCCTTTTTGTTTTTCTCAGGGTCTGGAATAAAGGGTCGTGCATGAATGTGATACAGACAACATGTACACCAAGCCAGTATAGGATTTTTTTAAAGATTTATTTATTTATTTTATGTATGTGAGTTCACTGTCACTATCTTCAGACACACCAGAAGAGGGCATCGGATCCCATTACAGATGATTGTGAGCCACCATGTGGTTGCTGGGAATTGAACTCAGGTTCTCTGAGAAGCAAATGCTCTTAACTGCTGAGCCATCTCTCCAGCCCCAATATAGAACCTGACCTGCTGAGTTATCACTCATTCTATAATCATCCCAGCCCTACAAGAAAATATACTTCAAGCTTCTTATAGGGGCAGAGGCTCTAAAGGGAACTGAGGTCAGATGGCTTAGCAGTTAGACACAATTGTTGTCCAGTCTGATGATCTGAGGTTAGCTTCTAGGACCTACATGGTGAAAGAAGATCCCACAAGTTGTCCTCTGGTCCCCAGAATATGCACTGTGGCACAGACATCAAATAAGGGTAATACCAACATTTTAATCTGAAAAACAGATCAAAACCTAAGGGTCATCTTGATTACTGTGTTGGGAAGAGTGGTGTGTGTGTGTATCTGTGTGTGTGTGTATGTGTGTGTGTGTCTGTATGTGTATGTGTGTGTGTCTGTGTGTGTCTGTATGTGTGTGTGTGTCTGTGTATGGGTATCTGTATGTGTGTGAGTGTCTGTATGTGTCTGTGTGTGTCTGTATGTGTATGTGTGTATGTGTGTGTATGGTCTATGTGTGTGTGTCTGTATGTGTATGTGTGTATGTGTGTCTGTGTGTGTGTCTGTATTTGTATGGTGTATGTGTGTATGTCTGTGTGTGTGTTTTGTGTGTGTGTGTGTGTGTTTTGTGTGTGTGTGTGTGTGTGTGTGTAGGGAATGAAACACAGAAACCATAAAGAGACTGCTGTAGCCGTCCAGTTGAGATCAGAAGGAAGGTACCTGAATCCAGGAAAGCCGTACCGAGATGCTTGTAAAAGGGAAATGAGGAGATGGCGATTGCATGCTGGAGACATCTATTGAAAGTCCACAGAGCGGCGGGCATAGTAATGAATGCCTTTAATTCGAGTACTGGGGAGACAGGGGCAGGTGGATCTCTGTGAGTCTGAGGTCAGCCTAATACATAGAGAGAGTTCCAAGACAGCCAAGGGTATATAGAGAAACCCTGTTTTTAATCTCTGAAACCCCATGTTGGGGGAAGAGAGAAGGCTCCTACAAGTTGTATTAAAAAAACAATATCCCAAGTTCCTTTTTTTAAAAGATTTATTTATTTTTTATTTATATGAGTACACTGTAGCTGTCTTCAGACACACCAGAAGAGGGCATCAGATCCCATTACAGATGGTTGTGAGCCACCATGTGGTTGCTGGGAATTGAACTCAGGACCTCTGGCAGAGCAATCAGTGCTCTTAACCACCGAGCCCCCAAGTTCTTAAATGACAACCAGAGCCACCTTTTTTGGCAGGAATCATGAGACTGGGAGATAAAAGTGGGACAGTTTAGACATAGGGACCTCAATTAATGTCCAAATTCATGTCATGAGCCAAAAATGTCATCACTGGAGGTCAGAGAAAGGCCAAACATGTTTGTGGGCTCTGCCACCTGATCTGATTCCTATATGATTTTAGGATTACTTCTTCAACCAGGGAGTGGTGAGAACAGATATATATTTCTGAGGTGAGGCAAGAACCCAAGGCAGCAGTTTAGAGAATATACTCACTGGGGGAGGAGACACAGGGTGTGGGGGTGAGGAACAGTCTGATTTGAGAGGCCTGTGCTTACCACCTGGAAGCCATGGTAATGTCTCAGCCCATGCTGCCACTGAGGGCCATATCTGGGTCTCTGGCCATGCAGCAGCAGGGGTCTGTGTCATGTTTGTGGCCCATGTTACCACCAAAGGCCTTGGGAACTTCCCTGGTCTGGGCTGCCACCCTGGACCAGGTTGATATCCAAGGGCTGCACAGAACTGGCCCTGCCCCTCATGCTCCGGAGAGCCGGCCCCGCCCCTCACTGGCTGCTGCGTGGTAGAGCTGGGAGCGGGGCAGGGTGGGTTGGGGGGGGTGCAGTGAAAGCTGGCCTGAGAGTATGAATGACAGTACAGGAGAGCTAGTCCCACCCCTCACTGGCTGCTGCATGGTAGAGGGTGGTAGGGAGGTGGGGGGAAGGTGGAGAGTGGGGGGGGGGGCTGGGGGGCGGGGGGCTGGGGGCCAACAAAAGCTGGCCTGAGGGCATGAATGCTGGTTCAGGAGAGCTGGCCCACCTCTAATCTGCTGTGTGGTGGTATTGGTGTTAGATTTTGGCTCGCAGCTTACTTAGAACAGACAACACCAGACCAAATGGTTCCAAAGGGGTGGGGGTTTATTCAGGGCAGAGGGCAAAGGTGGGGAGAGAAATGGGAGAAGATGGCGGAGAAAGAGGGAAAGAGAGAGGAAAGAAGTGGAGGCTGGCCATGACCACTTGGAAAGAGGGGGAAGGAAAGGGAGGAGAGGCAAGGAAACAGAAGCTAGAGGCAAGAGAGCAAGAGAGAGGAGGGGGCAGGCAGCCCAGTTTATAGTGGGCAGGCCTACCTGGCTGTTGCCAGGTAACTGTGAGGAGGAGCATACCTGTGTGTTGCCAGATAACTGTGGAGGTGGAGTTTAGACAGAATACTAACAGTTGGGGAGGGAGAAATGACTGTGGCAGGTGGCAGAGCTGTCACAGAGGTCATGAGAGTAGATAAGATCTGGCCTAGCCTCAGACTAGCTGTAGCACTTGGGAAAGAGGTACCTGCACTTGCCCTGAGCAGCACAGTAATGCAGGCCCTGGAGTGTGGGTGTGGGTGAGCCAACCCCAAAGTCTTGAGAGCAGGAGGGAGAGCTGGGCCTGCCCCTTGCCAGCTGTGGCATTTCTGTGAGCTAGCCAGTGCATTGTTGGAGAGCCAGTGGGCTGACCATTTCAGATACCACCCAGGCCCAGATCCAGGGCTTTGAGTTGGCCCACTCCAACATCCACCCAATCTATGAACTGCTGTAGCACGTGAAGGGGCCAGACCTGCAGATCCAAAGCTGCAGGGTCTCCATGACACATGGTATGTACAGTGGTTCGTATATGCTTGGCTCAGGGAGTGGCAATGTTAGGAGGTGTGTCCTTGATGGAGTAGGTGTGTCACTGTGGGAGTGGGCTTTGAGAGAGCCTCCTCCTAGCTGCAGGGAAGCCAGTCTCATTTGCCTTTTGAACAAGATGTAGAACTCTCAGCTCCTCCATCGCCGCCATGCCTGCCTGGATGCTGTTATGCTTCTATGATGATGATGGACTGAACCTCTGAACCTGTAAGCCGGCTCAAATGAAATACTGTCCTTTATAAGAGGCGCCTTGGTCATAGTGTCTTTTCGTAGCAGTAAGGCCCTAAGGAAGACACATGGCAACAACAGGATATCTGAGAGGAGTGAGTCCCAGTGACAATCCAGTATTGAGAGTATAGCAGAAGCCAGAGGCCTCCTACCATTGACAGTGTAGCAGAAGCCAGAGGCCTGGAACCAGACCAGTGAATGACTAATTGTAACGAACAGTAGCGAGTAAAAGTGTGCAGAAACATGGGCATTACTGTGTGACGCACAAGGACACACTGCAGCTTCCACGGGGACATTTATTTTGTCTGTGTTTGTTTTTTCTTTTCCGGGGAGGTTGCAAGGGCAGAGGGTGGATACAAAGGGACAGGGAGACGAGTGGGATCAAGATACATGATCTGAATTTCACAGAGAACCAATAAAAAACTTTTCAAAAGCCAGAAGAGTTTTACTTTATGTTTCTGTTATCTTCTAAGGGGCACCTCTGCCTAAAAGTTATAGGTATTATCTATAGCCTATGTGACTGTGTGACTGAAACTAAGAGGCGATTAAGTCAACTGGACTGACTTGCCCACTCCTCTCCCTGTGCCTCATGGTGGTTTGTTTCTGTCATCTTAACTCCTGTTTGCTTCTTTTGAGACAGGGTCTCATGACATAGTCTTGGGTGGCCTTGAATTCAATCTGTAGACCAGACTGGCTTCAAACTTACAGAGAACTGCCCACTTCTGCCTCCAGAATGCTGGGTTTAAAGGCGCATGCTACCAAGCCCGGTCATTTTATTTCTATTGATGATGCTGCCTCGGCCTCCCAAATTCTGGGATTATAGGCACGCACAGCTTCTAAGAAAATATTTTCAAATATGTGATCATTATTCTAGTCTAGTCTGCCCCAGGAACAACCTCTCAGGTTACTTTGTCCCAGCCTGTTACCTTTGTCCTACCACAGGCCCTCATTATTGGTTCCTGTGTTACTAAAGTCATAGTAACAGTGTGTCCTTATGCTGCCCCTTAGTGGGGCTTCCTTGCTCATTCCTAAAGAATGGAACTCCATCTCCTGCTTGGGTAAGAGATGGATGCTGTCTCTTATGTATGAATCAGGGTCTTCATAGGAAAGTGAATATGTTCCAATTAAGGAAAGAAACGATCTAGCATAGTGGTACATGCCCTTAATCCTACCACTCGGGAGATAGAGGCAAGAGGATCTCTTTGTTTGAGGCCAGCCTGGTCTATGTAACAAGTTCCAAAACAGCCAACGCTGCATAGTGAGATCCATCTCAAAAAATAAAAATAAGAAAGAGAAAAGAAGGCTAGAGAGCTGGCTTAAGTCAAGTTTTGTGGCTCAATCTTGAGGACCAGAGTTTGGATCCCATTGCACCCCTGTAAATGCTGGGGAGTGTGGTGGCCCACCTGTAATCTCAGGAGGTACGGAAGGCTGCTGAGATGCATGGTCATGGAAGGGACAGAGTGACATGGCTCCCACGCCTGGAACAGAGCCAGCAGGGCGTGGGGCACCATGAGAGTTAACAGTTAGTGGGCATGAGGCTTATTTATATGATACACACACACACACACACACACACATATATATATGTACATATATATCATGAAGATATATATATGTGTGTACACACACTCACACACAACACACACACACACACACACACACACACACACACACACACACACACATATATATATATATATATATATATATATATATATATATACACATATACATACACATATACATATTCTTCCTTCAGGAAATATTCTGCTTGACAATGTTATCAGGAAATATTCTCCCTGACAAAGTTATTGGGGAATGTCTTTTCTGCCAAGGTTAAGGATGCCAAAATAATCCGAGTCCAGGAGACAAGGGTGTGCCTATGTCCTTAGCAAAAAGCGTAAACACTATGACCTTCAGGACACCCCTTAAGTCTGTGGGAAAGAACTCTGAAAACATGAGTTCAGCCGGGCAGTGGTGGTGCACACCTTTAATCCAAGCACTTGGGAGGCAGAGGCAGGTAGATTTCTGAGTTTGAGGCCAGCCTGGTCTACAGAGTGAGTTCCAGGACAGCCAGGACTATACAGAGAAACCCTGTCTCAAAAAACAAACAACAACAAAAAAAACCACATGAGTTCAAAAATATATAATTTTGGGGGCTAGAGAGATGTCTCAGTGGTTAAGAGTACTGACTGCTCTTCCAGAGGTCCTGAGTTCAATTCCCAGCAACCACATGGTGGCTCACAGTCATCTGTAATGCGATCTGATGCCCTCTTCTGGTGTATCTGAAAACAGCAGCAGTGTACTGGCATACATAAAATAAATAAATAAGTCTTAAAAAAAAAGACATGGATGTACTCACATAAATAAATCTTTATATATATTTCTCAACTATGCAAAATATAAGGATGCTCGAAAAACCAAAAAAAAAAATATAAGGATGCAATATGAATTGAATAAGGGGTTTCACATATCTAAAAGAACAAAGACAGCTGCAGTATGAGCCAGCTTGTCAGAAAGATACTGAGGAAGAAGATAAAGAGATTTGGGGAGTGATGGTTGCAGGGCAAGATCCTGCCCAGCCAAGCTTACTGTTTATGCTTACAAAGGCAGGTAGATTCTCAAGTTCAAGGTTAGCCTAGGACAGAGCCAGTTCAGGTCTAGGCCCAGGCATGGTAGGAATGGTAATCTCCAGACAGAATCCTACCCAGCTAGCTTATTGTCTGTACTGTTGAAGGCTGTCAGATCTCTGAGTCCATTTACAATGTTGAAAACAATAGGTTTGTTGTCTCTTTCTAAGAATCAAGGGGTGAGGGTCACTGAACACTGTTTTGTGGGCTAATCAAAAGGGAATCTGGAGTAAATGACTGAATTGATATGTAAATAAAAGACTAGGTTTCAGTCTTTGTGAGTAGAGTTATCTAACTGAGCTCCCTGGAGATCTCCAGAGAAATCTATCTTGAGCAAAACATAGGTTGTGGTTTGTACCTTAAGACTGACTTCACATTGTTCTTTTTGATGGGCCCAAGATAAGAGGTTATCAGGAAGCTGGGCCCTTAGCGCAATAAACCTGGGTAAACAGGAGTTATGGTAAGATAGACTTAGCTAACACTCATTGTCATAAGATAATGTGCAAATATGAGTTGCCAGGAAACCAGGCATGAGAGCGAGCAGCTGTTTGTGGTCAGCCTTTTTGGTTAAGCATTGTCTAAGAGGTGATTGTAAGACTGCCATCATAAGCTCTGTGAAAACTGTATAAAAACTGCTCTTAGCTTTAGGTTGGGGTTCCTCTAGCCTGTGTGTGTGGGGGGGGGACCCCAGAGCACTGGATCAATAAACCTCTTGCATTTGCATCGAACCCCCTGTCTGTGAGTTTTTCTGTGGGAGCGCATCTTCCCAGTTTGGATCTCAGGGTCCAACAGGTTCAGGCGAGAAACCCTAACTCAATGTATTCAAGAGCAATCTAAGAGAGACATTCAATATCAATTTCATCCCTCCACACACACGGACACAAACACACATGATACACATACACATGCAAAAACAGAAAGGATGGGGCCAGAGTGAGCGGGTTGGAGCGAGAGGGAGAAGGGAAAGGGGAAAAAAAAAGAATAGACAGGATAAAAGAAAGTGAATTTAAGTTGGGCAGTGGTGGCACACGCCTTTAATCCCAGCACTTGGGAGGCAGAGGCAGGAGGATTTCTGAGTTCGAGGCCAGCCTGGTCTACAGGGTGAGTTCCAGGACAGCCAGGGCTACACAGAGAAACCCTGTCTTGAAAAAACAAAAACAAAACAAAACAAAACAAAAAAGAACTAGCAGAATATACCTAGAGCATAAACATAAATCCAAGATGACTGTCATTTAAATGTGCGTTGGAAGCAAAGCAAAGACAATACAGGAAGCAAGCCTGTTTTACAAATACTCAGGAGACTGAGGCCAGAAGGACTACAAAAAGGTGTGCCTGAATGACAGAGCCAGTTTCAAGGCTAGTCTAAGCAGCAATGTAGTGAGACCCTAACTCAAAAGATAACACGAGTGCTGAGTTCAGTGATACAGTGCTTGGCCAACATGCCCAGTCCCTAGATTCAAACCAAACCCCCTCCCCTTGCCCCCAGTACCACACATACACAAAAGGCGATCAAGGTAGTGGGGGTGTGCCCATGCTTTTGAAAGCCTATCAGCTGTATTAAGTACACTCATAGAGGCAAGGAGTGTCTGCAAACTGTACCAAATCCTCAGCAAGCACTAAGGAAATAGTTGCTATTGTTAGTCACAGCTAGAGGAAAGGTCCCTGAACAAGAGATTATAGGGACAAGAAGAGACTCACACAGGTAGGAAAGTGCCTCCAGCAGAGGGGAGAAGATGTTTGTGAGTCTGGGACCAGCATGGTCCATAGCCAGTTCTAGGTCAGCTAGGGCTACATCGCAGGACCCTGTGCAAACAAAGAACAGCAGCTGGGAGGAACAGTCAACCAAGTCTTTAGGGTCGCGGCTGCTTATATAGCAAGGGACAAGGTTTCTTGGGGGTGGAGGGGAGATGCATCAGCCTCATGGGCTAACCTGGTCAATGGGGATCCCAAGGAGCAAACCCAACACTTGATCCATTGAAGCAAAAATTCAGTTTTGCTTCATAACTGTTTTTTTTCCTGGGTAAAATTACCCAGATTCTAGGGTTTGTGCTTTTGGTTTTCTTTAGGCAGGATCTCACTGTGTAGCTTTAGTCGTTCTATATTTACTTCATAGACAAAGCTGAGCTAAAACTTGCCCTTGTTTCCAAGTGCTTGGGTTATTGGCATGTACCATAACACCTAGTTTTGCGACCCTCCAACTTACATAGAATCAAGGGTAGCCTCAGATTTGTCACCTCTGCCTTCCAAGGGCTAGGAATTTGAAACAGAGTCTTGCTATGTATCTTTGGCTGGCCTAGAACACACAGAGATCCACCTGCCTCTGTCTCGAAAGTTCTGGGAGTAAATGTGTCCACTCCCACACCCGGCTCAGTTGTTGTTGTTGTTTATCTGAGAAGGGGTCTCACACTGGAGTCCAGCTTCCAACTCATGGCAGTTCTGTTTCAGCTCCCCGGTTTGCTTTTCTAACTTTTGGTAAGATCTTGCTAGATGTGGCATAGGCTGGCCTGGCACTCACTCAGCCTCCCATGTGTGTCATCACGACAAGCTCTTATCCTTCAGAGGGAGTCAAATTTTAACAATGAAAAAATGAGTTTTGGAGCCGGAGGGCCAGGAATCGTGACGCTCAAACCAGCCAAAGGCCCCAACCTCCAGCAGCACTAGTTAATACTAGCTAGCCAGCAATAAATAAGTACAGTGATTGGGAGGTAGGAAGCCCTAGCAAGGTTGGGTTAACAAGGCTCTAGGGCTCCAAGAGGAAGAGGAGGTCCGTGTGTGTGTGTGTGTGTGTGTGTGTGAGAGAGAGAGAGAGAGACAGAGATAGACAGAGACAGACAGAGAAGCAGGGTTTCTCCGTGTATCCCTGGCTGTCCTGGAACTCACTCTGTAGACCAGGCTGACCTCAAACTCCGAGATCAGCCTATCCCTGTTAGTGCTGAGACTGAAGGTGTGGGTCACCAACCTTTGGGAAGGTCCTTGTGTGTGTTCCACTCAGGCTGGAGTTAAGTGCCTTCTCACGCATTTTTGCACAGCACTGGCCACACTAGGCAGAAACATCTTGCCTACCTGTGAAGATACTTGCGACCTTCCAGAAGACAAACATAATTTCTCGGTTAATTTGTTGTTTGGAATACATAACTAAATGATGAGACAGACTGTGAATTAAAAACCAGAGGGGCACAGCAGCAATCCAACTGTTGATATTCGCTCCAGAGTTCAGTACAATTCCTATCTTAAATAGAGTTCACCTCGTTTTGCATAATCTGGAGGGTCAAATCCTGGAACCCTAGAGACCACTCCTCTCTCCTTGCTATTTGCTGCCGGCCTGAATGGAAGATCCGGCTCCCTCGAAAGGACAAAGCAACCCAGAACCCGCCTGTGCCTAACTTTATCACTTGTCACTGCAGAAGTATGTGGTCTTATGACCCCCCCCTCCCCCAAACCCTCCCGGGAGCTGCCGAAGGCAGAAGGACTTCTCTCACGATCAGGTTCACAGCATCGGTTATCACATGCGAGACACCAGGGTCTCAGTTTGCTGCCTCCACCCTCTGAGAACAATCCCAGAGCTGTGTTAGCCCCTGGACATGTCGGAGCACGCGAGGCGGAAAAGGAGGTTGGGAAAAGGGAGTCCGCAGCTCTGCTCCCCCGCAGCCGGGGCGGTTCTCCTAGCCTTTAGCTCCCTCCTTGCCACTCCGCGCTCCACAGACTTTCGGAGTTTTCTTGCACTTGCGTCACGGAAAAGGCAGATGGATGACCAAGTCCAGGAGGCGAAGCTCGGCAGCGACTGGCGAGCTCCCCCGCGCGGCGCTCCAACCCGGGCGAGAAGCGGCTCTGGGCGCCGGCTACTCGGCTGCTGAAAGCTCGCAGCTCCCCGACTCCCGGGTCCATTTCCTGGATCCCGGCCACCCGGACTGAACCCGAGAAAGGGAGGGCGCCCGCCAGAAGGAAAGTGAGCGGAAGGCCGGCGGTGGCACCCTGGCCGCGGGAGGGCGGAGCTGCGCGGTCCCTGCCCGGCCAGGACGCACGGAAGTGCTGTAGAGTTTGTTGAATTCCGTAGCCTGCTTTCCCTCCCTCATACCTCCCTCCCTCCCTCTCTCTCTCCACCCCTCACCTCCCCTACAGCTTTAACCTCCTTCCTCGGAACGCCACCTCCTGGACTCCTCCCCCTCCTTTTCTCTTTTCTTTCTTTCTTTTTTTTTGTTTTTCTTTTTTCTTTTCTTTTTTTTTTTTTTAAATGGGAGAGTGTTTGTTTGTTTTGGATCTGGCTTCCTGCTGGCAGCGCTGAAGGGCTGCGAGTGAGGAGTAAGGAGGCAAGAGGCTGGGGCTCAGCTACTCAGCTAGTCCCTCTCTGGTCGGATCCAGAGGGCATCGGGGAGAACGGAACCTACGGACGGACAAACACCCGGCCACGCCATCTATTCGACAGAGCTCTATCTACCGACTGCTGTTGAGTGTTTGGGGGCACATCAGGGGCGGGGGTGGTGATGGTGGAGGTTTCTACTAGCGTTACTTCTGGACAGGGGTTCTGGGACTCCGATCCGGGTCAGCTTCGTACTCCGAAACTGCCGAGGAATTAGGCAAACAAAAGAGGCACTGAGAGAAAGAGGCCAGAAGTCCTCTGCGCCGCTTGTCGCGCCCCCTTGTTATCTAGGGGTGGGGGCTGGCCTTTTGCAGGGCGGGAAGAGGGCACCAGAGCGGGCGGAGACGGGGTCGCACCCCCTAGGTCGAGGTAGTTATCGGCCGGTTGTGCAAGCTTTGGCTCTTGTTTTCCTGGCCTGGCTCGTTTGGAGGCCGGACACATCCACCCTTGGAATTGGTTCAGGACTCTGCTGTTACTCTCCTTGCCCCTCTTGGATTTTCTGGATTCTTGAAGACGCGATGGCCCGGGAGGAGAGAGGAAGGAGGAAGGAACAGATCTCCAGAGGAATGTGAGAGCCTCCCAAAGCCGGAGCAGCCACGAAGAGCAGAGAGCCAGGGGAGGCAGAACCTTGCCTGCGTTCCTGGGACCGTGGTCCGTGGGTAATTCTCTTCTGTTGTACAACTGTGTTCTAGCGGAAAGTGTCTGTTGCATTCCTCTAGCAGAGCTGTTTTCTCCAAGTCATTTGACTTTTCTGCTTGTTGCGTGAGTAGGGAGAGACTCGCTCCTTTTCAGGAGCTGCAAAGGGAGAGGAGAAAGACTGGCCATGACCGACTCCTCCCTGCTTACAGGCAGATATCCCAACGCGGTTTCTGGACCATGGACACTTCTTTGACCAAAAGGCAGCTAGACAGCATCTGTGCATGCTGAGACTCTGCTTTTTTGGGGACACCCTGCTGAACATCTCAGGTCCGGGCTAGGCATTTTCCTCCCAGTCTTGACCTGACAGATAGCTTAGCCATGGCACTGAAAGGCCGAGCCCTCTATGATTTCCACAGCGAGAACAAGGAAGAAATCAGCATCCAGCAAGATGAAGACCTGGTTGTTTTCAGTGAGACGTCACTGGATGGTTGGCTGCAGGGACAGAACAGCCGTGGGGAGACAGGGCTCTTCCCTGCTTCTTACGTTGAGATTGTCCGTCCCGGCATCAGCACCAACCATGTGGACTATTCCAACAGTCCTGCAGGCTCCCTGGGCACCCAGGTGAGTTTGTATAGCAGCCCTAGTATGGCCAGCCCAGCCAGAAGTGGTGGGGGCAGCGGCTTCCTCTCAAACCAAGGAAGCTTTGAGGACGACGACGATGACGACTGGGATGACTGGGATGATGGATGCACAGTGGTAGAAGAGCCACTGGCTGGTGGTTTAGGTACCAATGGGCACCCTCCACTCAACCTCTCCTATCCGGGTGCCTACCCCAACCAGCATATGGCTTTCCGACCCAAGGCACCCCTGGAAAGACAGGACAGTCTGGCATCCGCCAAGCGGGGAAGTGTGGTAGGACGGAACCTCAATCGTTTCTCGTGCTTTGTACGATCTGGAGTGGAGGCCTTCATCCTTGGTGATGTGCCCATGATGGCCAAGATTGCAGAGACATACCCCATTGAGATGGGACCACGAGGCCCTCAGTGGAAGGCCAACCCCCACCCATTTGCCTGCTCCATAGAGGACCCCACCAAACAGACCAAGTTCAAAGGCATTAAAAGCTACATCTCCTACAAGCTTACCCCCACCCATGCTGGCTCACCCGTTTACCGGCGCTACAAACACTTTGACTGGCTCTACAACCGCCTTCTACACAAGTTCACAGTGATCTCAGTGCCCCACCTGCCCGAGAAGCAGGCCACGGGCCGCTTCGAGGAGGACTTCATTGAGAAACGCAAACGAAGGCTCATCCTCTGGATGGACCATATGACCAGCCACCCTGTGCTCTCCCAGTATGAGGGTTTCCAGCACTTCCTCAGCTGCCTGGATGACAAGCAGTGGAAGATGGGTAAGCGCAGAGCCGAGAAGGATGAGATGGTGGGTGCCAGTTTTCTGCTCACCTTCCAGATCCCCACGGAACACCAGGACCTGCAGGATGTAGAGGACCGCGTGGATACGTTCAAGGCGTTCAGTAAGAAGATGGATGACAGCGTCCTACAGCTTAGCACTGTGGCATCGGAACTGGTGCGGAAGCATGTGGGAGGCTTCCGTAAGGAATTCCAGAAGCTAGGAAGTGCCTTCCAGGCCATTAGCCATGCCTTCCAGATGGACCCTCCCTTTAGGTCTGAGGCACTCAACAATGCCATTTCGCACACTGGCCGGACCTACGAAACTGTTGGAGAAATGTTTGCTGAGCAGCCCAAGCACGACCTCTTCCAAATGCTTGACACACTGTCTCTCTACCAGGGCCTACTCTCCAACTTCCCTGACATTATCCACCTGCAGAAAGGTAAGCCCTACATGAGTCCGCTGGTCCCTGGGAATATGGGAAAGCCTGGACTGAGAGCAGCTCATCACACTTTCCTGTCTCCGTCTCCTTTGCTGCTCAACAAGTGCGTTCAAACGGTTCTCTGGAGAGTGCTGTTGTAGGGAGAGGGGTAGTGGGGGCAGCTTTGGTCTCTGTTCTCACTGAGCTCTGTGTATGCCTCTTGTCCATTCCGGTTTTTGATTTGCTTTGGTTTTTTTTTCTGTGTCTCATTTACCCCCATCATGCATGGAACCCCAAGGTATTACTCTGAGTTCTGGGAACACAGAGATAACCAGGACCCAGGTCTTGTCTTAGATGAACCCGTGGGTTCAAGGAGGACCAAGACACAGGTAAGACACATTTGCAGGTTGTCTTTCCCCTCTCAGAGGCTCTCTCTTCTCAGCATCTGAGTGCAGACTCCCTCTCTGCCCTGTCTGCTAGCCACTATCCCTACACTGCTAGCCACTATCTGCCCTCATTTTGGCAGATGAAGTCTGTCCGCAGGAGAGTGGTTGCACACAAGTCTGGCTCAGCCGGCCCTATCCCTTCCTCCCTCCAGCTCCCCAAGGACACATTCATATTGGCAGCCTTCCAGGCCCATCACGTTTTCAGTTCTCATGGTCCCTGGCACAGGGGAGGGACAGGATGAGCCCCTGCCTGTTGCTGCTGGAACTGTTAAGGAACTGCCAGTGAAATGACTCATCCTGGGTCACATGGGGCACTCAGCTGGGTGGGGGTGGGGGTTGGGGGGATACAACCAGGGGTCCAGGGTTCTGTTCACATGGACCAGTCTATCTCCCACTTCCCAAGCTGGGCTTCTCTTGCATAACGATTGAGCCAGGGGCTGAGTCCTGGGACTTAGGGAAGGCAGATGTCAAGACAGAGGTGTGGTCCTCCCTGGGGCTAGTAACTCAGGAAAAATATATGCAGGGCGTGGGGCTGGCTCCCAGGACCCTAGGCCCTGAGGTCAGGGAGTTTTACTCTGGGCAGCCCTCTGACTTTACTATAGGGAACAGCAGATAAGTTCCCCCCACACCTAGGCTCCTGTCCTAGTTGGGAAGGTGGCTGTTCCTCTAGCTACCTGGCAGCCTTCTCCCTTCACCTTCTCCTTCTCTTTTGTTTACTCAACTCTCACATCTCCACCTACCTTTCTCCTCCTTTCAGCCTCAGGGTTTCAAAGCCTAAGTTCTAGCCCAGCTTTGCATCTAGTTTGCCTTGTATCCCTGGTTGGGAAGAGCCTTTGCCTTCCTAGACCTTAATTTCTATGGCTTTTGAGGTAAGAGGCTTCTGGGGAAGGCCTGCCCTATGTCTCAGGCCGGTTCCACAAATCTGGCTTTGCATTCGGGGGCACAGGAGATAACTGGTAGCACGGGCCCAGCCTGGCAGGGCTCTTGCCTCCCTGTGCGGAAGTCGAGCCACACACTGTGCTGGGCCTGGGAAAGCTGGTTCAACCAGCTCCTTGGATGGCATGTTATTGTGTGGGCAGCAAGAGGCTGGGCACAATGATTAAACAACTGCCTAAACTCAGTGGCTAGAAACTCCCACTTCGGGCAGAGTTGGGGCAAGAGGGCAACCATGCGTCCACACACTCAGTGCTCCCAGGCTCTGATCGAAGAAGAAGGGAGTAAAGCCATATTGTCCTTTTTACCTCAGATAGGTAGAAAGGTAGGAGAGACCATGTCTCAGTCTCTACTTGAGATGTTTCTTAGATTCAGGGGCTAGGGAGACCCTGAAGCAGATGTTGCTTGCCTTCATTTCCCTGAAACAGCCCCCTACAGTGCTAGCCCTCCTTACTCTAGGTTCTGAGGTCTATCCTGAGTGCCAGAGGAGAGCTTGGAGGAGAACTGGCAGGCTTTTGGAAACTGCAGCTTGAGAGCATCCTGAGCTAGCCTTGTGGATAGAGGCTTTTCTCAGAGAAAGTAACAGGACGTTTGGTCCCGGGTCCCGGGATTCTGTCTGTCTATCCTATCTAGACATTTGAACCAATGGTGGGTGAGCAGGAGAGGGAACAGTTAAGGGAGGCCCAGGCTGGGAAGTCAGGAAACCAGGCTTGAAGGGACCTCCCATATGAGATGACCTTGGAAAGTTTCTCCCTAAGATACCAAGTTGCTGTGACATGGAGTCTGACTGGAGCTGAGCTCAGCTCCAGCCTGTTCTGCCCACGAGGGCATTTGTGGGAAAGAAAAGCTTCGTAATGGCTTTTCTTGTCACAATCGTGTCACAAAAGGGGGTGTAGTGACTGCCCAGAGCAAGCCAGGACCCGGAGTCCTCTCCTGAGAGCCAGCAAGGTTAAGGATCAATCCTAAGCCCCTGTCACTAAGTCACTGGTGTGGTCCCTTCAGCTTCACAAGTAAGCAGAGTTGAGGTGATTTGATAGCAGAGAAGATACAAAGGCCAGACATGTTGGAATCTACTGCATCAGGCAGGTGGAAGAGGGAGCCTCCTGAGAGCTGGACCACTAGGGTGGATGATACAGGGGGGAAAGGAGGAAGGAAGGAGGTTTGGGCTGAATACTCCAGCACCACCTCAGTTTCTGTGCTTTGTGTGCCTGAGAAAGGCCTCGGACTAAGAGCATGTTCAAGGGACCATGGAGCTCATGGCTTATATAAAGGAGGGTAGTCCTGACTAGGTAAAGATATGTTTTTGTTTGTTTGTTTGTTTGTTTTGTTTTTATCTAATCCTTTCTTTACCTAAGCAGCAGCTGCTGCTTTTTTTTCCTCCTCCTCCTCTTCTTTTAGCTTTGTTTTTAATTATGTGTGATGATATGACACCATGGCACATACATTCCTACACCCACATGAACATGTGTGCACACACATATGCATACATCTGTACATACATACACACATACATACATACACATACATACATGGAGGCATTTTGCATACCAAAGCATAAAGCATTCTGAGTCCTAGTTTATGGTAGGTGCAAGGATTGCCACTTTGTGCATATTCAATTAGACCTCAGTTCCTGCAGAGCTGGTGCTGTTATCGTCCCATTTCACAGATGTAGAAACCTTAGGGCACGCTGTTGTTAGAAGCACTTTTCAGCAGGATCACATCTAACACTGTCTGGGGACAGCCCAGCCAGAGCAGAAGTTTTCTGGAGGTGTAAGAACTTGTATAAGGACTTAGACCTCCTGCCCCCAAATTTAGATTAGGTAGTTTTAAGTCGGGGAGGGTAGGAAAAATGCTTGGGACCCTCGGATCCCGCAGCTGGAAGTCTCCAAGCCCTCACTCCTCATCCCTGGGATCTAATGTGCCAAGCCAGGAGGAAACCCTGGGGTAATCTCACATTGAGTCCTAAGTGGAACGTAGACATGTTCTTGACACACACAGCACCAGCCTGCTCAAGTGGAACTCCTTAGCTTTCTTTGGTCTTGACGCCGGAATTAAGTCACCAGGTGAGGAAGTGACAGTGGCTTAGTTACTTTTCTATTGCTGAGCAAGGCAGCTTTCTAATGGAAAATGTTTATTGGGGCTCACAGTTTCAAAGGGTTAGAGCTCATTATCGTTCTGGGCGAGATGCGGCACAGCAGCGGTGCAGCAGCCAGAGATGCTGCTGGAGCAGTAGCTGAGAGCTGACATCTCATCCCTAAGATGAGAGAGAGGGGTGGGGCGGAGAGAGGGGTGGGGCGGAGAGAGGGGTGGGGCGGAGAGAGAACTAACTGGGAACGGCATGGACTTTTGAAACCTCAAAGCCCACCCGCATGTCATACTTCCTGCAGTGAGGCCACACCTCCTGATCCTTCCCAAACAGTTCCACCAACTGGAGATGATAGGCCTAGGAGTTTATCGGTACCATTCTCATTCAAACCCTCACAGATGGAGAGCAGGGTGGGGTCCTCCGCCTCTCCTTTCCCCTTTTGAAGCCTTTGCCTCAAGCCCTGCCTGTCACTGGATACCTAGTGATTTTAGTAGGCTCCTTCTTGAGTCACTCTCTCATCAACAAAAGTGGCTTTAATCATCTTTCAAGGCCATGGGCATGAAAACCTTTCTTTAAAAAATTTAACTTACTTTATGTGCATGAGTGTTTTGCCTGAATATATATGTCTCTGTACCATATTCATGCCTGGTACCTTTGGAGGTCAGAAGAGAGCATTTAATCCTTTGAGACTGGAATTACATACAGTTGTGAGCTGCCATGTAGATGCTGGGACTGAAACCCAGATCCTCTAGAAGGACATTCAGGCTCTAAACTACTTAGCCATCTCTCCAGCCCCACGAAAATCTTTCTTTGAGTGTTGATGTCCCAGCACGGCTCCCAGACTCCACCGTCAGGCTTCTTCTGAGTCTCTGCTTCAGGTAGACTCTATTTGCTGAAGCTTAACTTCACTTTCTTTGTCTCAATCTTTTATTTCTATGGTCCCTCCTACCCACTTGACCTTCGTGGAGCCATGAATCCACTGTCTAAAGGCCTTACATAGGGTTCTTGTAGTAGAAATGCTGTCTGTCCCCCAAATGTGGAGGGCCAGGCACCCTCCACTCATGGGAAGAGGGTTGGGAGCCCCTAGACAAGTCCCCTCGGGATCTTAGTTGTTTCTTCTTCTTCTCCTTCTCCTTCTCCTCCTCCTCCTCCTCCTCCTCCTCCTCCTCCTCCTCCTCCTCCTCCTCCTCCTTCTTCTTCTTTTGGTTTTTCAAGACAGGGTTTCTCTGTGTAGCCCTGGCTG
>NW_021604686.1:1205283-1280446 GCF_004785775.1 Grammomys surdaster | reverse complement strand
CTTCTTTTGGTTTTTCAAGACAGGGTTTCTCTGTGTAGCCCTGGCTGTCCTGGAACTCACTCTGTAGACCAGGCTGGCCTCGAACTCAGAAATCCACCTGCCTCTGCCTCCCAAGTGCTGGGATTAAAGGCGTGCGCCACCATTGCCCGGCCTTAGTTTCCTCTTAAAATAGTCATCACGATGAGACTGAACAGCTGCCCTTGAGAATCTCTCCAGGTCTACAATCTCTTCCTGTGTTCCCTCCTGTGGCCAGGGTTGGACCATCAGTGTGGACCAGGTGGCAGGTGGTAACTGAGGGAAGGTGTCAGAGGCCTGAGTGACATTAAAGCTGGGGGTTACAGATTTGGGGTACTGTGGAAGTATCTCTCTCCAAACTTGAGGTATTAGCTGCTCTTGCTGACTGGTAGAGATGGTGTCCCTGATAAAGGCTTCTGGAGTTATTTCCAGCATGCAGAGCACTGGCAGCTAGGAAAGGCCTAGCTGCCTTTGAACTTTGAAATGCACTTTGAAAGTGCATTTGAACGTTACTAGCAACTTGAGGACTGAACAGAAGAAGTATTGTGGGCCAGGGCTGGATCTTATTTGGTGGAGTACTTGTGGAACATGCACAAGACCCTGGGTTCAATCTTCAGTATCACATAAACAAAGTATAGGAAGGCATGTGTTTGAGATCAGCTTGGTCTACATGAGATCCTGTCTCAACAACAAAACAAAAAACAAAGCAAAAGAAGGGCTGGAGAGATGGCTCAACACCGGCTGCTCTTCCAGGGACCTGGATACAACTCCCAGCACCCACATGGCAGCTCACGACTGTCTGTAACTCCATTTCCAGAGGATCTTGTGCTGTGTGCTAGCCTCCAATGGCACCAGGCATGCACACGATGCATAGACATATGTGTAGGCAAACATACACACAAAATGAAAGATTTTAATAGTAAATTTTAAGAATACTAAAGAAGGGCTGGCTCCGTGGCTAACACACGTGCGGCTCTTACAGAGGACCTAAGTTCAGTTCCCAGCACCCATGTCAGGCAGCTCACAACTGCCTGTGACTCCAGGGGGCTAGAGGGAGCCAGTGTCTCTGGCCTGCAGTGGCACTCAGATGCAGACATCCTTCTGTGCAACATGCAAAAATGAAGCAAATCTTAAAACAACCAACAAAAGGAAAAGGATGGAGGGAATCCTTGCACTGGGGATTCCCTTTTGTCCCTTGAAGAGTGAGTGCCAGGCACTGACACAATGCTTTGTCTTCTTAGCAACTTCTTAGTGCCTTTATTTCAAAACCGAATTCATTAACTGTTTGTAGATTCATCCCAATTCTCCCAGATTAAGCCCCCTGCTCAGGTTTATCCATTTCTATCACCATCTGTTGCCTACTTATCTCCACAGTCTCTGGTTCTGTGGGGGCAGAGGTGAGGAGTGGGCAGCCATTGTATGTAAGGGAGACATACCAGGTGGCCTTTTGAAGTATTCTTTTAGAATCAGCAGTATGACAACAGGCTGGAGGCAGGCGTATTGGGAGGCATCCTGCCTGAGGCACTGAGGAGAATTTGGTGTAGAAGTGGAACCTGATCTAGGCCTTGAATTATGGATAGGGATCCAGCAGGCATGGGTAAGACAGGAAAGAACTGGGTGGGTTGGGTGGACATGGTGTCATTGTGGAAGTCACACGTGCAAGAGCCAACTCCCAGAGGCCTCTTAGGCAGGGGACCGGGTGTGGACTGTCATGTGCAGGCAGTGAAGAGCCAGGCGCAGCATCCAGTTTAGGAAATATCTTTGGATACTATGAGATAGACTCTCAAGTCAGGGAGATGTCATTGTCATAGCAACTCAGAGATGAGATGAATCATCTCAGCAGATGTGTCTACATCTGCCTGGGCCAGGCCTTGTAAGAACTGTGGAACACAGAGGAGCATGACAGTCCTTGAACTCACCCCAGCTCACAACTCAGGGACAGCCAGCCGGAGTGTGAGAAGTAAGACAGAAGATATCGGGAAGTCTCAGAGGTCAGAGGGCACAGGGAAGGCTTTATTTGGGAGCGTGAGACCAAGACTGAAATAGGAGACAGCGAGACCTGTGATGTTCTGATGGAGACAGCCAGGTGGCTTCATGAGTGAAGTCCTTAATGGAGCCGATACGGCTATCATTCACCCTGTGGGACTATAGGGATATACAGAGAATGGACAGGGGAGATCCAAGCCCTTAACCTGCCCATCCTGTGCTCTGTCCTGCCAGGTGCCTTTGCTAAGGTGAAGGAAAGCCAGCGAATGAGTGACGAGGGCCGCATGGCTCAGGAAGAGGCAGATGGCATTCGCAGGCGCTGCCGTGTGGTAGGTTTCGCCCTGCAGGCCGAAATGAACCACTTCCACCAGCGCCGTGAGCTCGACTTCAAGCACATGATGCAAAGCTACCTGCGCCAGCAGATCCTTTTCTACCAGCGGGTAGGCCAGCAGCTGGAGAAGACCCTCCGCATGTATGACCACCTCTGACAGACGCTAACCAGCTATGCAGGGCCTCTTCCCACCTGTCCACCCCACTCCTGTCATTAGCAGTGGCTCTGGTGCCCAAGGCAGGTGAGGTGAGTGGCCTGTTCTTTCTAGGAGAAGACAAGGGACTTTTGATAAGTCCTGGTATCCCTGGAGTTCTTTTCCCTGACTTTAGAGATGGATGAATAGTCCTCTGAGCCAAAGCCTGGACTGCTGGTCAGTCCCTAAAGATCAAGCTTCTCTGGAGCCTATAGTGCACCGTCACCTGGCCACCACACCCTGTTCATTCCGTGGACTCCATAGACTGCTGTGGCCTTGGCCGAGACATTGGTGACCAAGGCTGGAACTTGTCTGTCCCAGAAAAGTTACTTTTCAAGATGGATACCAGACAATGCAGAATGACAGGTGACACTCAAAGATTCATGGAAACTCCTCAAAGGACCACAGAACTCTGCTGGTTGGGGGGGGGGGGTTGGGGGGGAGGGGGACACTTCACTGAGTAGGTGACGTTCCAGCAATATCTGGAAGAATTACAAGGACCTACAAAAAGACAGTCAATGGAGGGAAGGACATTTTGGGCAGAAGAGCTATGTGGTCCCTCCTCTTACCTTTCCCAAAGCAAGCTTGGTGTCCTCTCTGTGGGTTGTGATCTGTATGACAGAGGGGAGGGACCATCCTTGCTCTGTGGTCCCTGGTTTTCCTGCCCTACCCATGCCTCTGCAGGAGGGACTGCAGGCCAACTCCCTCCTATAGGCCTTGGATTCTGCAATATCTTGGTTGAAGGACCCTCCTACTTTTCCTTGATTAGGGGACCATGCAACAACTTTCCCCTTTGTAGGCTCAAGGTGCTCAATCCGGGGAGCACTGGGCCCTGGTGGTGCCATTCTGGAGGGAACTCTCAAAAGTTACCAGCAGTAACTCCCCATTCTCCTA
This sequence comes from Grammomys surdaster, assembly GCF_004785775.1. NCBI lineage: Eukaryota > Metazoa > Chordata > Mammalia > Rodentia > Muridae > Grammomys > Grammomys surdaster. The sequence goes on along the minus strand of NW_021604686.1, from coordinate 1,277,027 downwards.
GCACAGTCCAGGCACCTTTGTTTCTGTGGCTTGGTCTTCTCAAATTACTCCCCTTGCACAGTGGGAAATCTGACAGAAAGAAACTGAGAACTCAACCCCCAGGTGTGGCCAGACTCACTGGTCAGTTTGTGCAGTCACCCACCTATGTTTACACCCTCCAGGAATCACTGCCCTGTAACCCTCAGGCATGGGTGCGGCCCAGCAGCGGGTTGGGAAAGTGACCCTGCTCCCCTCGCCTCCCTGGGGAGCCATGTTCTGCTCCTAGGTCCTGCTGCTTGAGTCTTTTCTTGATAAACCTTTTACAGTTAACTAGTGTAACAGAAGCACAGCCTCTTCTTTTTGAATCCTGGAAGCACTGAGATTTGCCGGGGGCCGGGGAGTGGGGTGACAGAACCCAAACTGCCCCACTGGACTAGATTAGGTGATCTTAGTAGGTCTAAAACGTAATTCACAGTAACTTAAAAACACAGGAACAGGACTATGCTGTCAGAGGCAGTAGAGGACCCCACACCTACAGCTGGTTACATGGTGTCTTCCAACCAGGGCCTCCTCATCATTTGCTTGTGCCTCAGTGTGTGTGTTTGTGTGTATGTTCGTGTATGTGTGTCTTCATGTATGTGTGTGTATGCACTTGGGAGAGGTGCTCACTGAGGCCAGAGGTCAACGTTGGATGTTTTCAGTTGCTTTTTGTCTAATATTTTGAGTTCTTGTTGGTCTGGAACTTAGTAATTAGGCTAGGCTGACTGACCAGTGAACTCTAGGGGTCCTCTTGTCTCTGCCTCCCCAGTGCTGGGATTACAACAGGCAAGCGGTATATATGTAGTCTTGGCTAGCCTGAAAGTCAGAGATCCATCTGCCTCTGCCTTCCAGTTCTGTGATTAAAGACACGTGTGGTCATGCCTAAGTTCTGGCTTTTTACTTACGTAGATAGTAGGGATTTGAACTTGGGCCCTCATGCTAAATGCTGCAGGCCCTTTATTATTGACTGAGCCATAATGCCAGCCCCTCCCCATCTCCAAAATGGGTAAAGTCGTGTGCAGGGGCTTGTGCTGAGAACTGTGGAAGAGAATGAGACTGTACCCAGTCACAGGTGATGCCTGTCCTAGGGACTGTCCCTGGAAAGCTCCCGTCAAGCACAGGAGAGGCAGAGACTGGTCAGTCTTGGGAGCCCAGTTCTGCAGTGGGTCCCATTTTAGAACTTCAAAGAAGACTCACCTCTGTATCCATGAGAATGCCCTGATGCCTGGACATAAGTCACAAATGGAAAAAAACCTGAACCGGTCCTCTTTCGGAGGCAGTGTGGCTCAAGGTGGGGTTTTCGAGGGTCAGGTTCACCAGGAAGGTTTTTTTCCGGTCAGGTCAGAGTCTCGGAAACTCATGGCAAGGGGTGAGGAATGGGCCTCTTCTAGTCCATGGTGTCCTCACAGGAACTTTTGGAATGGAGCCCCTTGGCTCTAGGCCAAAATTAGGTCAGATTTGGGACTTTCTGAGGAATTTTCCCCTCCCTGCCTGCCTTCATTTTCCTACTGTTAAAGGAACTGACGTCTCACTTGTAACCTCTTCTCCGCTTTGACCTCCATGTAGTTTTCTGTATGGAAGGCTCTGAGGTGGGTGGGGATAGGGCTCCTTCCTGAGGCCTCTGGAATGTTCCTCTTAACCCATGATGCCTGGAAAGCCCCCTGCTAACACTTCCTGCTCTAAGGAATACCCTTGCCCTACTATTTCCCTCTGCTGGGAGGGAACCAGCTCCCTCTCCTGTAATCATGACAGTGAGGTCTCAAAAGGGCCTGGACCTGGGAGGAGAATCTGAAAGAATCTGAAGGCTAGAGGTCAGATGTGATGTGATATAGTGGCTCACACCTTTAATCCCAGCACTCAAGAGGTAGATGCAGATGGATCTCTATCAGGCCAGCCTGGTCTACCTAGTGAGACACTATAAGAAAAAGAAAAGAAAGAGAAAATAAAGGCTAGAGATAGACCAGATCTGCTTCAGGTAACACCAATGTCTCTTGCTGGTTGCAGGTATATGGGAATGTCACAATCCCTGTCTCTGGTTTCTGTCTGTGCACTGGAGGAATTTGTGGTCGTTCTGAGCTGGGCAGAGTGTCCCCAGCAGGAGACTGAGGGAGCATGGGTTGGGGGGGAGGAGTGTGCTGTGATGACAGGGCTTGTTGGCCTTAGTCACATGCCAGGCAGATGTTCCAGACTGAGCTGGGCCCAGCTGCCTCTAGTTTCCTCTCTCACTTTGCTCTGAGAGGGTTGGGAAACAAGGCCTCCCTTTCTGTTCTGAGCAGCTACCAGAACCTGGGATGGGGGTTGGGACCCATGGGTTCCCAATCTTGGCCCAGCCCTGGAAAAGGAGTCTGCTTTGTGCCTATGTAGAGACGGGGGGATGGAGGCAGACCTGATAGCCTGCATCCTGCCCCCGTCTAGGATACAGGAGAGCTGTGCATCTCTGTGCCATAGCTGTGGCACTGCTGCAGCGTTAGACACAGTCCCTTGGTTGTACAGCCACAAACAGACACAAATGCACATAGCCATACGCTTGCCCAAAGGTTACATGTCAGCACTCACACACATGAGTCCTTGTGCTTCCATAGTCACGCTTTGGTCACACTGCCACACTCTGTCGTGTTTTCACAGCTATAAACACGCATGCGTTGCCATCTGTCTGCAGTTAAGTCTCGGCCACTTTGCCACGGCAGTCACAACACAGTCTTCAGCGCACAGTAACAGCCCCACATAGCCAGAGTCACATAGGAAACAAAGGTGGTCCATAAGTATATGCCGTCTGTGTCACTTCATAGGCCCCTTGAGCAAGTCATTAGAGATTCAAGAGAACTTTGAGGGACAAGCAGCCCAGACAGAGCTCCAGTGTTCCTGAGCAGATGCAGAGCAAGTTACAAGAGCACATACAGACATGTGCTCAGAGCATCTGGGTGTCTAATCAAGTTGAACGCACTGCACCAAGTCCCACTTACTGTACAGACAGTGACCCTGAGTACTAGTGAAGGTGGTACCTGACCACCTCACCCAGCAGGGTGGGGGATGCTCTGGGGTGAGAACTCAGCTCTGGATACCCTGAGCCAGTCCTCAAGGACCAGACTGTTCTGAAGGCCCCTGGCTGAACCTACCAACCACACACAGTTCCAGGCTCGGCAAGTTCTGTCTGCAAGTTTCAAAGTCTAAGGAAAAGGAGCCAGGATGTGGTAGGCAGGGCCCGCTCCTGGGCGGGAGGAACATTGCTGTACCCAGTTCTCCAAGAGCATGTGTGGACTGGGCCCACCCTGCCTGCCCCGCTGAGTCAGACCTCTAGAAGCCAAACCTATAGAGCTCTCTCACCCACTCCAACCTGCTTCCCAGCAACTGCCCTTGGGCTTCTCTCTACCACAGGGGCAGGAGGAGACTATTAGTCCTAGCAAGAAGACTACAGAAAAATGTCAGAACTTACCACCCATAGTCAAAGCGTGGAGGATGATTGCAAAACCCAACCCTGGGGATCTACATAGCTCAACATAAACGTTCTTCTCTTGGTTTTTGTTTTATTGGTTAAACCTCAGAGTATTTCAGTCTGTTTAAAAAGCAATGTCTGACACATAGCTGTGGCCTCTTTGCTCTACGGGCCAGAACTGGTCATCCTCTCAGTTTCATTCCCGAGTCAGACTTGGCCAGAGGGAAGAGCATTTGCCCAGGCAGGGCTTCTCATGAAGCCAGCCCTGGCTCTGTTCCTTTAAGCAGTGCTGATGAATTCACTGATGTCTAAAGATCTCAGAGAGCAGATCTCTGCTTTTGAAGTGTGGTAGAACAGGAGGTTGGTGAGAGGTGAGGGAGTTAAGGGTTGGGTGAGGGTGAGGAGAAGTCCCTCTTTACACTCTGCACCCCCAGGGGTGTCAAAAAGGAAAGACACGAACTACACATTACATGGCAGACATCTTTCTGCCTTGGGCTATTTACAAATAGAAGAGACTGAGGAAGCTAACTCATCTTTCATGTTTTGTCTTGAGAAAGGATCTCTTCTTGTTTGTTTTGAGAAAAGATTTCTCTGTGTAACCCTCGCTGTCCTGGAACTCACTCTGTAGACTAGGCTGGCCTCGAAATCAGAGCTCCACTGCCATTGCCTCCTGAGTCCTGGAATTAAAGGGGTGTGCCACCACTACCAAGCTGAGACAGAATCTTAAACTGTAGCTCAAACTGGCCTTGAGCTCACAGCAGCGCTTTCTCTCTGCCTTTCGAGTGCTGGGTTTACAGATGTGAACCACCACACCTGGCTTAGCCTGCCTTGGGCTTCTCTCTATTCTCCCACGTGGTAGAAAAAGAATCTCAAATACCGTGAGGAAGCCTCCTTTTCTAGGGGTTGTAGATAAGTTGGGGGTTGACACATTTGAAGACCTTTTGCATCTTGGTGGCAGAAAAGCTGAATCCCACATATTCAAGTTTGTTCCACGTCAAAGGATTAGGTTTACCATTTGATAGCGTTTGCACCTGTAGATATTTAATTTAAAAGTCCACTTTGATTTGTTTTTTTTTTTCTTCATCTTTTTTCTTCTCTCATTGCTTTTCTCTTTTCCTTGGCCCTGAGTGGCAATGCTGCTGGCTGTTTCCTATATAACTGACTCTGGCATCATGGTTGTAGCTGGTCCTGGTGGTAGTAGATGTTCCCTGTCTTATACCTGTCCTCATGATACCCAACTTTAGGCTCCATGAGCGTGGTCTTTCTCTTCTTCCATTGCTCCTATATCGGGAGGTAGCAAAGGTCCCTCTGTAGCCTGTGGCCCCCTTTGTGACTCATGTCACCATGCCACAGCATAGAAGGCTCTGGAGACTGCTGACAGTCCACACAACTTCCTTGGTATCCTACCTGAGAAGGGGGTGGAAGTCCCACCCCCTTGAATCTCAACCTCTCTGAAGCCTCTACATTTGCCCGGTGCAGTCTGTGGTGGACACTGGAAGGTCATCATTCCACAGCTAGGTGATCAACATTACAGAGGAAAAGGACCAGAGTGAGACAGTACCTTGCCTGAGGTACTTGGGCCACCTGTGCTGAGTTAAGTGGGTACTGTCTAGGGCAGTAGCTGGAGGCTAGCTGGTGTGCAGAAGGACCCAAGCCACCTTGCTGCCTTTTGTCAGAAGCGCTCTGAATAGGAGCGACAATGATATACCACCGTGCAATCTTGCTGTTCCCCAGGCAGCCACAGGCTCTGTCTCCTTTTCCTCCATCACCAGAGGCAGGGCGCTCTGGAGCTGATGAGCCCAGTACAAGTCTTACCCAGTACTTGCTGCACTGATGTACTTAGTTGGTCCAGGCTTCCAATTCCCCTTTATATACCACGGAACTCCAGGTGGCTGTCGGGAGAGTTCTAAACGTCTCCAGTGGGCAGATCTCTCACTGTAAATGCTCTTTGGGGAGTGGCCGATATTATTGGCCTTGGGTGGAGCCAAAGCAGCCCTGGAGAGTGGCACTGCCAAGAACTCTGGCATCCTGCTTCCTAGGTGAGAAGATAAATCGGGGAAGCCCTGTAAAGCCGCAAGCCATAGATAACATGGCTGGACCAGGGGCCGAGTCTCCCACAAGCCCCAGGCCTTGGGTCCTCACCTCTCTATAGTGAGCAGTTTCTGGACATTATGGTACCCACAGTCCAGGTGGGATGATCTTCAGGGTCACTGGCCATCACATACATTGGAACACACAGTACAGTGTACCCTAGGAATAAAGAGACTCAAACTCATATCCAGGTCTCTCATGGATGGGTTCATGGTCACCATGCAGTTTCAGCTTACTCCCCCACCCCCCCACATCAGCCCAACACTGATTATGATTGTAAGAACCACAGGGTTAGAAGTGTGGATTACTTTCCCAGGTGTGATATGTTCTCAGCCAGCCAGCCAAGGCAGGCCTGAGTGTATATCAGTAGCTAGCTTTTAGTCTTACTGTGTACCTTAGGCTAAATCCTGCTGATTTGCCTAGGTTTGCTAACAAGCTCCAGCAGACAGTAGCTTAGGGGCACTGAGTCACTTGTGTGAGACGTGTAACCTTCCTGTGCAATCTAAACGCTGTGCTGAGACCCCGCCTTCATGGCAGCAGGCAGAAAGCAGAGAGTTTGACCCACAGACGAGCTAGACAAATATTTGTTGAATGATCATTTTCTATAGGGCCTCAGGCTGGAGTGTGGGAAGGAGGTCTGTTTGTGGACAGAAGAGGCCAAGGGAAGCAAACCATAGGCAGGGACAAAACTCCATTAAGAACAGTCAGAGCCAAGTGAACCTGGGGAGGCAAAGGCTTTTGGGGGTGGGGGGAGGTGTGCACCTGAGGTTTAGGCAGAAGGATTATTGACAGTTTGAAGCAATGAGGGCTATATAGTGAGTTCCAGGGCCACCAGTTTAAGTCCTGTGGTAACAGCCTGTCTCTAAAACAAAACAAAAGAAGGAACAAAAATCATTGTGAAAACCTTTTCTCCAGGAGACAATACAGGGAAAAAGGAGAAATGGGTCTTGTTAGTGCTGGGGCTAAGCTGGAGAGACGACCGTGAGTCCGGGGGTCATCCATAGGGAAGAGAGAGGCAAGGAAGATGGGTTCCAGATACCCAGAGTGTGTGCTCTTTCTTCTGTGTGGTTTGTGTACACACCAGATAGCGATGTTCAGTGACCTTTGTCTTTCATAGCCATAAAGCTCCTGTTTCCCAGCCTGGAAAGCCCAATACTTTACCTTGGAACTCAGGGCTAGACTTGGAATGATGCTTAGTGATAGGTTATTTCTCTGCAGTTGAAATGAGCCAGTTCAAGACAGATTAGATTATATTAAATACAGGTTTATTGGGAAGCTGCTCTGGGGAGAGTTCAGCTGTTCCAAGGAAGAAGGCTAGGGAAGTCACCATGGGGAACAGGTAGGGAGGGGAGAGGAGGGGGAGGAGGGAGGGAGAGAGGAAGAGGAAGAGAGAGAAAAGAGAGGAGGGAGGGAGGGAGAGGGAGAGGAGAGAGGGAGGAGGGAGAGAGAGGGAGAGAGAGAGAGGAGAGAGAGGAAGGAGGGAGGGAGAGAAGAGGGAAGGATAGAGGAGAGAGGAAGGAAGGAGGGAGAGAGAGGAGAGAGAGGAAGGAGGGAGGGAGAGAGAGGAGAGAGAGGAAGGAGGGAGGGAGAGAAAGAGGGAGGGAGAGAGGGAGAGACAGAGACAGAGAGACAGAGAGAACCAAAATGTCTGGATTATATAGGGAAAAGCTTCTGGGGAAGGGTAGCACATCCCTGGGGTTGGAAAATTCAGGATTTGGGGCAGGGTATACCAGGAAGGGACTGAAGGATGCTGGGAGAACCTGGAGGCCAGGTCTGCTTTGTTGTGTAAAACAGTCCCTAGTCCCGGGGTCTGAAATCAACCCCCTAGCTCTGTTCTTGCTGTGACACGTCACACCGCTTCCTCTCGCAAAGCTTCAAAAGAAATCCCAAGCTGGCACTCTCTCTACTACACTACTGACTTGCCTGGACTGATGCAGCACTCTGCAAACTCCAGTGGGAGCCAGAGTAATCTTTACAGTCCTACTCCAGATCAAACGACGGGTCTCCATGCTCCAGATAGACTGTGGCTCCCCTCTTAGGGAGCCCTCTTATTTCAGGGCTTTCAGGTAACACTTGAGGTTTAATAATAAAGACACTGAGGCATCTGCATAGTTTAAACCTGCCTGCCTTTTGCTGGGGCAGTCTCAGCTAGCTTCTAACCCAACTTCTCTGCCACTTTGTCTTTCCACGTGGCACCCTCTGCCCACCTCCCTGCCTTGTCTCCCTTCTGCCTTCTACTCTGTATCTGCTCGGTCCCCTGCCCTGACGATCGGCTTGCCTTTCTGCCCCAGCTCCAAGCCACCTGCCCTTTATTATGCAAAAAGCCATACCAACCAGTAGACTTTGTTTCCCTGAAGCAGCTTGCCTTTCTTTTTCGAGCAGGTAGGAAAGTGACACACATAATCCTGCCAGCCTGGCCTGGCGCCCGGCGCATTTAATAGTCGGAAACACAGGGACACACTTTTCATAGCCGGTAAATATATTTGTATTATATATATATAAATACATATTTGTGGGCCATCTCAGCACCCTCTGCTCTCATCTTGGGCTCTGCAACTCCAGACTCGGCAGCTCAGCCATCCTCTTACGTTTCCCTCTTCCTTATCCATGTTAGTATCTTATGGCCTTTGTAATTGGAAAGGTCTTCCCTAAGAGAATATATATATATTTGATTTGCAGTTTTTACTTCAGTTTTTATTCATCTATTTAGAGATAGGGGTCTCATGTAGCCCAAGCTAGTCTCGAACTCACTATACAGCCAAGGCTGGCCTCAAATTCCTGATCTTTCTGTCTCCATCTCCTCAGCACTGGGAATTACAGATGCAAACCATCATGGTTAAAAATTCACTTTAAAAAGACTTCCTCGTGGCTCTATCCACTTACCTTGCCCTTACATTTTTTTTTTTTTAGCTCATTTACTACCAGTTGTAATGATAAAATTTAGCTTTTTATATTCCAGGCAGTTTCAAGCATGTACAAAAAAATAGAGAAACGCGTCCAGCGGGTTCCATGAGTCTATCCTTCAGCTTCGTGATGATCAACCATAGGCCGATCTTACTTTCCCTATATCCTTTGCTTTCCAGCAAACTCCAGACATATAATAATCTTACCTGAAATACTTCTTTAAAAAGTTTATATTTATTGTTAATTCTCCACTCATTTTTTTATTTATCTTTCCCCCCTTTTTAAATTTTTTTATTTATTTATTGTTTTTGAGACAAGGCCTCTCTATGTAGCCTTGGCTGTGCTGGAACTCTGTAGACAAGGCTGGGCTTGAACCCCTCGAGTGCTGGGATTAAGGGCATGAGCCATGACATCTGGTTTTAATTTTATTTCTTGAGTCAAGGTCTCTCTCTGCAGCCCAAGCTGGTCTGGAATTCACAATGTAGCCCAGGCTATAACTATAGTATTAATTATGATTATTTTTCTTTATCTCAGGCTCCCATTTCTCCTGTTTCAGCTTTCCAAATATGGTAGTAATTAAAGGGATGAATCACGAGGCCCAATTTTTGTTATACTATCTGTTTATCTTTATTTTATTGATACTAGGTTACATACAGCCTAGGTAAGCCTCACATTTACTATGTAGCCAAGGATGGCCTTAAATTCTTTGCTGCTCTCTCCCAGTGTGCTAGGATTACAGGTGAAAAGCTGTTTGCCCGAGTGTGAGGCAGCATCCATGGTAACTGGGTTTGTCTAGCTTGCTCACTGTTCTACCTCGTGTCTAACACAGTGCCTTGCTCAGAGCAAGTGACTCTGGACGTCTGCGGGTATGTCAGCTCTTCTCAAGACAGTGCCTGTGTAGACTGTGGTTATCAAGTCCCTTGCAGTACCGGTGAGACTCTGCACATGCGTGTGCATGGAGCATGCGACAGTCCTGTGAGTATGTGCTCACCGATTTGTGTCATTGCAGCTGGTGGCTGAGAGCATGCCTCCTTCCTGACATCATCTCCCACACCCCCAAGCCCCAGTGACTCACTCGGGTGTATTTCCCTCTCTCAGTCAGGCATGAGGAGGGAGGGAGATGTACTCTGGCCTTTTCCAGCCCTCTGGAGGTCCAGAGAGCTCCCTCCTGTCCTGTCCTATCATTCTTTGTTTGTTTGCTTGTTTGTTTTTCAAGACAGGGTTTCTCTGTGTAGCCCTGGCTGTCCTGGAACTCACTCTGTAGACCAGGCTGGCCTCAAACTCAGAAATCCGCCTGCCTCTGCCTCCCAAGTGCTGGGATTAAAGACGTGCGCCACCACCGCCCGGCCCTATCATCCTTTAATTATCTGCTATCCCCAACCAGCAGAACTGCAGCATGCTCCTCTCCAGCTTTGGAGCCCCGCCTAGCCGCGCCAGCATCAGCTGAGTAGGATTTGGAGTATATTTGTAGGAAGGATGGCCATGTCCCATCCTGTTGCCTCTCGGTGACGTTGTTGGATAGCTGAGCAACAGCATCTAAGTTGCCCAGCAAAGGCGGGGCAAATGACAACGGAGATCTGTCCCAGAGACTCAGCCACACCCCAACACCACACCAGTCTTGCACCTTAAAAGATTTTTTTTTTTTCCCTGAAAGGTTGACGACAACAAAGATCTGGTCCATCACAGATGGCTTCCATGGTCTACACTCTTGTCAGACCAGGGACACACAGATTTTTCAGTTTGGTTCCCAAACTTCCTTGATGGGACTCAGCCTTAGGCCCAGAGATGAGGAGTAACTCTCTTACAGTCACACAGCAACTCATTGGCAGAGCTGGGTAGAGCTAAAGTGTTTGAAACCTTACAGGCTGCCAAGGCTGTGCCTCTCCTCAGTGTGGGCTTCCCAGCACATGAAGAAACATCAGCAATGGGCCAGAGGTGTCAGACATAGGGGTCAGGGCAGACACTCCTGAGATCCAGGGAAACTTGGGAGGCGGTGGGAGCTGGTCTGTCATAGATACAGGTAGAGACAGGAAATGAGACAGAAGTGAAAGCAAGTGTGACACTCAGGTCAGAAAGCTGGTACTGAGTTCTGCTAGACCTGAGTTCTCCTAGATTGAGAATAACCTCAGCCCAGCTATCCACAGGTGAGTGGGTTTGTACACGTTCTTCAGGAAACAGTCACTGTCCCTGCCCTCCTTCTTTCCATTTAGGGACTCAGTCCCCTGATACTGAGATGAACTTTGAAAAAAAAAAATCATGGGAGCTAGAGAGATGGCTCTGCTGTTAAGAGCACTGGTTGCTCTTCTAGAGGACCTGGGTTCAGTGCCCAGTACCCATATGGCAGCTTGCAACTGTCTATAACTCCAGTTCTGGGGGAAACTGACACCCTCACATCAATGCACATGGAATAACATTAAATAAATTATTTAGAAAAAAATTACAACTTTTGTTCATGTGTGTGTGGTCAGAGGACAGCTTGCAGAGACAGTTCTCTCCCTCTACCATGTGGGTCCCAGGGATCAAACTGAGTGGGTGAGTGGGTGTGGAGGAGTGCGTGGGGGTAGGTGGCTTTCTGTATGTGTGTGTATGTGTGTTTGTTTGTGTGTATTTGTGAGTGTGTGACACCTCAGGTTTTCTGGCTTGCAAGTAGGCATCTTTCCCAGTGGAGCCATCTTGTTTTCTGGGCAGCCTTGAACAGAAGAGCAGAACCCCTCTGAGGGTGTAGAAACTTCTTGTCTAGGACTTGCCATGCCCATAGGTAGAGTCAAGAGTAGTCTTCAGTCTAGCCTGCGTCTTGCTTTCTAAGAGTGGCCCTACTTTCTCTGACAGGTATCAATAGGGTGTGGAGGTTCTCCTATTGTTCTTGGGCTCTCTTGAAGGTCTCTGGTGTGTCCCTTGTCCGCTGCACTTGCCCCAGGAGCCTCTCCACCAGGAAGCCAACTGAAATGCGATGCTGTCGGTGTTTGGTGTTTACAGCCTGAAGAGTCCCAACTCTGGCAGTGAGTCACTGTACGGTTATGGGAGAGACACTCTTCTCTGGGAAGGATGAATGCAAGGCCCTCTGGGAGGGAGAGGTAAGGCCGCCTTGGGTCTGTTCTTCACCCCGCACTTGGTTGCAGTGAGTCCTTCAGAATGGACAGCCTTGCTGGAGCAGGGACTCATGGCACCTAGAGGTTCTGCACAACTATTGTCAGAGCAAGAGAAGACTTCGAGGGGGTCCTGGTGTGTGTTGGCCTCCTGCATTGCTTAATGGCTTCTGTCTCAATATGGTGAGCTCCCATGAAAGATTTGTAAACTGTTTTGCTCACAGAGTTTATAGACAATGAGTAGGAGGGAGGCATGATGAGTGGGGGATGGGGGTGGAGGTGGGCGTGGGTCTGGGAGTGAAAAGCAGACTCTCAGAGAGAAATCCAGACTGTAGTGCTCTACCTGCCTGGGTGCTTGCAGAGCTCCTGCTAACAAGGTAGCAGTTGGAGCCTGATCAATACTCCTGGGGGTGGGGCAGTCAAAGGAACCAAAGTCATTCTCAAAGTGGGAGCTTGGGGACCCTGGAGTCAAAGGCCTTTTGGTTCGAGGGGATCTCTGTGGAAAAGGAAGTGCTATATTTTAGCAATAGCTGTTTACTGCAAACCAGTACGTGCTGGGCAACAGTGACTGGGGCAGACTGGACTCTACTTTGATGGGATGTATAGAATTAACCAGTGTTTTCTACAAGGTGACAAGTGTTGGGCCTTTGCCTGGGCTAGACTCTCAGCAATTCAGAGAAGGAAATGGGGAAGGCCAAGTCTCTTTCTGCACCAGGACAACACACAGGATGGGAGTCACCCAGCCAGATAGTCCTTCCCGGGCCAGGAAGGACAGTGAAACAGCCTCAGTTGCACTGTTTGGTTTTGTTGCTTTGTTTTGACATGGTATCTCACTGGGTAGCCCAGGCTGCTCTGGAATTTGAGGTCCTCCTTCCTTGGATGTCCAAGGAATTACAGAGTGTGCTATTATGATTGGCTACCCACTGGGTCTGGTTGGAGAAGTCCACATAGACTATCTCCTCTTCTCTGATAAATTTTATCCTTTGCTCTCACTGACAACTGCTATTCTTCCGGGCAGAGGCTTTCGAGACGAGCAGAGACCCGATGACTTTGTCCAGAGATCTCTGTCCTTCTCACTGGTAGGTGGGACCTGCCCAGCAGCAGAAGGCAGTGTGTTTGGGGCTGCTGCACTAGCCAGGGGCTGGCCTTTGGGAGGTAAGGGTTGGAGCGGACTCTTTCCTGGAGGCCCTCCACCAGATCAGACCTGGTTGGCTAGCGATCTCTACACAATTTCCTTCTCTTGATCTTGATGGAGTTCCCTGTGGTTAGAACCCTACCCTGAGGTAGGGCATGTGGAGGAATTTATAAACGTTCATGGAGAGACAGATGACATCATGAGGTAAGTCAAAATATTTGGACAGGTTGTATGTCCTGACTCCTTCCTGACCAGCTACTGACTGTGCGACCGTGACCTGCCTTGCTCTAGACCCTCAATATAATGAGCTAGCTCCAGGGTGAGGAGTGGTCTTCAATACACCATAAACTTTATCGTGCAGTGTGTATCGCAATTGCCTGCAGTCTTGTTAAAATCTCACTCAGCCGTCTGGGGAAAAGCCCAGGAGTCTTCGTTTCCCCTCTGTAACCTAGAGCTTTATATAACCGATTAGGCAAAGCCTCTGCCACTGAGCTACAGCCCAGCCTGGTTCTTCATTTCTTTTTTTTATTTTTAAGATACAGCCCAGGCTGGACTTGTTCTCCTGATCCTCCTGCCTCTACCTCCCAAATGCTGAAGTGACAAGTATGTGGCCACCATATCTGTCCTTTATTTCTAACAAGTTCACAAGTAATGATGCTATTAGCTAGCCTACAGAGGACTTTGAGCAGCAAAGAGGATAACCCGTTCCATCTGCACCATCGGGACCCAGAACCTGGGCCTTGGGAGTGCTCTGCAAACAGCCCAACATGGCGTCATAATGTTGGCTTGGGAATAGCTTTAGCCCCTGGCTAATAGTGCTCAGGTCTGGGGACAAAAGATCTCCAGCCCCAGCCTCACTCCTTTTTATGTAGAAAAGTCTTTTCTTGGTTACTGCTCGATTTAGCCAAAGGGTTGTTTCACATCCGAAATGGAAAGGAACACAGTTCAACCCACTCATTATCTTGATGGCCACAGGAGGCCCTCTGAGGAGGTGACGCCCTTTCTGAGGACAGCAGCCATCAGTTAAAGACTATGATTCATTACGCTGAGGATGGAAACATGCTCAATTCCTGTGGCTGCCTGCTCGCACTTCAATGGAAATGCCCAGCTGTCTGTCTGTCAGAGAAGAGAGCAGACAAGAGTCGGCTAGCCCTCCCATTCTGGACTTCTAATTGGCCAGCTCCACTGGCTTGAGGCACATACACCTCACAGTTCCCTAGCTACTTTTTGGAATGTCTGGGCTTCTTCAGGAAGGGTTAAGTGGATTTCTATTTGTATCTACCTCAGCAACCTCAGCTTATTGTGCCAAGACCCGAGTAATCTTAGGGGTAGCTGCAAAGTGCATAGGAGAGCACTTACTGGGAGGGGACCGAGGGCAAGATGGACATCAGGACAACCATACCCACTAGCCAGGACTCCTCCCATGTTGTGCACAGGAAAGGGACCCAACCAAAGAATCTGGAACTCGGCCTTTGGACCGTCCCTCCTTTAAGAGCTGTGTCTTCTGGAAAGTGAGGGAGATGCCAGCTGCTTTAGCAGTCTCTGTTGGTCAGGGGAGGTTAGGCTGGAGTTGGAAGAAGCACTTCTCTGGCTTCCTTTTGGAAGATGAGTGTTCTAACTCAGTGAACTGCACAATTGCCATAGCAACCACACTTAAAGGGCCAGCTTTTAAAGGATTCCCGTCTTTAGACTCTTAAGAGGCAATAGGCAGTTTCCAAGCTGGGAGTCTAGAGATCTGGAGATCTGAGCCCCTCTGGAAAGCCCTCCTTACACCCATGGGGGTTCCTCCTCCTCCTCCTCCTCCTTCTTTCTCTTCCTCCTTCTTTCTCTTCCTCTTCTTCCTCCTCCTCCTCCTCCTCCACTTCTTCTTTTTCCTCTTCCTTTTTTTCCTCTTCTTCCTTCTCCTATTTTTTTTTTTTTGAGACAAGATTTCTCTGTGTATCCCTGGCTGTCTTGGCACTCTATAGACCAGGTTTACCTTGAACTCAGAATTTCATCTGCCTTTGCCTCTCAAGTGCTGGGATTAAAGGCATGTCCCACCACCAAATAAATGGCTTTCTCTTTTCAACATCTAAATGATGTTGATATAGGTCCTTTAAAGGGTAGGATGTCCAGACCCCTTAGCTCCTAGGCCTTTGGGAGGGCCCACAGGCAAAGGGCACATGCTTCCAAAGCTTGTCTACATTTTTTATGGGTTGTATATTATCTAGACACGTACCGATCTCTGTACCGTGTGTCCAAATGTTATGAGAAACACCATGTTCACATATATAACCATGTGTGTTTGTGTATGTGTGTATAAAAAAAAGAGGGTGAAGTTTTCAACATCTTAAAACATTGTTCACAGATCAAGTTCCTATCTATCTCCAATGCCTAGGAGGAACAAGCTCCTTAAGAAAGAAGATGATGTAGCTGTCTTTTTTTTTGTTTGTTTCTTTGTTTTAAAGATTTAATTTTTAAGTACATGGATCTTTTGCTACATGTACGTGTGTGTGCCATGTGTGTGCCTGGTGGCCACCGAAGCCAGAGAAGGGTGTTGGATCCCTAGAACTGGAGTTACAGTTAGTGTGAGCCACCATGTGGGTGTTGGGAATCAGACCTGACTCTCTTAACCACTGAGACATCTTTCCAGCCCTGCATCCTACCACTAAGCGGTATCTCCAACATCCAGGAGCTATTTGGTAGAGAGGATGGGAACTCCTCCGCCCTTAAGTTTTAGGAGTATATCTGAAAGGGTCAAACACACACACACACACACACACACACACACACACACACACACACACTGTTGTGTTCAGTCTCCAGCTTGGCTGTGTCATGAAAGAGTCAGGTCCTAGCACGGGTGTGGGCACAGTGTCTGGGTACAAACTTACCACCTAGCCCAGGCTCAGAGCAGCAGAGCTGTGTCAGCCTGTGCCAGTGCCTGGGGGCAGGGCAGGGCAGGCTGTGTGAATAAAGGGTGTTGTCAGTCCTTTAGGGGAAACAGGAGATGAGGGCAGAGCCTGCCTGGCAGGTTTGTCACCCACATCTCTGCTTACACTTTCAGGGAAGCTCCCTACTCTGGGTGGAGACCGGCTCATGATAGAAAGGCCCTCAGGAGCCAGCCTTAACTTCCTGGGAGTGGCAAGGTAGAGCTATGTTATACAGGGATGCTCTTGGTCGTCTTAACCTGGGGACCAGAGACATCACGTTTATAAAAAGGAAACTAGTGTTGGCAGCTTAAGATGCAGGGTATTTCTGGAGGCCATCTTCAGGGGGAGGGGTGGGGTAATGTTTCCCTGTGTGGCAATACTGAATCCTTTGCTGTTTCTTGTCTATCATTACTCTGCTGTGTGACTCTAGTTGGGTCTCACGCCCTCCCTGATTCTGTCTCCCTGTCCCTCCTGTTCCTCTGGAGACCTTTTTGTCAGTAATCCACCTGTATTCCAAGTTTCCTGCCTGAAGCCCCTGAGAGGGGGGCCAGCTGTTAAAATGGACATCCTACGATGAGGGAATGTTGTCTGGGGGTAGGGTGGTGAGCAGGAATGAGGGTCAAATGTCACAGATGCTGGGACACATGTGGAGCTCATCCTAGTCCCCAGATGCTGCCAAAGGCTACTTTCTGCCTTCCACCTCTAACTTGCCTGTTCTTAGACCCCAGGAAGTCCCAAGTTTTCCCCAGAGCATAGACATCTATTGCCTCCCTCCCTTGCTCTCGGACAAGATCTCTGGTAGCCCAGATTGGCCTTAAGTTTTCTAGGGCCAAGGATGACTTTGAACTTGTCATGCTCCTGTTTCTAAAGTATTGGAATTATAGGCAGGAGACACCCATTCAGCTTTATGTGTTTTCTAATGACTTCAGTCCATCCTCAAGACCAGGTGATCCCCTGGGCTCGAGTGGGGTTCCACTGCCCCTGATCTTGCATCATCTGCAAGATCACCTGGTAGGAAGGGTCGGAGGATTCCATCTGCCGTGTCGCTCACTCATAGAATGGCCTTTCCTTTGGAGACACGGGATCTCAGGACCCAGCGATAACTGAATGCTATGCTCAAGGGTGTGTGGCTTCCCTGTGTCTGCATCGCTTCCTCTCCTTTAGAGAAGTACCTGGGTCTTTCTGGTGAAGGATGGATAGAGACTGTAAAATGTTCCGTATAAAAGTCTGCATGTGCCGGGCAGTGGTGGCACATGCCTTTAATCCCAGCACTTGGGAGGCAGAGGCAGGAGGATTTCTGAGTTCGAGGCTAGCCTGGTCTACAGAGTGAGTTCCAGGACAGCCAGAACTACACAGAGAAACTCTGTCTTGAAAAACCAAAAAAAAAAAAAAAAAAAAAAAGTCTGCATGCCCAAATCTTTCCTTTAGGCACTGTGTCCCAAGCTTTGGCGTCCCCCCACCTCACACCCCCATTTCCCTCACTTTTACTTTTGCAGCCACAATGAAAGGAGGTTGGGGAGAGAAAGAGCTTTGGGGGCCAAAACCCAGGCTAAAGAGTCTATGACTGGGAGCATTTATTTTTATTTTATTTTTCCCTGAAGTTCCCTGTAGCGTAAGGGCTTTGGTCCCGTCTCAACAAACAGCCCATGTGCTGGTACAGGTGAGAGTAGAGGGCTTTGGGAATGCCCCAGGAGATGGAAATTCAAGAGCTTGTCCAGATCTGTCCATCCCCACCCCCATGAAGCTAGGCCACATGCGAGTCCCAGGGGAGCGAAGCTGCCACGGATAAAAGCCCAGTGCACAGTCAAACACGAACAATGCTCAGCTGTCCGGGGGCCTCAGAGGCCTCATTCACCAAGGCTCCACGGAGTCAGGTGCCCCAGTTTGCCTGCTCCCTAGTCTCGAGGAGAGAGAGCATGGCCACCAGAGTGGCCTTCAACGCTCCCAGTCCAAGTGCTGACGGTTGCTCGCCAGTGCTTCAGTGCTCGACCACAGGGCTCTGTGGGTGAAATGGCTTCAGACCTTTGTTCATTCCATGTACTCCAGGGCTTCATTAGGCCTGGCTAGCCCAGCACCATGTTAAATAGCTTTCTTGCCTTAAATTAACCGACCCCAGAGCAACCCCACCCATCTTGCACCTTGAATATATTAATCTATTGCCTAATATTCCTCCCCGGTCAGCTTCAGGAAAACACCAGAGAGGGAGAGTTTGTTCTTCAGAGACAACAAATGACCAGAGCGTACTCTTCTCCCCGACCTTGTCAGTCTGGGTCAGGTCTGACTTACCTAAGGTCACAGTCCCAGGACCCAGAGTTGTGTTCCATCTAGGATGTTATCCTGTTTTCTGCAGTGAGCTGACTTTAGCTGCCTCTCACCTTGGCCCCTGTGGCTCTCCAGGTCTAAGTGAGCTGAGGAAGTTTCCAGCTCTTGACTCCACTCACTCCAGGACCTCTAGACTGTCTCCCAGCTCCCTCCACCCCTGGCATCTGAAGGTCTTTTTGGCTCTGGAGATCCTCAGGCCAGACCAGGGTACAGAAGCAGTGGGCCTGGAGGGTGGGCAGCATCTGGGTACAGGCCAGGTCTCACACCCAGTACTGGCCATTCCTGAGGGCAGGATTGGGTGTCCGGCAAAACTGCAATAGTTCTGGGTCAGGCTGGCCTCCTGGTGGGGGCCCCTGGCCAGGCACAGTTGTGAGTGGAATGGCTTGGCCTGGCATTACCTTTCGAAAGGTCTCTGTGTCACCAGCGAGGCCATTGCGGGGTTTGGCGGTCAACACCTGGACATCATGCTTGCCCGTCTTGTTTTGTTTGCGGAGGTAGAAGAGCAGAGGCAAGATGAGGGCCAGGAGCAGGAGGACCAGGCACACGGGGATGATGATGCTGAACATGTTGGCCTCTAAGAAGCCCAGGAAACCACTTTTGGCCACAGTGGGCATGGGGCTGGAGGCTGCTTGGCCTGGCTGGCCAGTGGGGGTGCTTCTTCCTGGTTTCTCTGTATGAGCAGCCTCAGGGACACTGAGTATGTCCACACTGTAGGATTTGGCCGCATGGTAAGGCTCAGTGGCAAAGTCCAGCAAGGCCACAGCAGGTGGGACACCCCTTGCCCACAGCTCCAGAGTAAGTCTGTCACCAGCTGGCCCAGTGGACCTGCCTTCTGGTCTACCCACTTCTAGCCCTAGCCTTCCCTCTTCCAGGTCCTGCTGAGTGAAATGTTCCACAAGCCGGTTGCTTCTAGATTCTGTTCGGCCTTGGGACACACGGACCACACGGCCATAACGGGGTCCTGCCAGGAGCCGGAAGTGGGGCATACTGCCTGTGCGGTTGGCCAGATCACTGGCATCCAGCACAGTGGGGTTAAGGCGCAGGGTGGTACCCTGAGGCCATGGCCCACCAACCCGCATGCGCAACAGAGCCTGTACTGTGACATTTACGGTGGCTGATGCATTCACTCCCCTGGCCAGAGCCAGGACTTTGAAGTGATCCCGAGAGGAAGAGAAGTTGGTGAAGGCAAAGACTACATCCCCCTGGTCTACCTGCAGCTGGCTGAAGGCCGAGGCGGGCTGCCCCCCCACTAGTAGCTGCCCGTACAGGGGCCCCTGAGTGAGGCGGTAAGATACATCTGGCTCCTCACGATCCGAAATCACCTGGAGCTGCTGCCGGCTCAGTGAGGTACGTCCTAGAGCTTGGGGTACTTCCAGGGGTGCTCGCAGCTGCACCTCAATGGTGGATGGCAAGACATCCACAGCCAGGGACATGGGTATTGGGGGGCTGGCTCCATCAGACATGCTCAACTGGAAGACGCCGGTCACACTGCTCCCATTTGCCACGAAGGCCAGGCGTCCTGCATCCACATCAGCCTGTGTAAAGTGAGTCACAGGCCCAGTGTTGTCCCCAGCCAGGCTCAGGAAGCCATTGTGGGGTGCCCTCTGTACTTTATACTCAATTTCCCCTGGAGCCGAATCTGGGTCGACTACACTCAGCTGGGCTCGTGAGACAGGGGCTCGTGAGCCCCTGGTGACACGGAGAGGAATGGAGGCCTGTGGCTGAGGGGGACGCTCATTCACGTCCCTCACAGTGATGACAAAGGCCTCAGAGGTTTGGGGTCCTGCCACAGAAGTCCCCATTGGTCCCTGGAGGTGGGCACGGAAGCGGAAGCCATCCTGCTGGGTACCCCCACCACCATGGGCATACACCAGCTGTCCTGTAGCCAGGTCAGACTGCAGGAAGTGGGGCCTCCCGGCATGGAGTGGCTCCTCGGACACCAGGAGCTGGCCCCGGGTGGGGAACTGCGTGATCTGGAAGAACACATCATGCCGACTGCGCTGAGATGCTGGTACACTGGCTAGGAGGTTGGCAGCGTCAAGGGCAGCCATAGTGATCTTGGCTCGCTGGCCCTCAGGGACCCAAAGACCTGGGGGATGAGACATAGGCTATGAAGGTCCAGTCCACTGAAAGAAAAGCCATGAATCCTCAGCAAGGAGACCCTGAGACAAGTCTGCACCTCTCCTTTAGACCAGTAATAGCTCCAGGATGGCCCCGGTAGAACAAGGACTTCTGGTGTCAGTGTTCCCCATGCATCAACCCTATATCTCCCTGGGACTAAGAAGCTGCCAGTCAGGCTCTATCCCTCTGGGGCATCCTCTATTTCCCTGTGTCCCCAACCTTGCCATCCCATCATGCTATTCACCTTTGTTCCTCCACAGACGGCTGGGGCGCTGGGGACAGGCAGCATCAAAAGACACCATCACAGCCAGGGTGGCAGCCAGATCCCTGGCAGGTGGTGAGGACAGCAGGAGACCGATGGTGTCATGGGCTTCCCAGAAGGGCTCAGAGGATATCTCATGCTCATACAGAATATTCCCGGCGTTCACCTGGGTGGGGGGACGTAGACATCGTGATTGGGTGTGACAGGTGGGCTCAGGCTGTAGTACCTGGAAGCTCCCTGTCAGGCAGGTAGGGCACTGGCACTCTCTGATCTCCTCAGTGCCTAGCCTTACTTACTCTGAGTTCTTCTGGCTGAACCTAGGTCTCTCTGTGTAGCCTGCTCTCCACCTCATTGGTTCAAGGAGTCTCCCTTAGGGAATTACGTGGCAGGGAACAGCTGGGCTCTGAAGCCTGGGTTTCAGCCCTAGCTTTAGTTGGGGAAATTGGTCATTGATTCATGTTTCTGTTTAAAGTGGGTCCCTCCTCCTTCGAAGCGGCTCCATTCTTGCTTCCCACAGGCACCGCTGCTAGTCTCCGTTCTGTTATGGCGGCTTCCCGCCACCCCCCCCCCCCCCATAGATCCTGTTTTTGTTTTGAACAAGGGTCTTACTATGTTGGCCAGGCTGGCCTTGACTTCCCAAGCTCAAGTGATTCTCCTGTTTCAGCCTCCCAAGTAGCTGGTGTTTTTGTTTTTTTGTTTTTTTTGTTCTTGTTTTTGTTTTTGCTATGCAGCCAAGTTTATTTTTCCTTTCATCTTAAACAAAATCACTTTTTTTTAAAAACAAAATCACTCTTGAATTTACTTTTCTTTTTTTTTTTTTCTTGAGAGGGTTTCATGCACCCTAGTCTGCCCTGGAACTTGCTAAGTTTTCTGTGGTGGCGATGCCTCCATTTGAACGATATCCCCAGACCCCGGTTCATCTTTTCTGCTGGCACTTGTCCCCTCCCTCTTTTCTTTTCTTTTTTTTTTTTAAAGATTTATTTATTTAATTTATGAGTAGTACACTGTAGCTGTCTTCAGACACACCAGAAGAGGACATCCAATCTCATTACGGATGGTTTTGAGCCACCATGTGGTTGCTGGGATTTGAACTCAGGACCTCTGGAAGAACAGTCAGTGCTCTTAACCGCTGAGCCATCTCTCCAGGCCCCTCCCTCTTTTCATTGCAGCAAAATTCCCTAAGAACAGTGTTCGCTGTCACCACACATCCTCAGCCCGCCTGCTCCACTCAGGATTTTGTTCCTATGATGTCATCAATGGCACTAACAGGGCCCTGTGCATTAAACCAGAGACCGGCTTAGGTCTCGCGGCCTGCTGAGTGTCGTTTGATTCGTGTCGTGAGACTTCCAGGATGTGACATTCTGCTTTGGGTCTCCTCAGATCTCACTGTCTCTGCTGGTCCTGCTTCCCAGCATCCTGTGGCATGGTCTCTGGCCTACCTCCTCCACGTAGTCTCAGGGCTTCCAATGGCCCAGTGATGGCTTCCATCAGTCCAGTTTACTCTCACCGGAACCCCAGTCTCAAATTTCCACTGTGTCTTTTGCTCCACAGATGTCTAATGGATGTTTCAAGCTCCCTAGGCCCAGACGTGCCCCAGTGACCTCACCTGAGACTCCATCTCCATGACAGCAGCTCAGCTGCTGAGTGGCTCAGGGGAAATCCCAGAGACTTCCTTGTCTCCTTTCTCCCTCACCATCCAGGTCCTATCTGGGTTACTGCAAACATTCTCTCTCTCATGTTCCCCTCAAGGCCTCTGCCCACTGCCTCTACAGTCAGTCCTAACACAGAGGGAGCCTTTGAAACGTAGGATTGGTTTCCTGTTTTTGTTTTGAACAAGGGTCTTACTATGTTGGCCAGGCTGGCCTTGACTTCCCAAGCTCAGGTGATTCTCCTGCCTCAGCCTCCCAAGTAGCTGTTGTGTGCCACTGTGCCAGGTTGAGCACGGCTCTCGCTCAGTGATGTGTTAGCTCACTATCTGATCACAGACTCCAGGGTTATCCAGGAGACCTTGCATCAACTTTATGACCTATTCTTTAGGGCCATGTGTATGTTCAACACCAAGTAACAGTCTTTGTTTCTGTAAAGAAATCTGTTTCCTGCACCTTCTGATCAAGACATATCCTCATGCTTTATCTTTGTTTTCCTCTTTTAGGAGGGAAACACAGAAAGATTTTTTCCTTTCAGCAAAACAGGACTTGAGCAGTAGTAAAGCAGAAACAGAGCGGTGTGGTTATGAGCAAACAATCTTCGGGTCCTAGAGCATCGCAGTCGGGTTGTGCCGTCTACACTTCGAGCTGATCTGTGCTGAAAAGAGGGGCACCTCCTCAGTGGTTTGCTACAAGAAGGAGCACAGGCCTTTAAAGAATTGGTGGATAAGGTGTCTGTGAACTTTCTTAAGGCTCCAATGCTGACAGCGAATGTTAAGATATTAAATGTAATGCGTATTCAAATAAAACACATCTGTGGGCCAGATGTGTCCTAAAGGGTTGAAGACTGTCATTTGTAACCTCTAGCCCAGGTTGATGGTGGGCATGGTGGGAAATGGAGCCTCCCAGCAGTGGTGGTGGCTCCAGTGTGACAACTGGCTGCTCTCGAGGCCCAAGTGAGAAAAAGGCAAAACTCAGGCCAAGTGTACAGGGGTCACCCAAGTTCTGGGGACAGTGTTCTTAAGTGAAGGCTTAATCCTGGTTTTGTTTCTTACCAGCCATGTCTACTGAATAAAAATCACCTGACCTCCTATGCACTTCTTTGTCTGCAAATTGAGGTTACCTGAGCCCCTCCCTGTCCAGCCCAGCATTTTGAAGGGCAGTGGTACTGTCAAGCCACTGCCTACTGGTGCCTAGCCTATGCCAGTGGAGGAGGGTGTCTGTGCCACGTAGCCTCTTTCCAGTCTTCTTGGGTGGCACTGCCAGGCTGGCCCCCTGGTGGCCATTCACTCCTTTCCTTCATGTTGCTGGCATATGAGGGATTGCTGGCTGGGGGAGGGGCATTTATGGCCTTGTCCCAGTCTCTCCTCCTTCCTGGTCTCTGATAACAAGGTTCCCAGTGACTCCCAGCATATAGCTGCCCTAGCCACTGGCAGATTTCATTGTAGGGAGGAAGCAGACAGGGACTATTGTAGATGCTAAGGCCCAGGAGTAAAGAGAACACAAGCCTAGCAAAAGATACGCCCGACCTGGGGAATCTTATGTGACCCTAGTTCAGGCAGCTTCCTCTGAGCTGCCTGCTGGGTGAGAGTTGCTTCCCCCTGCCAGCTTTTCCTTCCATTACTTCTCAGAGGGGGCACATACCCTGATGGGGTAGAAAGGGACTCGTGGGGCCCACTCCTTTCTCTGAGGGAAAGGAGTGCTGGAAAGAGACCTGGAGGTGGGTCCTGCGTTCTTCAAGGGTGAGGGTAATCCTCTTTGGAGAGTTCTTGGAGCAGCACCACAGTGCAGGGCCAGCCCGTTCTCTTGGCTCCGCCCCCGTGCAGAAAGAACTGGGGTCGTGCTGTGATTTTGTGTGCCTAAGCGGCCTCTAGGTGAGAGCATCAAGTGTGTTGTTTGCTCACGAGGACCTGTTCTCCACCATGGCCCAGAGGAGCTGCTCACAGTGCCTTAGACCCCGTGGGGACCAACTGTGTATGTGGTAGGGTAAGGGTTGACTGCTGGCCCCCCTAGCTAACACGGACAGCCCTGACAGCTCAGCAGTTCAGTCAGCCTCAACTTGAGGGTGGGAATTATAATTTTGATTGGTGGTCCTGGTGTGCCCTAAGAACTCTGCTCTGAAGAGCGGATCACAGTGTCCCTCAGCTTGGCCCACTCTGCCTGTGATTCATCTGCTTCTAGCTTGCTTACATTCTCCGGTACCTTTCCTGAGCCCCAAGCTCAACATTATCCCACACTGTCCCCTTGAAGTGAGCTTGTCCCATCACCAGCCACTGGAATGCCTTCTCAGTGACTAGGCTCTAGCTGGAGCTTCCTCCTGGACGCCTAACCCTGAACTGGGGCAGGATCCAGAGAAGCTAGCTGCCAGAGATGGATATGCTCCATCTGGCCACCTGAGGTAAAGTTGGGGTCTGTGTGGTGGCTGAGGAGTGAAGCCCTTACCTCAGCCTGGGTGAAGTTCACCAAGGTCTCCTCTGCACTTCCCTGCTGGGCATGGAGGAGTCGGCCAAGCTGGGGGCCTCTTACCACCCGGTAGAGCAGATGCCGCGGGTCAGTGCCTGTGCTGGAACTGGCGCTCAGGCTCTGGCTGCTGAGTGGCTGCACAGACTCTGTGAAGCATTAAGGAGCCTGTTAGCTTTTGACAGGAGGATCCTGTGCTACCAGCCTCAATTCCGCCTCAGCTACTCAGCATGCAGACCTACCAGGACAGACAGTCAACTTCCGGCTGCCCTCCAAGGACAGGAGCACCTGCTTCTGGGCCACCACACGGAAGAAATGTCCAGGAGAAGTGTGTGCGCCGTCAGAGAGGTCAAAATGGAAGCCTCCTTCCAGGGCTCCTGAGCACAAGGAATGGAGCTGGATCTTGTTGGTCCAAGGTAGCTCCCTCTCCTCAAGGTACCCCCACTCCAGAGGGCTGAAGAACCCACTCAGCACCCACCTCTGTGTGAGAACAGCACAAGCCCACTGTCCAGCTGGGCCTGTGTGAAGCGGTGGACCTCGGTGTCTGGTGCTTCCCTCAAAGCTATCCGTCCATTGCTGGGCTGCTGGATGGTGTAGACCAAGTCTTCCGGCCCTGAATCGTTGTCTGTTCCCCTGAGGGCCTCAGGAGGGATTGGCACAGTGGCCCCCTCCCAGATCTGGGGATATAGACCTGTGAAAGTTCTGTCCACATTGAACCCATCCCATCCCCTTCCTCCTGGCTCTGGGACTGCCACCAGGCCTCCATCCTGCTCTGTTCAGCTGTCATGGACGCCTGTGGCATTCTGGGCTCCACCGCATAAAGGTTCTACTTTTCTGTCATGCGGGTTCCTTCTCCACCTGGCCTAATCTTAATTGTACCTCAAAGCCAGATCACAACCTCCTGCCTAGAAATGCTCCTGGTTGGCCCTTACTGAGTTCTTACTTCAGAGATCCCTGCCCTTGTTCTAAGGTACTGCTGTGTGTCACTGGTGGGCAGGGATCTCCCTCCCCCCCACCCCCTGCCACGGCATACACCACCTGGCAGGGGTGGGCACAGGACAGACGTAGTGGTGTTAGCCAGCACAGGACACTTAGAAATAGGCTCCCCTGCCAACTGAAGGTCAGAAGAGAGATGCAGAGCGAAGAATAGAGCTGATTTTCTGTACCAGTTAGGAACCTACCCATGCAGACTGCAGGGGAGGCCCCATAGGCTACCCACCCACGCAGGGCAAGGTCCTCTTCTGAAGCCCTGTTCCATGTGGCACAGGGCCAGTCATTGAGGCCACTCTGGGTAGAAGGCCCTCAAATCAGAAAATACCTTCTAATACCCATGAGTGTCTCCTTCCCAGAGTCCTACAGTAAGTTAAAACAGCAGTGTTGGGCTCCAAGGGGCTAACATGGGAGGATATTGCCACCTAGTGGCCAATTTATCACACATCCTTTCCAACCTGTGATCCTAGGCAGCCCTTAGTTCAGTAGACCAAGGCTCACTCCGAAGAGAAATCCTCCCTCAGCCTATAGGGATACAAACTTGGGAAGCTTTGTTGTGACCTTTATTTGCTGTGACCCTCGAGCTCCCAACCTGCAGCCTACAATACAGGGCTTATAATAAATTTCTTTAGGTATTCTGGGCCTGAGACATGAGGGAAAACCTTTCTGCTACATGTGGGTCCAGGGACTATCAAGGCCACGGATGGTCTTTCTAAAACGAGACTGCCCACTGTATTTATATGCAGGCCAGTAACAAAACCTCACAACTGTTCTGTTTCCAGCACAGTATCACACCTCTCCTTCCAATAGCCAGATATGTGGTAGTGAACCCATTTCACAGGGGATGAAACTGAGCCCGAGAGAAAGGGAGAAGTAAGGGACTCTAGTCTCTTCCCGGGAGCGAAGATGGGGTAGGCCCAGGGTGAGCTCACCTGCAGGCCTGTGTTTGTGGTGAGGACAGGGGGTTGGTCATTAACAGGGAGGATGGTGACAGTGAAGGTCATGGGCTGGCTCTGGCGATCCATCTCTGAGGCATTAGCCAACAGGACGAAGCCGTCTGTCTGTGTCTCACTCCCGTCATGCACATAGCGGATCAGCTGCTCTTCCACCTGTTAGGAAAGCCAGGATTGGTTGTCAGGCTTCAGCTAGCCCAAGTCTCAAGAGGGATCTTGGGACCAGCACCCTTAATGTCCCATTGTTGGGTACAGAACCTTTAGAACCCGTTTCCATAGGTAAGAAATGTGTGTGTGTGTGTGTGTGTGTGTGTGTGTGTGTGTGTGTGTGTAAAATGACAACAGTTTCCATTTCTCAGGGGAAGACTGAAATAAACCATAAAGCAATGCCAGTAACTAGGGGCTGTGCTGATGCCCTGGCGTCCCTGGTACCTCTCTCCAGGAGAAAGTGCTGAGGCTCTCATCTTGAGGTCGGTCCTCCTTCTGCAGGGCCCCGTGCTGCGGTGGCTCTAGCACCTGTAGAACAAGGCCTGGCAGTGTGGGGAAGTAAGGCCCAGTGATTTGGACCAGCGGAGGGGCCAGGGTACGGGTGCCACCCTCAGGAACGCTGAAGTTTTGAACATCCAGGGGAATGACTGTGGGCAGCACCTCCAGCTCCACAGAGATGCCTTCAAGAGGGTCACCCAGGCCCGAGGCCACATCCAGGGAGAAGGAATCACTCCAGGCCCCAGGGCGAGAGTGCAGGTAGAGAACTCGGCCTGAATTCACTGCCTCCTGGGAGAAGCTCTGCACAGGGTCCAGGCTGGGCGGCTCATCTGCTGAAGCACCGTGGGATACCATCACCAGGTAGCCGGCGTTTGGGGGGCTTCTCAACGAGAACATGATGTCGGCAGGCAGCACTGCCTCCTGAACTACCTGGTCAACAGAGAGGATGGGGACACACAGGGTCACAGGTCGTTGTAAACCACGTGTTGCTAATGTTCGCTCGGGCTGTTAGAGCTGGCACTATGTACCACAAGGGGGCGCTCTCACCATACCGAACAGTACAGGCTCCCAGATTCCAGGTCTTCAGCAGTTTGCTGAGGACTCTCTCATTGCCTGATCTAGTCACAAAGGACTCTAAGCACCGCTCTTAAATTACACTTCTGATTCTATACCTTTGCAGCACACATTCTTTTTAGCTTGAAATGTCATCTGCTACTTTTCGCTGTCCATACTCCATACTTTTCTCTGCTCCCTCTACCCTTTCTTTCGTGCCTGGTCTGGCGTGGAACTCACTTAATCGACCAGGTTGGCCTTGAACTCAAAGAGCTCCGCCTGCCTCTGCTTCCTGAGTGCTGGGATTAAAGGTGTGCACCACCCTAGCTTGCCTCACATGCTACCTCCTCTGGTTTGGACACTTCCTGACATGCCAAGTCACGGTCTTTCTCGAAGTCCAAACGCTTAGAACTGGAAGGGCCTCAAAAGTGGGGTTTCACAGCGAGCCAGTGAGCCTGCTGGTCAGTGTTGAGCTCCCTGAGTTAATAAACACCTCACAGACCCTCACCATCCTACAAGTGACGAGTACTCTTCAGCTCGGCAGGGCCGTGTGCACCACCTTACCTCTAGCTGGTCCCTTCTGATCTCAGCCGCTTCCCCCTGGAAGACGTAGATCTTTTTGTGTTTCAGCAGTTGTAGTGGGGCCAGGGGGCCTTCCAGGGCAATGGTCACTTGTAAGATGGTGTTAGTTTGTACTGGCCCTGCTGCCACAGAAAGGGCCAGGGTGTCTTGAGGGCTAAGACTGCCATTGTGGCTGTAGAGAATGGCCCCATCCAGCAAGTCCCGTTGGGAGAAGGAAGTGACTGACTGGCCATCCCGGAGCAGCTGCCCCCAGTGAGGGCCAGCTGTGACCTGGTAGTGGACCTCATTTCCACTTCGTATATCCAGGTTGGTGTCCAGGTGGAGCACAGCTGTGTCAATGGTGCCCTGGCCTCCTTGAGGGACCACAAGACTAGAACTGTTGGCTACGCGAAGATAGGGCTCGGAGGCCTGCACCTCCAGCATGGCAGTAGCCTGGTGCTGCCCGTCAGACACCTGTAGCTGGAGCCAGCCATGGTCGGCCCCTGAGTGTACAAACAGGACTTGCTTCTTCCTAAGGTCCTCTTGGGTGAAACGATAGATGGGCCTTGTGGGCTCCTCCATAGCCACGATGCTGCCAAAGAGGAGGTCCTTGCGGGTTAGCACCAGTTGCACATCATTGAAGCCCGAGTCAGCATCACTGAAAGCCACGTCATCCGTCGTCAGCAGCCGCTGTCCACCCCGGGCCACATGGAAGACCCGGCTGATGGTCTGCACAGGGGCGTGGTCATTCACAGGCTGGATGGCCACTCGGAAGACACCGCGCACCTCCTCCCAGGCCATGTCTCCGCTGCCCTCACCCTGGCGTGTGGCCACAAACGGGATATCATCCTCTACGGTCTCAGAGTCGTCATGCTGGTAGACCAGTCGTCCGTGCAGTAGGTCCTCATTGGTGAAGGATGTCACTGGGCTGGCCTTACCCTTTGGGTCCCTCCAAGCCAGCCTGCCATGGTGGGGCTGTTCCATAACCTCGTAGAGGTAGCTGGCACTGTTGAGACTCTTGACAAAGAGATGGTGAGCGGACAGCACTCCCTCCCCTCCCTCCGGTACCGTGAGAAGGACGTTAGTGAGGACGGGAGCGTTTGGGTCGCCACCAATGTGTATGGGGAACGTGTAGAGCGGGGAGAAATGTGGTGGAGATGTGACCCGGAAACGGAAGGAGTCATCAGCTGCCTCAGAGGTCCGCATTGTGGCCCTGTAGGTCACACGACCGGCCTGCAGGTCACTCTGGCTGAAGCTCTGGCCATCTGACAGCCTTGTACCCTGGAGCAGGAGGTTGCCTCTCCTGGGGGCCTGAACCAACTCATAGTGGAAGGTATGAGGGTATGGGCCTCCCTCTTCCTCCTCCAGGGAAGCCTCTAGGTGAGCTGGGGTGAGGGTCTCCTGATGAGGGTTCTGCGTATGCAGAGGCTCAAGTCGCAGCATCCACACTGTGGCCCTCTGGATGGTCACTGGGAAAGACAGATTGCTCAGCGTCTCCTGGCCCACCTGCACCTCCAAGGTCAGGTCCTCCACTGTGTCTCTGGTGTGGTGTTGTGGGTCAGTGCTCAGGTACCTCACCCGGCCTTGCTCTACATCTCGCTGGTGGAAGGCCAGTGTTTCCCACCACTCGTTGCCCTCCACCCCTCCGGCCCCTTGCTTCTGCAGCTCCCCGAACTGCAGGGTGCCAGTGACTCGGAACAGCACACTCACATCCTGTCCTACTGCGTTCGTTTCTACCGACAGGTTGGCGGGTAAGATGGCTGCAGCAGAGCCCTGGGCCAGGTGCAGCCCTGTGTTATGGAGGATCTGTATGGCTGGCCGGACAGCCACGACCTTCAGTGTAGCTGGAGCACTGGCCTGCATTCCATCACTGACTCTGAATGTCAGGTCCTGGGCAGGCCCACCACGGTGGATATAGACTATGTTGCCTGCCTCCAGTTCCTGACAGGAAAACTCAGTTGCTGGCTCTCCGGGCTGGTCTCGGTGTTCCACAGGGACACCAGAGGAGACACTGAGGAGCTGGATGGTGAGACCCTCACAGGCAGAGTCTGGGTCGTAGGCTTGGAAAATCTCGGGTCCCAGAGGCTTCTGTGTGTGTTCCAGGATCACCATGAGGCTGCCGTGCGGGAAGATGATACGAGGTGGGTCGTTGACAGGGTTTACCTGAATAGGTAGAATGTAAATTTGGCCCCTCCGCAGGCAGGAGGGCACAGGTGCCCGAGCAGTCACTGACACCTCCAGCATCAGCTGGTCAGAGGTGTCTTCAGAGCCGTCGTGAACAAAGCGGGCCTTACGGTTCACCACGTCCAACAGGGTAAACATTTTCCGGGTTTGGGCTCCCGGGATGTCCAGTTCCAGCTCACCATGGCGTGCGCCCTGGCTCACGCTGAACAGCACCTGAGACTTGCGCAGCTCTGCCTCTGTCAGGTCCAGCGTGGGCTGCACGTGCCTCCACTCAAGCCAGGCTGTGCCACCCTCGGCCACCACCAGGGGGCTGATGGTAAGCAGCTGGGTGAAGTTTGCAAAGACAGCAGGCAGTCCTGGCTCAGGAATACACGGCTCTGGCAGGTCCATGGCTGGCCAGGCTTCCGGTGCCAGGGTGGAGAAAGTTTCATATGGGCCATAGACCTCCTCCTCATACTCATCCTCCTCAGACCTGCAGCCTGCTGTCATGTCACGGGTCAACCAGGCATCCCGGAGGCCCCGCCTCCTGCCGTTAACGCTGAAATCTTCTATGCAGCCTACCAGGGAGATATTGGCAGCCCCCGGTGCCAGGCCCAGACGGTGTTCTTGGAGGTGTCGAGAGGCCTCTGTGTCCAGCCCCCCAAGGAGGAGACTGCCACGTGGCTCCAGATAGCTGAGGACCCCACGGTTGAAAGTCCGTGTAGGGTATTGGTCTACAGAGATTTCCAGCCGGTGAACATCTATGTGTACGCTGACCTCGTGGGGCTGCCCGTCAGCCACCGGCACGCTGTTACGAAGCAGCATGGTGCCCTGGCCCTTTTCAACCACAGCCCGCAAGTGGCCCTCAAATATGTCCACGTAGATGAAGTTCCCACGCTGGTCCCCTGCTTGGAAGGCCAGGGGTGCTTGCTGACTCCGAGTGGTGAGCGTAAACTCCAGGGTGCCTTCCTCCCTAGTGTTCCAGGCAGGGAAGGCAGCCAGTGAGCGGGGTCCAGAGAAGCCCAGGCTGACTTCATCCCCAGCAGAGAATTCCTCAGCACAACCTTCATGAACATCGGGGGTGAGTGGACGGAGAAGGTTTCGGCCATTGAGAATGGCTGAGTGGAGGCAGCCCCTCAGGGGTCGGCTGATTCCCTTCAGGTAAGGCAGGTCAAGGCTTCCAGAGGAGCCCACAAAGAGTCCATAGGTGGCCTTGAGGTGGGATGCTCTTGGGATGGGGGAAGAGGTGTTCAACACTCCGTCAACAGACAGCACAGCCCAGCTGTCGGAGACAGTGAGCACTACAGTGTGGGGGGCGGAGTCACTCAGCACAGTGTCTGCTGGTGTCTGCAGCCTCAGCTCCTCTTGTCCCAGGACAAGTCTGACCTGAAGAGAGACAGGCAGACCAGGGGTGGGAGTGGCTGATGTTTCTGTGTACCCCATACTGAGCCCCCTTTGAAAGGGAACTAGGACAGGGCTTTTCATGACATCACCCTTACCTCCCTATTGTTTCAACTGGGTAGAGTCATGGCCCCAGTGTGGCTCCGAGACTGTCCCTGGCCCTAGGGATTTACACAAAGCAAGGTTCTCTCCTGAAGCAGCACTTGGCATGGTCTCGTCCTTCCTCTCTTTCCCTGAGTGAGCAGTACCAGAAAACCTACCGTGGGTTCTAGAAAAACTACGTCCGGAAGAGTAATGGGCACTTTGGAGTTCCCTGATGAACCCCCTTAGTGGGCAAAAGTAGCTTGGCTCACTGTAAGGCTAAGAACCTGAAGAGGTAGTCTGTGTTTTCCTTTTTAATGTTTTATCTATTTATTTGTGTGTGTGCATGCGTGAGAGTATGTTTGGGAATTTGTGCATGTGGTGTGAGCATGTGCGCGTGTGTGTGTGTGTGTGTGTGTGTGTGTATTTGTGAGTGTGGTGTGCGTGCGTGCATGTGTGTGTGGGGGTATTTGTGAGTGAGGTGTGCGTGCATCCATGCGTGTGTGTATGGGTATTTGTGAGTGTGGTGTGCGTGCATGCATGTGTGTGTATGGGTATTTGTGAGTGTGGTGTGAGTGTCTGCATGTGTGTATGTGTGTGGGTATTTGTGAGTGTGGTGTGAGTGTCTGCATGTGTGTGTGTGTATGGGTATTTGTGAGTGTGGTGTGAGTGTCTGCATGTGTGTGTGTGTAGGTATTTGTGAGTGTGGTGTGCGTGCGTGCATGTGTGTGTGTGCAGGCACATGTGAAGGTCAGAGGACAACTCTGAGGAGTCAGTCCTCTCCTGTTACGTTGTGGGTTCTGGGCACTCAGCTTCTGTCATTAGGCCTGCACAGAGGTGCATCTACCCACCCAGCCGTCTCCATAGCCCAGATGCTCTGTGTTTGAGGCTCTAGAAGGGCAGGCGTCCTCCATGAGACACAGACACCGGGACTGGAGTGGGTGGTGGCAGAGTACGAGATCTCAGGAATCCAAGCATGGATTCTACTGTAGCTGCTGCCCCAGGCTCAGGCTCAAAGTGACACCTTGTGGCAGTGAGAAGCCATGGCAGCTGTAGGACGATAGGGCCAGGGTCCCTCAGCCGCAGTGGGGCACAAAAGCAGATGGGTCCAAGCCTGGGTTCCTAAGACTGTCCTAAGAGACAGCCAAGTGACCCCTCAAAAATAACACTGGTCTTAAACGACATCTCAGATTGTACCACCTTACTACAGGGAGCCTGGGGGAGTCCCAGTGGAGGAACATAGCCCAGGTGAGTAGCACAGGGATACTCCCTGGGAGCAGGGATACTCCTCACACATAGATGTCAAGGAGAGGGGACTGGCCAGGCATGGGGAAGACAAAGAAAGGCAGGTAAAGGAGGAAAGCAGGGGTAACAGTGAGGAAAGCCTGTCAGTCAGACACTGTGAGGAGATGGATACAGGAAGCTGGGTGAGCTCAGTCCAGATGACCAGCTAGGGCCTACGAAGAGAAGTGAGGCCGGAGACAGCCGGTAGGCAGAGCCACTGTACTGGGAGCTCACTCTGGGATGTTGCTGGCCACTGGCAGTAGACAGACCAAGACCCGAGGGCAGGGGTGACTCGAATGAGGTTGCACAGCCAAAGGCAAGGCCTTCCAACCTGCAGAAGGGGTCCCTAGCCCCGTTCCCAGGGGTGCTACTCACCTGTAGACGTCTGGAGTGGAGCTGGAGCAGGAGATGGTCATCTTGGCCCGCTGCCAAGAGAAGCAGGGCTTCGGGCTGGGATGTGGAGAATTGGAGCAGCAAGTCCACTCTCGTCAGGGCTGAGGGCACAGGAACCTCCAGGTAGTTCTCCCCGAAGAAGGAGGCTGGTGAGAGAGGGAGCTATGGTCAAGGTGAGGTTCTGCTAGGAGGAGGCTGGGTACCACAGAAATAGAGGAGAGGTCCTTCTATGCTGACACACCCCACGGCTCTATAAGGCACTGCCTAGGGGGCCTAGTTAAGATTCCTGCTATTCTGGGTTGGAACGATGGCTTAGCGGTTAAGAACACTGACTGCTCTTCCAGAGGTCCTGAGTTCAATTCCCAGCAACCACATGGTGGCTCACAACCATCTGTAATGGGATCTGATGCCCTCTTCCGCTGTGTCTGAAGGCAGTGTACTTACATACATAAAATAAATAAATAAATAAATATTAAAAAAAGATCCCAGTTATTCAAGTTTTCTTGGGTTCCTGAAGGCCCAGGTTCCCACTATCTCTGGGCCCCAAAGAATATCCATCCTGGGTCTGGTCTCTCCCGATCTTGTCTTGATCATCTGGCTTGGAGGGCACGGGCCCCCGGGAACAGAGTTCTGGGGGGACTCTCACAGGGAAGGCTGATCCCTGATCACATTCTTCTCCTAGGCTGGGCTCCTTGTACTCAACCCTCATTCTCAATCACGACCGTGCTTCATCCCTGTGTTTGGCTGTGGTGCCTGACGGTGGAATGCAGGCAGGTCATTTCTTCTCTTTTCCTAGTGCCTGTGGGGACGGGGTGGGGTGAGGCCGTTTATTGCTCAGAGCCTGCCAAGGAGCAAAGGCTCGCAGGCCAATGGGAAGCACGTGCGGTGTCGGACTCAAAGCGGGCCAAAGTGTCCTCCATCACTCTGTGATTGCTTCCTGCCTCAGCGCTACCCACAGTCTCTAGTGAATACTCACATCCGGCCTCTTTGTTTCCAAACATGCTTAAGGAGCCAGGGAAGACAACAGTGGAGATCCCCTTTTCTAACCCAAGCCAGGGCTAACTCTGCGTACAAGACTGGGGACGCACCACAGGTCGGCCAGCTGGACCGAGAGGGTCTCCTCAGGCAGCAGGACAGATATGCTCTCTCGGGGTTGGTGAGCACCATCCAGACCCCTTTGGACCCCACTGAGAACCTCCTCCTTTGAAGTAGCTTCAGCCCTCCTTAAGGGAATTTCCTAAAACCAGCTTCCTTCCGTCTCCAGCAATTTCTCCACCATTTCTGACCCATTCTTGCAGTGGTTAGAACCTTGACTGCCTGCAGATATCCAGTGTTGGGGAAAGATGGACAGAGCAAAGGAAACTCATCTCAGTCAGGCTTGATCTGCCATCAACCACACTAGGGCTGGGCCCCGGCCAGCTCGAGCCAGCTGACATCATCTGAGAAAGCAGCAGCAGCAGCCACTGCAAGGGTCTGCACCTTTTCTGCCCCAGGAGAGATGGGCAAGAGAGAGAATGCTATTCTCAGGGCTGAGCTGAAATCCTCCCTGGTGGCTCCCGAGTTAAAAGGATGTCGTGAGTGTAAAACCGCCTGCCCGGGCCCTGAGGAATCACATACCTTGTGTCAGGGAACCTCAGACCCGGACACTGGTCAGCAGTAGGTGCTAGTGGGGGTGCCGTGTCTGCTTGAGCAAAACTCAGCAGGCCAAACCATGGGCAGCCACAGAACAGAGGGTTGGGCACACAGCCCCCACAGGATGAAGCCACAACCCTGGTGGGCTGGAGTGGCTTGGAGCAGCTGGCGAGGGCCGAGCAGCAAACCTTCAGGGATTTTGTAGGCCAGGTGACACTGCCCACTCTGAGGGTATTTATATCCCGCAAGGAGGTAAACATTTCAAATCGGGACTGGTCTGCTTGCCACCCACAGGAAGAGGGCACACTCCCCTTAGTGGGTGTGATCCCACCCACACTCCCTTGCCCAGAAGGTATGCCAGCTTCCTAAGTCTTAGATGAAGGCAGGGCTCTGGGTCGGGCCCTAAGGTGCACGGCTGGCCCTAACCACTGAACCACCTGCCTCTGCTCCCTTCCCACAGGAGAGAGCAGCAGCCTGTTTGACTAAATGGGAGGGTGGCAGGAAGCAGAGGTACTTTCCAGAGAGCTGGGGTCTGAATGAGCCCTTTGAGGGACTGGGCCCTGCTGTTTCCTGTGTGGAGAGGCACTCACACTGGCTGCCTTGTGTTGCTGGAGTGTGCAGGCCAGGCAGCCCCCTTGTCAGAACAGAGGCCTCTGAAGCCAAGCTGGCTGGGGCTTTGGAAACTCTGACAGTACCCCCACCTCACCTCCATACTTGGGCTCCTCTCACCCTTCTGACTGGCTGCATCCAGAATTGTTGTCATTAGGTAGGGGGCAGTTGGAGAGGGCCTTCAAATATAAAGAGGGTGCAAGATGAAGAAATAACAAGCTAGAAGTCAATCCCCAAGGACTTCCTGGAGGAGGTGAGGGCGGTATAAACCCTTACAGAGTAGGGAGAAGGATCAGTGGAAGGTTGACTAGCAGGGATGGATAGATCCTTTGGGCTGGGCAGTTGGGGCCTCTGCTTCCCATGCCCCCTACTGGTTCTAGAAAACTTACAGGCAGAGGGTTAGTGGTGTAGGCTGAGGAAGGGGGGCTGTGGTGGTAGTGTGTATAGGCCAAGCCCTCTGTGTGGGAGGGGCAAATGCCCCAGGCTCTGGGAGACGAGCTGCAGAAGGATGCTTGCTGCCTGGGTGGGCTTTTTTTTTTTTCCTTTTGGTGGAGGAAGGTCACAGGTGAGTGTCCAGAGCTACGCAGATGTGTGTGCATGAGTGTGTGGGTGGCTGCTCTGGGGTGTCTTTGGGGTTTGTGTAAGGCTATGTGTTTGTGTATCCACGTAAGGACCCAGGGCTGTTAGGACAGAGGAGCGATTGTGCCCAGCCGGTCCTGCCTCCCTTGCCTGCCTGCCATTACTTAGACAGGCCTGGCTCCCTCAAAGAGGCCATGTGTTCCTGGAGGGCTCCTGCCCCCTCCCATCCCACAGTTCTGCTGAAGGTGGGGAAGTCCTCGTGGCTTCCCACCCTTCCTCTCATGAACAGGGAGCTGCTGTCTGGGCCCCAGGGTGGGGTGGCTCCATGCTTTTCCTGAGACCCAGGGTTAGGATACAGAAAGAGCCAGTGTCTTGCTGCGCTGGTCTCTTTCACAGATGGGCAAGCGAAGCTGTGGTCAGTCTAGCTACTCATCCTTCGGCAGGCCCCGGATTGTGCTGGTACCTCCTAGATCTCTGGGGTGACACTCTTGGGGAGTGTGTCAGTGAGGATCTGGTCCCTGCACAAGGCCGCAGCTCCTCCAGTTCCCCATTTGGTTTTGTTGAGGTAGGGTCTTACATGTATTCAGCGTTGGATGTGTAGTCTGCATCTTCTTGGTTAGGATTCTATGCACATTAGCTTTTTTTCTACTGGGCTGGGAACAAGGTTTCTAGGTTCAAGGCTTTCTCTAGTCCCAGGGGCTGCAGACCCAGCTCCTCGAAATCCTCCGAACTCGGTGCAAGCCAACTGTCTTTCTTTCTATCTGTCCTATCTTTCTCCTTGGCTTCCTCTTCACCCATCTAACTGGGAGTACAACTCCCTGCCCTAGGATGTACTAGAGAGTCAGACCTCTGGCTACTCTCATCCTGGGTGCCCCACCTCTGGGGAGTGAGTTCCACAATATCAAAGTTCTTTGTAGCCCAGACCATATAGGGGACACAGGGGAGAAGGTATCTGACTTGGTCTCAGAAAGGTAAGCTTCAGGTCTCAGCTCAGCTACTGTCTAAAACCTACCCCAGCCTCACCCACAGCACCCTGTTCCCTGGCAGAGAATCCTGGGAGCTCTGCTGCCCCTCATAGCCTAGGGCAGTCAGGCGGGCTCTCCCAGCTGGCTTCCGTGACGGGCAGAGGCAGCATTCCTGCCTGTCTGCCGTAGCCTGACTTTATAAGGGAGAAAATTGGAGCCCAGGGCTGTTGGGCAGGAGTGCCTGCTGCCCGGCTGAGTGCAGGGTGTGCGCACATGGGGGTGACGCCCAGTGCTGCTGCAAGAACGAGCGGTGGACAAGAGACACAGGGGACCAATCTTCACTGATCATTAGTTCATCCATCCACACGCTCGGTCATGCACAAACATACATGCACATATATGTTCCCTAAAGCAGCAACTCGGATGGAAAAGAAGAACCGGCCTGGGAGAAAGACACTGAAAACGAGGCATAGCGACCCCTCTTCACAAGGATAGAACTCAAGGGACACAACCTAGAGTTAGGAAAGGAGACAAAGAAGCCCAGGGAGACAGAGAAGGTGGGACCGACTGCTGTGGTCTGGAATGAGGGGTGTCCAGAGAGTTGGGGGGAAGAGGACCCTGCCTTGGGGAAGCTTGATTTCTCTACTGTACCCTGTGGGGTTTGGCATCAGGAGCTCTATATCCTGGCTCCAGGTCTGAGAA
Organism: Grammomys surdaster; assembly: GCF_004785775.1. Lineage (NCBI taxonomy): Eukaryota > Metazoa > Chordata > Mammalia > Rodentia > Muridae > Grammomys > Grammomys surdaster. Next base: position 1,239,286 of record NW_021604686.1, on the reverse strand, counting down.
GGCAGGGTGAGGCTGGAGTTTTCAAGGAGGCTGAGGGGTGATGGGATAGATTCTTGGGAGGGCTGAGGCAGAGTTGAAGGGCTCTCTGTCTATACTTATTGGTGTGGGGGCCCACCTGAATACAGCCTTTGTAAAAGCAATGGGCCTAGTGCCCTGCCTGAGCCACTGTATTCTCTCTGAGGTCACCCAGCCCTCAGGCCAGCTTGCCTTCCCTTGTACCTCCAAGGATTCCTCTTCTTTTCTCCACCGTAGTTCTGACTTCAAGCCAAGCAAACCTGAAGGAGGTTTCCCAAAGGCTGGGCAGAGGCTGGTGCCTGAGGCACTAACTGTCTCTGCTCTGGGCTTGGGGAACAGAGTGACAGGCTGTGGAGTCCCCACAGACCCGAGTAGCCAGTGTGTGTGTGCCTGTGTGTGTGCATGTGTGTGTGTGCACGAGCTTGTATGCTCATGCGTGTGCATGTGTGTCTCTGTGCGCATGCACATGTGTGTGTTTGTGTGTGTCCATGCGTGTGTGTATGTGTGCATGTGTGTGCATGTGTGTATGCATGAGCTTGTGTGTGCATGCCTTCATGTGTGTGTGTGTTTATGCATGCATGTGCATGTGTCGGGGGTGTCAGCATACCTGGATAGTACGTGTAGGTGGGTATAGGGTCAGCGGGATGCTGGATACTAGGGACGAAGACTGATAGAACTGTGTTCGAGATCCTGGTTGGCCAGGATTGAAGGATAATCTACCAGCTCTGCCCGGTCCTAAGACCACTTGGCAAGAGAAAAATCTGTCTCATCTTTCCTCGCCTCTGCTACTCTGAAGGTATTCAGGGAAGGTGAAGTGGAACAGATTCAGGTCAGATCATGGGGTCAACGGAGTGACTTCATAGGAGTGACACTGGGTTACCACCAAGTCTATAGCTCTCACTGCTGAGAGCTGCCCAGCGCTGAAAGACTGCACTGGCACAGCTTTCCCAGCTGTGTGGACAACAGCAGGCTAGCTCACAATCACACAGGATTGGAATTTAGAGCTGTTCTCCCTCTCAGGAGACAAGACCTCATCCCAGGGCAGTGATGGACCACCAAGCACTGTGACACCAGGCAAACGACCACCACCATGAACTAGGATTGAAAGACTTTTCCTGGGCTCACGATAATCTCCTTCCTCTCATCTCAAGAACTCTGAGGCCACAAGAATCACAATTGGACCCTGACTCTCTCATTAACTTTTTCGTTCCCTGAAAGTCCAAAGAGGCCAGAACAGAACAGTTTCCTCGATTGTTGCCTGAGCTCTGGCTCTGACACTGGCCCTCTAGACAACCACCCTCAGTCAGCCATGCTGAGGGGTTTATACTAAGGATGATTTCCAAAGTAGCGGGGCCCATGTGGAGGATGAGGGCTCCTGGAGAGAAGGAGGAGAGATCTCTGTGAGCTCTGTAGGGGCAGGCTCAGTGTCCTCGGCTTCCAGCCACATATACCAACCCCGGGGCCATGCTGGGCACAAGAGGAAGTAGGAGGGAAAATGAGAGGCTTTGATGGAACCAATCACTCAGAGTCCACCCAGGCTGGAGGCTGGGATGGGGAGGAAGCGGGCCTCAATGAAGTCTTTGTGGAGCTCCACTGCTCCCCTACCTCAGGCGAAGAGGGTGGGGCTAGTGTGGTGGGGAATAATTCCAAGAGGCTTTTCTCTGCCTTATAATTTTCCTCCTTGTTCAGATGGGTGGATTTCCAGGACCTTTTCCACTTTCCCTATCCCTGGCTGGCCAGACCCTAGTGGGTGTGAGATTTCCATCTCAGTGGGTCCAGCCTGGGATAAGGTTACTGGCATGCAAGAGAAAAAGAAGGGCCCCCTCCTCAGCCCCAGAAGGGTCTCTATGAGACAACTCTCATTTTATAAGAGAAGACACTGAGGTCTATAAAGGTTCACAGGGACAGAGGCCAGGATGGGACTGAAGCCCTGTGGGTGTGGTTCCAGAACTGGGTGTTGTGGGTGCTGGTGAGGAGGTATGTGCACACAGAAGTGGTGGCCGGAGCATGTGAGTCGGAAGTAGAGCATCTGCCCCGGCTGGGGTGGGAGGGAGTGTGAGGGCTGGCTGGCAGCTTGCCTGGGGAAGACACACTTTTTCCCTTCTTGTCCCCCTGAGTCTCCCTCTGTCAGGGCCGGGTGGAAGTGGGAGGAGTGGAGGGCCGGAGGGAACGCATCTGCTTTGGCTGGCAGGGTGAGGCGGCCTGGCTTCTCCTGGAGCAGCTGCGGGTGGGCTCAGGGAGCTGCAGGGAGAGGGAGGGGCTGGCAGGAGGTGGCCCAGTCTTCTCAGGAGCCAGTGACGAAGTGCCAGTGCTGCCCACTGGGGACTAGGGGTGGGGGGGGGGGGGGGTGGGGGTGGGTGGGGGTGGTGGGAAGTAAAGGATCTAGAAAGCAAGCAAGGGTGGAAGCTACTCTGAGTGGCTGTTGGGCCTGGCCCTCTCACAGTCAGGATTCATATGCCAGTGTCCCCTAAGTGTCACAGACCAGTCATGACAGGGTGCTGTGACAGGGCTACTGGGAAGGTGTCTTAGGCTTCCTTGCCTAGAAGGCTGGGTTTGGAGACAGTGAGCATGTGAGCCTGAGTGGGGAACAATGACTGGGGGTCTGGACAGGGCTGAACTTAAGGCTTGGTGGCATTGTGTGTACAGAACAGGTCGTGTTCCTTGGAATATCATGTTCTAACATTTAGGGAAGGAGAGGGGGAGACCTGGATGTAGATTAAGGTTCGTCACTCTTCTAAAACACACACAGAGAAGCAGGCAGGCAGGTGGGCAGACAGACAGAGAGACACACATGCACCTCAACTCAGAGACCAGATCTCCTATATTCTCTCTGGTCTCAGTCTTTCCATCTGTGAAAGGGGACTTAGACGAGGGGGAACTATCCATGCCTGTATTCAGGTCAGCCCAGACACGAGTGGCTGATAGGAAGCTGTGGTCATTAAAGTGTGTCCAGAGGAAGCCTGTGTGTGTGCTAGATCAAACAAGGGCCTTGCTTACACTAAGCATGTGCTTGACTGAGTGGTAACTCCACACGCTAGAAGTCCTTCAGCGTAGGACCCAGGCTTGTGTTCCTGCCTAAGGCACTTCCACATCCACAGGGTCTGAGAGTGTAGACAGAGGAAGAATTTGTAGGTAGAGGAGTAGAAATCAGAAGGAGGTGACATTTGGCCCATGTGAGAATTTTCTTCTTAAAAAACTTTATTTTTCCTATGTGTATGGGTGTTTGCCTGCATGTAAGTCTGGGCATCATATGCATGCAGTCCCTCTGGAGGCCAGAAGAGGGCGTCAGATCCCCTGGAACTGGAGTTATGGCCAGTTGTGATCTACAGGTGGGTGCTGGAAATCAGACTCAAGTCCTCCTGAAGAGCAGCCAGTGCTCCTAACGTCTGAGCCGTCTCTCCAGTCCTGAGAGTTTTCTATCAAGGAGATCTTTGTCACACAGCAGAGTAGGAAAATATCACACTGGCCAGTGCCCCACCCTCGGAGTCCGTGGTTACAAGGTCAAGCCTGGAAACCACAGGGTCTCTGCTAACAGCCTGAAAGCTGGTCAGGTCTTCCATGTCTGCCTGGCTTCTGTCAGGACCCAAATAAAATGAATTGGTTTCCACTGAATTTTCCTGCCACCTGTTGCTCCCAGGAGCTAAATCCTACTTCTGACACAATGTACCCATTTTTTCTCCTTGGGCCTCAGGCATGGACTGCCTCTTTCACTGGGCCCTCAGGCCCTTGGACATCTGGGCCAGAAACTCCCATATCCAGCCCCACTCATAGCAAACAAGGTCCTATTGCCCCAAGCCGCTCACTGGCCCAGTAAAGGTGCCACTACCCAGCCACTTGTAGACAGAAACTGAGTTCTTCTGGACCCACTCTTTCCTCCCTGTCACAGTCAAGGGATATCCATTGTCCATCTGTCCTGCCTTCAAATTCTCCCTCACGTTAATTTCCCTTCCCACTGTGTCATCCTACAAGGCAGATCACCACCGTCCTGTGCCTGTCTTAGATAACTTCCTGCTTTCTCCCACAAGTAGTAGAGTTAAACCGATTTGCCCAGCATCCTCCCTGGCCTGGAAGCTTTGGGTGGCTCTCCATCCTGTGATGAGGCTCCAACCCTGAGCGAGGTGTGGAGAGTCCTGGGTGACCTTGCTCCTACCCACAGCGTTCCCTCTGATCGTTTGATCCCTCTGATCTATGATCATTTCAGGTACCAGCCTCTCTGGGCCTCGGGCTCGGGCTCGTCTGCCCAAATCTAGCTGATACCTATGCCCTGTTTTGAATCCAGCTATTCTCTTCCTTCTCTCTGAGGACAGGTCTCATGCTTCCCTCACCCCCTCATAGCCAAGGCATCTTCATTTTATTTGGGGTGCAGAGACTCAACAGTGGCTTGGGGAGCTGTACCACCTCTCTTTGTTGACACTGTGAGTCTCAAGCACAAGACTGACCTTGCGTGATGGAGGGCTGTATAAAGGGCGGCCCCTAGCCAGTCCAGGTAGTACTTTGGAGACTGCCTTGTCTTTGTTTCATGCTTTCTAGCCCTGCTAACCATCTAAGGCGCCTGGACGCAGTGACTGAGGAGGGGTGGGAGCCTGCTCCAGCCAGGGGTTGCTTTCCTGGCCATGGTCACCCAGTCTGATGCTTGTTTTTTAAAGAAAATAGACTCTGAGCCCCTATTTATAGCAGGAGGCATAACCACAGACAAGGGATGGGGTTTGAAGTTGTGCAGGCTTCTGCTCCAGCAGGACTCAAGGAGGGGCCATTCCCAGGCCCCCTCCCCACCCCCAGGCTTGAAGGAAGTGCCTGTGGGATCCTGACATTCCCTGGGACAGGATGTAGCCTATGCTTTGGGGTAGGGGATGGGGAATGGGTGAGGGGGGGATGGAAAATTTCTCTCGGGATTACTGGTCCCTGGGGCCCAGACTCCCATGTTGGGATGTGTGGTTGTAGGTCTATTTTGTCTACTGAGAAGACAGATGAGGGCCTTGGGGGTGCCAGCTGCGGAGTGAGCACTTCAGACTGTCACCCAAACTGGGTAAAGGATGACACAGAGAAAGAACAGGACCAGAGTTGGGAGAGACAAAGATAAAGGGTCAGCAACGTGAAGGGAGGAGATGGAGAGACAGAGGAACCACAGATAGTCAGGGAGGGACAGGGATGGTCAAGGTGGAGAGACAGAGATGGGACAGAGAAGAGTCTGGGAGAGAGATGGGAAGCCTGAAGCCCGCTGGAAGCAGAGTTAGGCGGGAGCAGCAGGGAAAGCCAGAAGTGGGCATTCCTGCCAACAGGGAGTCTTCAGGGCACTCAGGGCACAGTGTGGGGCCCGAGCTGGAACAGAATAGGTAAGGGCAATAATAGGTGTCTCTGTGGCCTTCCCATTCACCCCTAGACACTGGGCTTGGAGATCCCTCTCATTCTGGTACTCCTGCAGTATAAGCTTAGTTCTGGTGGGATGCAATAAAATGCTACAGGCAAGGCAGGGCCTTTGAGGTCAGCTCCATCTTGGGCTTCCTAGGGAGTATGCTTCCTGGTCCTGATAGGTTGTTACAAAGTAAACCCACCTGCTGCTACTTGCTACACGGATGCTGCCACTGTTGTGCTTTTAGGGGCGACGGGCAACTGTAGCCTGGGCATGTGTGGTGTCGTAGAGCCATAGCCACAACCGGTGACTCAGACAGTTAAAAAAAGGAGCAGTCCCAAGCAGTGACTCAACTGGCTCTGGAAGGGCTGGGTGGGTCTGGCTGGGACAAAAATGGGGTGGTCTGAGTTTATTTTTGGCGGGGTGGGGCCAAGCTAGGGGGTGGAAGATGGGAACTGGGGGCGGGTGGGTGGGGGACTCTCATCCAGGGAGAGCCCCAGGGTCTGGAGCCAACTTTGAAAAGTGATTTCCCAATGCCCAGGAACACTGGCTAACCAGTGCCCTTAAGCCCCGAGGAGGGTCTACTCCAGCCCTACTGTGTGGCTCAGGACGAGCAGCTAGCTAGAAGCTGAGCCCTCTTGTCCTGTTCTTAAGAGCTTGGACTCAGAGTTTTAGAGATGACTTGGGAGATTAAAGTTCCCATACAGAGGCACAGAGAGGGACAGAGGTCTGTTGAAGGCTACACAGAAGGGTCAGATATCTCAACCTGTCACATAGTAAACATGGACCCAAGTTCCCTACCCGTTGATTGTTAGTTACTAAGTGGAGGAAGAAGCCTCCATCTCAGCCCCTACTTCTGGAAAGGCTCAGCTGGGCTACAGATGGGAGGCCTGAAGCACATGAACCCCAGATGCCTGGAGACAGAAACAGCCAGGGGCAGGCGCCTGGATTCTATTAGAACATCCGGGGAGCTGTCTGGGCCCTTCCCAGAATGCTCTAGGATGAAGGCAAAGGTGTCCACACAGAGAGGCTTAGGCCCTGGAGAGTCCTTCATCCCAAGGAGTCCTCTAGAGTTATAAGGCCGGGCTTCTCACCCTGTAGCCATCTCTAGAAAGTCACCTCTCACATGTCCTCACTTAGCTCACGTGGACACCGCCATCACCAGCTTCCCAGAGACATCTTTTCAGCTTCCCTCAGCCTGAATTTCCACCCCTCGTTATGCTGCCACTACTCCTGATTAAAGTGGTGACAGTGGCCCATAGTACTCTGAACCACTTTATGTCAATGTCACTGGGCCCTGGTCAGAATTGGAGAGGGGACCAAGAGAAGGCCCTGTGGAGTCAGCAAAAGGCAAGAAAAAGAGGTTTCTGCGTTCCCTTAATAAATCATACCAGGGCCCATTTTTCCCTTGCCAGTCACTTGCTTTGGGGAAAGAGTCTATCTACCTTTTGGTTACTCCTTGGCACCCTCTGACTGGGTCTCAGCTGTATATCAGCGCATGTGCCGTGTGCAGGGCTGTCTGCTATTGGGAAGCAGGTTCTGGATACCCAGGAGGGACCTACTGCTCTGTCAGTGAGACTTCAGTCCTCAAGTGGTTCAGATGCAGAACCCTGCCTCCACTTTGTAAAGGGTCCTGGGCTGGGGGTGAGGTGGGTGGCTGATAGCCCTCCCAGAGTCCTTGCCTTGGAACCTTTCTTGAAGAGGATCATCCCCCACTGCTGAGCCACCCACCCCGGAAAGACAGTAGAAACAGAATAACTCAAACCTCGGGCACAGATGCCTGGCAGAACTTTTATTCCAGACCATGATCTGACTTCGTTGTCTTCAACACATACGAGAGGTAGGAGTTATTCTCTCCTATTTTATAAAGGGCTAACTGGAGGCTCACCGTGGACCAAGCCAAGGTCCTCGCACAAGGGCTGGGATCTAATTCCAGTGAACGTTCTAACACCATGTTTGTAGCTGCTGTGCTTAGCCTCCTAGCTCCCCATAGAAGGTCTCTGAGGAACCCAGGCTGAGTGCAGGAAAGGTGGGGGCTGAGTTCAAATGAGAATTGGAAAGACGCTCAGCCATAGCCCAGAGACTCCCCAAAATGGTGATTTGTTCTCCCTCTGCCAGGAAGTGGGGGGGGGGCTAGCCTGCCTTGCCCCAGCTGCAGTAGAGCTTCTTGGCCCCGGTGCCTGTGCACGAGACAAGGGGGCAGGGAGGAGCTGATGTCGTGGGAATCAGCATCCTGGGCCCATTGATATTTATAGCTGCCCCTCCTGAAATGTGGGCGGGAAAGGGTTTGCTCTTAGGTGGGAACGGAAGTTGGGCTCCTCTCCCCAGTCTCCTCTGCTCCCCAGAGAGCAGATTGGCCCAGACTTAGTCAGAGGGCCTTTCCTGGCCAGGGTATAGTGTCTTGAATTGGGGGGCTTCCCCTAAGGCTGCTGGCTTGCAGGCTGGACATAGTCTTGGTCAGAGCCCACTGAACAATGAATGCACTGTGCATGTATGTGTACATACACGTATCCACACATGCAGAGCCCTCTGAACACTGTGCTGTGTGTGTGAGTGTGTGTGTGTGTGAGTGTGTGTACACACATATTCATGCATACACACCACTGAGTGTCTAACCATACTCCGGAGGCAGAGGGGAGGTGAATCGGGTGTTTTATAGAGAGCCCCAAGAGAAAGGCTGAGTACAGAGGACGTTAACTAACGGCCAGACATTAGGACGTGACTCATCTCGGCCATCGGGGGAGAGAAGGGCACGGCATAGTAACGAAGTGGTGGAGAGAGCAGCCACGAGACAGTGAGGCTTCTGCTCACTTGGACATTCAGGAATGTTCTATGTGATGACAGGAGTAGCTGAGGGGAAGTCAGGTCAGAAGAAACCTCAGAGTCTGGGTGTGTGGAGGTGTGTTCAGGGGCTACTCTCTGCCTTCAGGCTGCTTGCTGAACGGTCTGGAGAAGGACCCTTTATAGGAAACCCTGCAGTCAGCCTTGAGTGGGATTCTTTGAAACCCAGGTAGCAATCTTCATCAATCCACCAATCTCATTCTTTCTCTTTTTCTCTGCTACAAAATCCTCTTTTAAAACTCTGTTTTGTTTTTGTTTGACACAGGACCTCACGACTGAGCCAAGAACGTCGAAGGGTCTTAGACTCACTATTTAGCCAAGAATGGCTTTGAACTCCAAATCCTGGGATAACAGATGCATGCTCTCACGCTTAGTTTATGCAGTGGGGCTGGGGCCTGAACTCAGCTTTCATGCATGTTAGACAAGGACTCTAGCAGCTAAGCTACATCCTTACCCAACAGTGTTTTTAATAATCATAACTACCACCACCACCATCATCATCACTATTTTGAGACAGGGTCTAGCTATGTAGCCTAGGCTGGCCATGAACTTTCAACCTTCCATCTTCCTCTTGCATATAGGGTTTATAGAAATGTACCATCACTCCTGGCTAAAAACAGATAAAACTCAACCTATAAACATTTGTGCAGGAAGCTACTGTACATGCACTGGTGAGACAAACATCCCATATTCTCAGGAGCATATATATACCTCTGGGTGGGCTGGCGTGTGATTCCCTGGAGCAAAATCCCCAGTCAGCCCCCAGTGGACAAACCCTGTGCTCAACTATGTGGTGGAGAGCCATGAGAAAGGAGGTGAGACACCAGGGGCTGCTGGTCCTACGGGTGAGGTCACCAACACCCATGCCAGGAAGAAGGACAAAGGGCAAGGAAGACCTAGCCCCCAATCCTCTAAAGAAGCACTATGTGACTCCAGGCTAGCAATGTCTTCAGCCCTGCTGTGCCGGGATTGGGGCTGGTCTGGAGTCAGGGTTTCTGCTGTGAGGTCTGTGGAGGCAGAGGGGGAGGGGACAGACCGAAACACTTAAGAAAGCATGAGCCATGGCTGGCAGCCTGGCTAATGCACACCAGAGTTGGCAGAGCTGGTTCCTCCACAGGCTTCGAGTCGGCGGACGTGGGTAGGCACTGAGTGAGGAAAACTGGTCAACAAGACAGGCACTGCTCCTGGCCAGGCTCGCCCACACTCCCTCCAGAACAAGGAGGATCCACACCAATGAGCCACCTTGACAACAGCCGCAGGCGACAACCGTATCAGAGACAAATGTGTGGCTTAAAAAAAAAAAACCCAACTCTAGCTGGAAGTAGGTGGAGGTTTTTAAAATGGGAGATTTGCTTCTGGTATGAGGTAGGAGGACTTGGAATAATGGAGACGGTTGCTAGAGGGACAGCAACAGAGACCTGGACTTCTTTGGAGATATCTCTCTTCGTGGGTGTGAGGTCACGTGTGTGTGCCCCCACTCTGATGGCCTGGTCTGGGATGACCACTCCCTTGGGATGAGTAAGAATGCCTGGAGTGATTGGTGGGGGTGCGGAGGGGTGGGGGTGATGTGGGGTGGGGTCCTTATTTTTCTCTGAGCTCAGTTTCCTTCTCTGTAAAATGGGATTGTTTCCTCCCTTGTACCCCAGCACCCACCATGGCTAGCTCTGGAGGCAAATTCTCAGACTGGGTCATGAACTGGCTTGACCCTCTTCCTGCTAGGAGGTTTGGATTCTCCCGGAGGCCAGAGAGCTATGGAACCTTGCCCTAGAAAGGATCTAAGCACTTAATATCGATGCTAATCCAGTTAATTCCAAGATTCCTTGCAGATTCAGCAATGAAGGTAATACTTGGCACCCAGACCCACTCCATCTTCACTTAGAACAAGAAAGACTTTTATCTCTAGAAAGCTTTGCAGAATTGATATAGGCTAGGATAGAGAGCATGCAGGAGGGATGCTGGACCTGGCCAGCAGTTATAGGGGAGTCAGTAAAACAGCAGAACAGTTAAACCCCAGCCCACAGGCCCCTAGTTCATCTGTTCCTGGTCCTGACCAGGAAGTACAGCTCTGGCCAGCACCCCATGGACCCCAAGGCACCACCCAAGCCTAAGTTTGTCAGGTAGGGGGCTGGTGATGAGGCAGCGGCTACTTCTGCCCTTACTGCCTCTGTCAGGGTCTGTGAGAACAGCTGTACATTACCATGGCCTGAGCCTGTGAGTCCTCATGTATGAGCCCCATCTGTGTGTACCAGCGAACAAGCAAGCATGGACGTCAGGGATATCCAAGTTCCCCCTCCCCTACCCCATCCTGGGCAGCACGCCCAGTTCCCAGACAGCCTATACACTTCCTGCGTGAGTGCCACACATGCCCAATCCCTTCCCTGTGGCCCTTTTCCCTCCTAGTTCCAGCAAACAGCAGCCTAGCCCACCTGGCATGGCTCACCCTCCCCCCCAACCCCTGCCCAGGCAGGCACTGCTAAAAGGCCCTTCTTGTCCTGCCTGGGCATGTGGTCATTGAGCGGCGGGGGTGGGGGAGCTCAGTTATCTTTGGTTCTGGGGAAGCTTTTCTAGAGTCTGGGTGGGCTGGGCTAAGGCCCCAGCCTCTGCCCTGCCTCAGAGTTCTGGGGCAGCGAGCACAGTGCATGCACAAGGTTCGTCTGTCTCCACACCACTGATGCTCCTGGGAATCACTCTCAGAGTCAACCCCACCGACTCTGATTCTCTCTCTTGTATGTCATGCTCTGAAGCCTGGCTGCCTTAAATACCCCATTGCTTCTCCGGGAGGCATGTGAGGCCAGGCCCGAGAAAAGGCATGGCAGTCACTGTCCCCAGTGCCACACTCTGACACACCCCAGGATCTGGGGTTATAGTCAAGCCTTCCTGTACTGGAATGCCACCTTCTTTCTCCTCAGTCTGTTCCTCTGGCCACACTCTCCCAGCTCTCATCCTCTGCGGGGGGGGGGGGTCTCCCACAGAGCTCAGGAGTGGACCCCCTTTTTTCCCTAGGAATTTTCTTTTCTTGGGTGGCTGGGTTTCTAAGGCCTAAGACTTTTGCTTTTTCCCTGGGGGCTCATTTCTCCCGTCCATACAATTGAGATGTTGGTCCAGGTGGTTGCCAAGAAAACTTGCCTCCCAGACCCCATGACCTGGATACTCTGGAATGCAGAGAGGTGTAGGGAGCCACCCAAGTGTGCCTCAGCTGGGACAAGAGAACCCACCTCCAGGAGAGGTGGGCATGATGCTTTCTTCAGGCAGAACTCAGGAGGGGTCTGGGCAGTTTGACACCATGGGTCATAAAAGCCAGACAACCCGGGACAGCTAGAGACCCTACACACAGAAATCAGCCTGGGGGAAGAAATACAGGCCCCTGGACTCCTGGTGCTGGGCTGTGAGTCCAGCCCCCACATAGATCCCCTAGACTGGGTTAGGGGTGACAGAATTGTTATGCAGAAGCTCTGTCTAGCATACAGGATAACATCAGCAACTTCATCCCTTCTCCATGCCCAAGACCTTCCTGAAGTCCAGGGTGGGTTTAATGTCACCAAACAGGCAACATTATAAAACAGGCACATGGTGGCACCTTCTTCTCACCGTCAGTGCCCAGGCTGTGGGCTTCATTTTGCCATTTAAGGTTTCTGTGTCCCAGCCCAATGGCTCTTCCTGTCCTGTGCTCAAAATATGCCTTCCAGTCAGGCTGCTGGTCTTTCTATTTCAACACCCTGTTACACCCACCTCCCGCACTTGTCCTGGGATGCAGACTCCCTTCCTACCCTTCAAGGCTTGACTCAAGGATGATGGCTGGCCCTCTGTCCCACCCATCTTGTTTCTGATTTCCTGCACATTTTCACCTGGATCTTTCCATACACACTCTTTGAATTTTACCTTATTTTTCTATCTCCTAAATTAACACATATTCTCTCTCTTCCCCACCTTCTTCCCCTCCCACTCCCCTTCTTTCTCCCTTTCCCCTCTTCTTCTTCCCCTCCCCCTCCTTCTCCCCCCCTTCTCCTTCCCCCCCCCTCTTTTTTCGTCCCCTGCCCTTTTCTTTTTCTGCTTGTTTTGGAGGCAGGGTGTCATTCTAGCTGAGGTTGATCTGAGACTCATTCTGCAGTCTAGGCTGGCCTTGAACCCACAGTGCAGTCAATCCCCTTCCTCCTACCTCCTCAACACTGACATTACAGGCACACATCGCCACACCCTGACTCAGCCCGCCCATCTTTGTGTGGCTCTAGCATCCCGTCTCAAGTTGCCAGAGCTAAGATGGTGTCTAAGAATTGTTCTCGGTTGAAGCCCAAGCAGGTAGAGGCTGCAGGGAAACCATCTCTCAGCTGTGAACGCCCAGCTACCTCAGTGTTCCTTTCTCACATCCCTCATGTCTCTTCATCTCCGGGGCTGTGAGATTTTAGGAAAGGCAGACAGTCTGTGGAGCGGAGATGAGAAGCCCGGATCTACCCGGAGTCTCCTTAGTGTAGGGGTCCCTCCCTGACTCACTTCCCTTCAGAGTGCCTCGTGATATCCTTCTTTAGAGCTGGTCTCCTCCATCTGACGGGGAGAAAGGGTGTGGTCTGGGCCCCTGGAAGGGAGACTCAAGTTCCTTCTCTGCTTTTAGTAGCTCTTGGAAATGGTCCTGAAAGATGTAGGCTAACTGCCTGATTCACACATTGGTAGTAATGACTGACGGGGCCTCGAGGCCACAGATCTATGGCCTACCCAGACCTCGTCTCCAGGAAGAATGCTGTAGTGCTAGGATTCCTGGGACAACTGTGACAACTGTGGAGTGGATGCCCACTGGCACCTCTTAGAAGGTGCTCTTCACTCAGTCTCTGCTGGTCGGACACTAGAGCTAGAGACAGGGGGTGTGGCCTGGGTTGCCCCATGGCTATCAGAGAGAGATCTGAGAGGAGGCAGCCTTGCCTCTGGAACCTGGAGAGTGGGTGGTTTTGTCTATCACTAGCCAGGTCCTCTCGGTGAGGAGAGCAGGGATGAGGGAAGAAAGGTATAAGGAAGGACGGAGGTAGGGCCAGAAGCCAACTAGCCAGCCCTGAGAACAAAAAGAGGGGTCCAGAGCTCTGAGAGGTGGGGCACAATGCCTCCTCTCCACTTCTCACTTCACAGCACCCCCACTTCTGGCTCAGAGTATCTGTGGCCAGGATGCACACTCAATGCTGCCTCTGGGTATCCTTTGATACTCGCTGTGGTCATTCAAACCTGTCCAGCAAAGAGAATGGATAGCACCGAGGTGGCCTACATGTCCTGGACAATCTGGGTGGGCAGAGCCACACCCTTGGCAATCTGACTCCAGGGGGCCCTTTTCAGAGCCTGACATTCTAGGGTCAGGAAAGCCAGACAACCTTGGATACCCGGAGTTCCCTTAAACAGAGATCAGAGCTTTCCTTCCAGACCCTCAGCCTGGGGAAGAAATACAGGCCCCTGAGCTCTTGATCAGAGACCACGAATGCAGCCTCCATATAGATTTTTTAGGCTAGGTCAGGCTTTCTGCCCCTCACTCACCAGGAGCTGTAGATCTGACCAACAAGGCCAAGGTAAAAGCCAAGGCCAGGGCTGGAGCTGACAGCGGGTGTCCCGGGCCGAGAAGCATCGCGGCGGGCCTGGGCGCCTGGACTTGTAAGGCGAGGGAACAGAGCGTGCTAGGTCTGGACAGCAGCGAGTCGTCGCAAGTCGCAAGTCAAGTCGCAAGTCGAGGGAGCAGGGCTCCTCGCACGGGCTGGGGCGCAAGGGCTGTCCGGTACTTAACTCCAGGGGCGGGGCAGGCGCCGACCCGCGCTTGGATTTCGGGCGGGGGCTCCCTCTGTCTGCTCCCACCTCCAACCTTCTTAAAGGGGCCGTGCTGGGCTCTTGCTCCTGGTTAGGGTTGAAGGACCTTTCCTGCTAAGGCAGACCCATGTCCTATTTTAAGGATTTGGGGGCAATGTTTCTAAGTCTTTAAAGCCCCAGAACATTGTGGACAGGATCTCTTGAGAATGGGGAATAAAAGCGAGAACTACCAGTCCTCTTCTGCCCTTGTGGGGATGTAGAAGTTTAGGTGCCTTCAAGGTCACAGGTCCCTGAGGACTCCACTGGAGCAGACCGCTAGGCAGGGCTCTGGGTTTGCCCTTCTCTTTCCACAGACTGGACATTCTCTGCTTGTAAAGACAAGAGGTCTGGATCTTTTGGTGCAAAAGCTCAGCCCTGTGGTAACGTATGCTTCAAAACGACCCTGCAAGGTAGGGGTTGAGCACCCATCCCTTCATTTTGTGGAAGAGGAGCCCAGCTCAGAATCCAAGGTCAAAGGTAGGCGCCTGGCCATCCTGCCAGGACCCCAGGACTCCTGACGCAAAACTCTTGGTGTTTGCACTTGCCCCACCACCTCCTGGAAATCTGGCCCTGGATTTAGCTCCTACCTAACAGCTTTAGGCTGGGGCCTTCTCCTCCTGGCTCCTTCCCAGGCAAGAGCCTGCCTAGTCCCAACCAGGAGCTGGAAAAAGCAGAGTGAGTTATTGTGGCCTTTCCCAGTGCCTGTGTTTGGCCAGCTTCAGCTGCAATGGGACCTGGCCTGGGTTTTTCCAGGGGATGGATAGCGGAACACCCGTTCCCCTCTCCCATCATACATATTCCCCCACCGGGCTCCCCGCTGTGCCCACACTGCACTGTGCACCCTCCTTCCAATCCTCAGCCCGGAGCAGCAACCTTCATGCCACAAGTACAACATTTCATGACTTTTGATAGAAGTGAGCCCCATTTGGATAGAGAAATGGAAGCTGAGAGAGATTAAGGGGACCGAGCAAGTGGATCCAGGCGAGGGGGCAAGCCAGGTCATCCAGCCCAGGTTCTGTGCTCTTGCTACCATGTCTGGTCCGATGGGCTTCATGGTCCTAATTCTCTTACTTGACTGTCCAGTCTTTAGTCCCTTCTCCTCTGTTCCAGTTCCACACAGGTTTGAGCTTATAAGCATTAAGTGTTTTAATATGTCTCAAATGCCCTACCTCAGGGCCTGGCATACAGTAGATGCTCAACACGTATTGTCTTTTCTTTTTCCTCTCTCATCCCGTATACCCCCGCACTTCACAGTGTGTATACAACGACCTCACACCCTCCCCACGAACCTTCGACGTTCCCCTCTATAGGCAGTTGCATACAGTAGGTGTTCAGTAAGCACCTGTTAAGGTTGACTAAGAAGCTGACTGTTGCTATTCTATGGGGGACTTGACAAACTTAGGGACTATCCAGGCACCCTAGGTAACCTGACACAACGAGCCCATGCCTTGTTTCTTGTTTTCCTTCTTCTGAGTCAGCGCAACACTTGGTCCTAGTTAAGTAATTACTGTCCAAATATGGATCCAGGGTTTGGGAGGGGAGGCTTCTTGGAAGGTGGAGGGAGAAGAGTTCTCTCTTTAAGAATGAGAGGGAGGGGAAGTGTTCACCTTTTTATGAATTGGGAACTAGAGTGGAGATGTGCGCCATCCTATACCATCACCAGTCTTCCTGCATCTCACTCTGTCCCTACCCACAGATTTACCTGCCCACCACCACCAAGAATGATTTTTCTGTCTGGGGAGCTTCCAGACTAGTAGCTGTAGCCCAGCCCACAGCTGAGATTTAAGACAGGCAGGATGAGCTCAGAGCCTTGTTTCTGGTGCGGTTGAGAAACAGACCTAGAAAAAGAATACAACCAGCATGGTGTTCATGACCCAGCTTGTGCAGCTCTGCCGGGGTTTCCCAGTTTGTAAAACATTTAGGGGAAGGAGAATATCTAGGTGGTAGAACACTTGCCTAGCATGCGCAAGGCCCTGGATTCACTCTCAAGCACTGGGGCTGTGGGAGGGATAGGGTAGGATGGGATGGAGCTCTGTAGGTAGAGTGTCTGCCCAGCACCAAGCAGCCCTGTGTTTGCTCTGCGGCATGGCATAAAACCTGGACATAGCATGAAGAGGTAGCTCAGCGATTAAAAAATCCTTCCTGTGTTTGCAGAAGACCTGAGTTGGGTTCTCAGCACCCACATTGAGGGGTTCACAATTGCCTGTAGCTCTAGTTCCAGGGGCTCTGATAGCCTCTTCTAGATTCTATAGGTACCTGTATACGTGTCATACAGTCACATAAACACACACAAAATTAAATTCAATTAAAATGAATTCTTTTTTTTAAAAAAAAAGATGTATTTATGTATATGAGGACGCTGTCTTCATGCACACCAGAAGAGGGTATCAGATCCCGTTACAGATGGTGGTTGTGAGCCACCGTGTGGAAATTGAACTCAGGACCTCTGGAAGAGCTGCCAGTGCTTTTAACCTCTGAGCCATCTCTCCAGCCCCTCTGAAATGAATCTTAAAAAACAAACAAACAAAGACAAAAAAGTGGACATAGCTCAGCAAGGTTTTAATCTTAACACTCAGGAGGCAAGAGAACAGAAATTCAAGGTCATTTTCAACTATAAAGTTACTTCCAGACTAGCCTGAGATGGGGAAAGACAGGAGCAAGAGAAACAGAGAGAGAGAGAAACACACACACACACATACACACACACACACACACACACACACACACAGAGAGAGAGAGAGAGAGAGAGAGAGAGAGAGAGAGAGAGAGAGAGAGAGAGAGAGAGAGACTAAAAATAAGAATCATTCACCTGGGAAATAAACACGTTTCCAGACAAAAGAGAAAACTGAGGCTCTCAGTCCTGTAGACCGCTGGGGTTCTGGATTCTCATGGTTGCCCTCTGTTAGTCTGCAGCGTGAGACTTGAACCCTGAGTTAGCAGAGACATGAGGATTAAGGCCCCATGTAGCTTTAGAATGACTGATCATCTCCCACTGACTCAGAGCGTGCTGTTGGGTGGAGTAGTGCCAGCTTCCCCAGTTGTCCTCACCCCGGTCTCTTGGGCATGCCTGTCTTGAGCAGAGCTGATCCAAACCTTCCTGGCATCCTCAGGGTTGACTCTTGCCTCCATTCTGCCTGCTAACCTTTGCCATGGTTTTCCTTGACTTGGGTTGACTAGACACACACACAGTGACTACTCCAGGGCCCTATCTCCCTGGTTATGTCTTACCTTCCCTCAGGAAGCCCTCGCTGCCTGCTTTCCTTGACAGGTACTTTTCTGTCTGAAGACTCTATGGCGTCTTCTCCCTAGCTAGAGCAGGAAGGTCTAATTCAGTGCTTTCCCCACCCTCTAGACTGACACCGCTTCACAGGACAGGACACCTGGCGAGACAGGAAAGATGACGACTCCGAACATTCCCACCTATAAATCAGAGGATTACAAATCCTCTGAAGCTTCAGTGACTTAGAGTATATGAGGTCTCAGTTTCCCCAAATACTCTAGGGGAATGAGACAACAGATAGTCTAACAATTTCTACTTCCCCAACAATGTGTAGCTCTGCAGGTTGGCTAGGCTCTTCTGGTCACTTTTACTGTCCCCCATCCCCAGTGCATCTGGGACTAAGCGTGCCCACTTTGACAGTGGCAGCCACACCCTGCCCTCAGCCTGGGTGTTTTGCACTATGACCGACTGGCTCCACCCAAGGAGCCTGTGGCCAAAGCCAGCCTGCTGGTAAATGGCGTGGGCTTCTGCCCTCAAAGGGGTGGTGTCTGAACTGCGTTGTTCTTCAACTGCTTGGAACCTGCCCTTAGGGAATTGGCTCTTTGCCACAAAAGACGCAGAATGCAGACTACCCTGCGCAAGGGGACATATGCTTTAGGCATTGATTCCTCAGCTCTACAGTCTCTGAATCAGAAACTCCTCTGCAGCAGCCTCAGGCTAAGCTTCTGCTAGGAGCGGTCTCACTCAGGCTTTTTGGCCCAGGAGCTGGTGGGGCTCCTCCAAGTGCAGGCAGCCAGGCTCAGGCGGGCAGGAGCAGCTAGTCCCGACAATTACACAATTCAGAAGCTGACAAGTTGTCTTTGCTGGTTTGGGAGCATGGCTGTGAATCAGAGGCCCATGGGGAGCTTTGCCTATCTAGCTTGGGTGGGCTCTAGGCCATGCCTCTGCCATACTGGGGCAATGGCATGGTGGCAGGGGTGGGTTACCCTCTCCGGGCTTCTCAGGTTCCCCAGAATAGGCTCTCCCCTGCCACACCATGTCCACAAAGGCTTGTGGCTTCAGTGGCTGAGACCAGCTGGCCACAGCTGACTCCCTTTGGGATGTGCTATTTCTAAATATTAGTTCATGCTGTTAACCCTTGCCACGCTGTTCTAACGGACACTGGATGCCTGCAGAGAAGGGGTCTTGGCTTTGGAAAGGGTCTGAATGGGCCCCAGCTAGGTAGAAAATCTGTGAGTGTAGTCACTCAGGGTCTGGCGTGGGTTGGGCACCTTTGAGGGGCTCTTTTGGGTTCCCGGAAGGATGAGAAATACCTGCTTGGGCCCGGGACCAAGGCTTGCACCGGGCTTTAGATGTGGATCTGAGCTGGCAATCTGGGAAATGGAAGGAATGTAGGGTGAGGAGCCAGGAGCTGGGTCTTGCCAAGCTTCCTCTGTGTGCCTCAGATGAGTCATGTCACCTATCTGTGCTTTTCCCTCATCTGTCCAGAGCCACCATGGTACGGGATGATGACCGTCAACAGAGATACCGAGGCTTTGTAAACTGAAGGGCAGAGCCTGGAGGTTCTGCCAGGGTCTCACTTTTTGTTTAGGACTCTCAGGATTCCCTTTAGGAGAGGGACTCGGAGCAAGCTGGCGGGGCTATTATCAGCCCGTCTAGAGCTCGAAGATGCGGTCTATACAGGCCTACACAGATTTGGCTGCTGCCATCTCCCATCTATTGACCATTTGCCCTTGAAGAGTGAAACACTTCACAATGGAGCTGAGGAGATGATTGATTGCAAGTGGGAGGGTCTGATTTTCTATCCCCAGTACCGGTGTAAGAAGCTAAGCATGGCCTTACCTGCGATCCCAGTTCTGATAGCTAGAGATAGGTAGATTTGGGGGGGGGGGGTTGGTGGTTAGCCAGTTTGTCTTAAAACTATGAGCTCTAGACCCTGTCTCAAAAAATATATAAGGTGCAGTGGGATAGGAGAGATGGCTCAGTGGGTGAGAATGTGCATTGCTCTTCCAGAGGACCTGATTTCAATCCCTAGCACCCACATCTGGCAGCTTTATAACTGCCTGGACCTTCAGCTCCAGGACTCCTGGGGGACTCCGGCATACACGGCATGAGAGCCGCAAAGACACACATATACACAGGATTAACAGTAAGATAAATCTTTAAAAAGTTCAAAAGTGATAGAGGAAGACATCTTACGTTAACTTCTGTCCTCCACGGGCACAAGCAGACACACCCACACATACATGCATACAATATGCACACACACAGTCTCACAGTAGCCACTCTCTGAGATGCTCATAGCTGTCCCTGCCTTGGACAAATAGAGCCGACCCGTGTAGCTAAGAAGGCAGGGCAGAAAGGATACTGCCACCTCCAGGCCAGGGCAGAGTGGCACTGCGGCTTTGGTTTGGCTCCCTCTGCCCCTTTGCTGTGAGTGGCCGTCCCATGAATAAGGACAGGCAGTCTGTAGAAGGCCCGTGTGGGGCGGAGCTGAGGCCTCTCCCTAATAGCCAGCACCAACTCACCTCTTAGGAGAATGAGCCATCTTTGGGTGTGTCTGCCAGCTCCAAACACTCTTTCTGATGACTGCAGGCCCTACCGTCGTCCTGACTGCTGTCTCCCAAGAGCACTAGAACCTGAACCTCCAGCCAGATCTCTCCCAGACTCCTCAACCCCAGGCACTGTGTGAGACAGGAGATTGCTGTAGTAAATTTTGTGTCACTAGATAATGGGTGTAATACTGTGCAGCTGCCTGCCAAGGATAGACCAGTGAGTGAGATAGCCCTGTGTTTGCAGGGACGGATGCTGTGCTCCTGCTGACCGAGCGGCATTCCTCTAATCAACCAGTGGGCTGATTAATTAACTTACTCCAACAGCATTCGTCCATCCCCTCTGCTGAGAATTAAACTCAGGTCTCACCCAAGCTAGACACGAGTCCTACCACTCCTGAGCTGCACTCTCAGCCTCCCAAAATATTTTTTTTCTTGGTATATGTTTATATGTTGTTTACTCATGTGTTCATGTGAGTGCATATGTGGGAACGTGTGTGCGTGTGTGTGTGTGTGTGTATGTACATGCATGATGAGATCAGAGTCCAACATCAGGTATCTTCCTTAATTTCTGTCTACCTTTTTTGTTTGTTGGTTGGTTTTGTTTTCTGAGACAGGGTTTCTCTGACAGCTTTGGCTGTCCTGGAACTCACTCTGTAAACCAGGTTGGCCTTGAAATTACAGAGATCCACCTGCCTCTGCCTTCCAAATGCTGGGATTAAAGGCATGTGCTACCACTGCCCAGATGTCCATCTTATTTTTAATGTTTGTGTGTGCATGTGTGCACAAATACATGTTACAGCACATGTGTGGAGGTCAGAGGACCACTTTCAGGAATAACGGTTTCACTCCTACTGATTGCTTGGGTCTTGGGTCCCACCCAGGGTTCACATCCGTGGCAAGTGTCTTTACCCACGGAGCTGCCTAGGCAGTTCTTCAGCTTCGGTTTGATTTATTTTCTCTTTCATTATTTATGTATCTGTGTGAATGACTGCCACATGTGTGAAGGTGTTGACAGAGGTCAGCTGAGGATGTCAGATCTTCTGCAGCTGGAGTTACAGGCAGCTGTGAGCCAATGACATGGGTGTTACCAACAGAACTCAGGTCTTTGGAAGAGTTTGACTCCTGAGCCAATTCTCCAGTCGCTCCACCCTAGCTTTTTAACACAGGGTCTGTCACTGAACCTGATTTGGATAGAACGACCTGCCTAAGAGTTCCAAGGATCTGCCTTATCTCTGTCCTCAGCTCCTGCCTCTCAGCACTGAAGTTACACAGGTTCGAAACTGTGCCTGGGGTGCTGGGGATCTGAACTCAGGTAATAAAAACTGTGTGGCAGGTAGTTTATCAACAGGTTTATCCCCCACCTCCTGAGAAATATTTCTTAAATGTAGACCAGGTGCCAGGCACTATGCCAGAGTGGGGCATTGGGGATTCTGGGGTGACTGACTAAATTATAGGAGTCAGAATTTTGGGATTTATAAGCTCCCCAAACTGAGTTGGTAATTGGTTGGGCAGAAAGGACAGAAAGGTGTGCTGGACAAGCCCAAAGCTCAGGCACTAAAATGGATGGGTGGGGAGAAGGGAATGAGACACGGAGATGGATTGGGGGTGGGGACATCTCACAAGAAGTTCTTTGGAGGCTAGGAATGTAGCTCAGTTGGTAGAAGGCTTGTTTAGCATGTATGACGTCCCAGGTTTGATCAGATGAACCGAATAAAACCAGACGTAGTGGTGCTCATATTTTTAATTTGAGCACTTGGGAGGTAGAGACAGGAGGATCAGAAGTTCAAGGTTATCCTCAGCTATAAAGTGAGCTGGGCATGTTGATTTTGCAGAGCATGGGAATTCCAAGTGACATGGTGTAGGCACGAGCCTGGTGCCGCTGGGAATACGGAAGAATGGAGACATGTTGAGGAATGAAATTAAAGCCACAGAGGGAGGGACTGCCTTGTGCTGGTGCTCTCTCTCTCTCTCTCTCTCTCCCCCTCTGTGTGTGTGTGTGTGTGTGTTTACTGCTCTATGTGTCAGGCTAGTTGGCCGCCAGCTTCTCAGGATTCTCCTGCCCCTTCCTCTCATCGTGTTGTGGGAATCAAGGATTGTAAACACAGGCTATCGAGCCTGGCTTTATGTGGGTTCTGAAGATTCCAACTTGGGTCCAAAGTCCTTTACTTGCTGAGCCATCTCTCCAGCTTGATATTTTTTCTTTTGATTTTTCTTTTCTTTCTTTCTTTCTTTTTTTTTTCTACACACGGTTTTAGACTTACATAGAAGTGGCAAGATTATTGCAAATAGTTCTCACATAGCCTTCGCCTAGATTTCACAAATGTTAATATTTTACCACACCTTTGTTTGTTTTGAGACTGGGTCTCTATGTAGCGCTGATTATTCAGGTCTACTGTATACATTAGTTTACTCTAGTCTGGTTTCAAACTCAAAATTCTGCCTGCCTCTGCCTCCTAAGTGTTGGGAGTAAAGGCATATACTTTTTATTTTTATCTATCTATGTATCTATCTATGTATCTATGTATGTATCTATGTATGTATGTATGTATGTATGTATGTATGTGTCTGTCTGTCTGTCTGTCTGTCTGTCTATCTATCTATCTATCTATCTATGTATCTATCTATGTATCTATCTATGTATCTATGTATCTATGTATCTATCTATGTATCTATGTATCTATATATCTATGTATGTATGTATGTATGTATGTATGTATGTATGTATCTATCTATCTATCTATCTATCTATCTATGTATCTATGTATCTATGTATCTATCTATGTATCTATCTATGTATCTATCTATGTATCTATCTATGTATCTATCTATGTATCTATCTATGTATCTATCTATGTATCTATCTATGTATCTATCTATCTATCTATCTATCTATCTATCTATCTATCTATCTATGTTTCCAGAACCATTTGAGGAAAAATTTTCCTTTAAACAAGTCAATGTTTTCTAAGAACAAAGACTTTCCCTTTTAGAAATGCAATGATTACCCAAGAAATAAACATGGCTACATTTTGAAATAAGCCATAGATTTATTTCTGCTTTGGCCAATTTTTGTAACAACACTAAAAGCAATCCCTGCCAGGGCTGGAGTGATGGCTCAGTGGTTAAGAGCACCGGCTGCTTTTCCAGAGGTCTCCAGTTCAATTCCCAGCACTAACCTATAAATCCAGTACCAGAGGATCTGACACTCTCACATGCAAGTAAAACACCAAGGTATATGAAATAAAAATAAATAATTAAGAAAAAAAGCAAGCCCTTCCTTCCATGTTACATTGAACTCTCTGGGTTTTTTTTTTTAGTTTTTACAAATCTGGCACAGTTCTTCAGAATTTCTTTGTTTTCTGTGATATTGGTAGTTTTTTGGTTTTGGTTTTTGACTCCAGGCCAGTTACCTTGTGGATGGGTCTTGACCTCAGTTTGTCTGTTATTTTTGTGTTCAGATTTTTATCTTTGGGAAACACAACAGAGTGGTGTCATGGCCTCCTGGTGTATCCTTCCAGGAGGTACCAGTGTCTTCCTTGGTGGGATTTTGTTTTGTTTGCCTCTGTTTTTTTAAAATATTTATTTATTTATTTTACGTATATGAGTACACTGTAGCTGTCTTCAGACTCACCAGAAGAGGGTATTGGATCCCATTACAGATAGTTGTGAGTCACCATGTGGTTGCTGGGAATTGAACTCAGAACTTCTGGAAGAGCAATTAGTGCTCTTAACCACTGAGCCATCTCTCCAGCCCTGTGTTTTGGTTTTTAACTTAAAAATATTGTGGAATGAGTGGTGGTGCATGACTTTAGACCCAGCACTCAGGAGGCAGAGGCAAGCAATATCTATGAGTTCGAGGCCAGCTTGGTCTACATGGCAAGTTCCAGGACAGCCAGGAGTAAATGGTGAGACTTGTACCCCACCTCCCCTCAGCAAGCCAAGATAGTATAATGGGGTAGCTGTACTCACTAGCGTGATGACCTGAGTTCCATCCCTGGATCCCACAGTGGGAGCAGAGCACTGATTCTTAAGAGTTATCCTCTGTGGCATGCACACAGCCATACAACACACAATAATAAAATAGCAGCTTCCGTGTGCGATGTAAATGTATCTACTGCATACCTGTGTAGAAGCCAGAGGTCAGTCACCATTGGGTAGCTTTCAATATTGCTCCTCACCTTCTGTTTTGAGGCAAAGTCTCTCGTTGTACCTGAAGTTCAATGGTTAGGTAAGCTGAAGGGCCAAGCATGCCTCCCCAGTGCTGGGGTTACAGGCACACACTGCTTCACCTCGCTTTCTGTGAGGATCCTGGAGTCCAAGTTCAGCTTCTCACGCCATCGTAAGCGCGTCACCCACTGAGTTTCATCACGTGGGTCACCTGGTTGAGGCTGAGCCTGCCAGACTGTTTTTAAGCAAAGTTTCTGTTTTCCATTTTTGTGATTATAAGCTTTTGCCAGTACTAAAAGGTTAGGGTGAGGAGGAAGACCCAGAAGCAAGCCTGTAAAGGGACAGCCAAAACCAGGGAAGGAAAACCAGGAGAACATCCTGGAGCTAGGAGCGGGTCTGTGTGAAGCAGGAGTCAGCAGTGTTGGTCTAGTGCTACCAAGAGGCCAAACCAGAAGAGGTTGCTAAGAGTCCACTGTGTTCAGCATCTGCGTGCAGGTCTGTGGGCATCTAGTTCAGCTTAGCTTGGGTGGAGCAAGGGGCCTAAAGCCAGCTTTCAGTGAGTCAAGGAGAGAGAGGCAGACTGGCCACCACAGAGAAAACACCCTTTGAGTAAATGTCTGTGAAACGGTAGAGACAGACAAGTAGGCACAGAGAGACACGTGTGGGCTCAAGGGCAGGGTTGATTTATTTTTAAAGAGATCATTTATTCATTTTATGAGTATGTGTGTATGTTTGAACATATGCATATGTACCACATGCATGCAGGGGCTAGATGGTAGAAGAGGGTATTGGGCCCCCTGGAACTGTAGTTATGGGTGGCTGTGAGCTACTCATCGTGGGTTCTGGGAGCTGAACCCCAGTCCTCTGGAAGAACTGCAAGTGCTCTTAGCCAGTGAGCCATCTCTTTAGGCCCCAGAGGCAGAGTTTTTAAGAGATGGAAGGGACCTTGGATATCAGAGGGGAGAAGAGGTGCCAGATGATGAGGAAATCGGAAGAGCTGCCATAACTTCCAGTGGGAAGCGGGCAGGCCTTGCTGAGAGTGCTGCAGCTACAGCACTTCACAGTCTTTGTGTTTTCGCTTGTGCAGGTGGGTAGGACCTGCATGGAGGTCCAGTCTTGTGGACGGGAGTGAGGCATGCTGGAACAACATCTGGGGACAAGGGAGCAAACTGCCTAGAGGTGAGGCTCATTGAGGTTGCCAAATCCAAGGTTGAACACTCTGAAGGCAGAAAGGGCCTGAGGGTGAGGAGGAAGAAGAGAAGGAAGAAGAGGAGGAGGAAGAGGAGGAGGAATAGGAGAAAGAGGAAGAGGAGGAGGAATAGGAAGAAGAGGAAGAGGAGGAGGAAGAGGAGGAGGAAGAGGAAGAGGAGGAAGAAGAGGAGGAGGAGGAAGAAGAGGAAGAGGAGGAGGAAGAAGAGGATGAAGAGGAAGAGGAGGAAGAGGAAGAGGAGGAAGAGGAGAAGGAAGAGGAGGAAGTGGAGGAGGAAGAAGAGGAAGAGGAGGAAGAGGAAGAAGAGGAGGAGGAATAGTAGGAAGAAGAGGAAGAGGAGGAGGAGGGAGAAGAGGAAGAGGAGGAAGAGGAGGAGGAAGATGAGGAGAAAGAAGAGGAAGAGGAGGAAGAAGAGGAAGAGGAGGAAAAAGAGGAGGAGGTGCATCAGTCTGGTACATAAAGACTGTTAGGGAGTAGGAAACAGAGGGTGCTGTCTAGAGGGAGGTGGCAGTCGGTGTTGTGGGAGGAAATGGAAAGCCCAGGACCACTGCTGGGCATAGGGCTTGGGAGGGACTTGGCTGAAGTCTTTGCACGCATGAGGAGGGCTGGGCATTGATTGAGGGGTGGGTCTTAGGCAGGTCAAAGTTACCAGGTCATGGTAGGAGTTAGGAGAAGGGCAGAGGTAGCCATCAACCAGGGCCACCGGGTTGTGAGGAACAGGTGGCCCAGAGAAGCTGAGGCAAGTTACTTCTGGTCACTGGAACCCTGTGACAAAGAGGGGACTTTAAAGAGCCATGAATGGAAGATCTATCAGCTGAGGCCTAAAGCAGCCAAGGGCCTGCTTCAGGGGATCCCAGACTCCATCAGAGGTGGAGTGCAGTGGCAGGAGAGAGAGCAACTTGGGCCAGCTGAAGGTGTGGGAATCCATTTCCTCAAGAAAGCTGTATATGAGAACCTGTGACAGGAACAGAACAGACCTCTGGGAAGGAAGCACTTGGAGAACTCCACCAGGCAGGGGAGGAGGCGGCCTGGAGTGCTTACAGGGAGGGGTGGTGAGCAAGTAGCATCTCGATGTGGTCCCCAGCAGAGGGGCTGCTGCTGCTGACTGGGAGCTTGCTCTGTTGTGAGCCTTTCTGTCCCCAAGACTCTTGATTTCCCAGCATGCCCGGTGATTGGTTGCGCTTGGCGATGCCTTGGGTTCAGAGCACCACCATAATGGCAACTCTGTGAACAGTGAGAGTGACCTGAAGAGATTCCTGTATTGTGTGTCCTGGTTCCCCCTCTTGCCACTGATGAGGCTGGGGACTCGGGATAAATCCTTGCTCCCTGCTATGGTCTCAGTGTCATACTGGGGTGGTCACAGACTCCATTTAAAGGCCCTTGCCACTTGTCCTTTAGTTCCTGTGATGGAGCCCTTCCTTAACCTGGCTCAGATCTAATCCCAGGAGTGGATGTAAGGCTGGGTCCTGGATCCCTCTGAGCTCTTAGAGGTGAAGACATCTCTGGGATTTTCCTAGATCTGGGGCTCATCCCTCCTCCACATGGAGGCTGCATAGCCTCCAATGCTCAGTATTTCCTAACGTGCTCCCTCAGAGGTGTGCTCTCCACAAAGTCATGGGAACCTGCCGCCGTGGACCCCAGTGTGAGCCCTTTATCTTCCTCTGTTTGCTCCTCACACTGTCTGAGATGCCACGACTAGATAAGTATTCTTTTAGCTAGATGTGGGTCTTTGAAGATATCATGCTTTGGCAAAGGAGTCTGGGAAGGGGCTGTGAGACACTTTAGTGGGAAATGGGTTAGCTTAAACAAGTAGATTCTGATAGAAGAGAGGACTTATCCAGAGTCTAGAGGAGATAGGTAGAAGGGACAGGGGTGTGGGGTGTGGGGGTGGGGGATGGGAGATGGGGGGTTGGGGTGGGTAGAAGGTCCCAGGGGCTGCAGGGGTGGGCAGGAGCTGTTCACCCAGGACCTACCCAATCTTTCTGTCCCTGTCCCCAATTATAAAATACCTACTGGTAGTATGTAGCTGGCTCAGGATCCGTGTCACTCACTATCCCCTTCCCAGACCAGGAGTATTGGGGAACGCCCAGGGCATTCAGCCTGGTTGGATATATGAGATGACATGGACCGAGTTTTCCTGTATCTGGGTTCTCAGCAGAGAGCTGCCATGCCACAGTTCGGGCACCACGGCAATGGGGGAAATAAACACTCCGGGCCTCACAGTACAAGTTCTACTGTGATGTGATGTCATCCTCCACCCCAGCCACTGGCCCCACCCCCACCTCCTGTGCTGGCTACACTTCTGTGGTGGCTTCAGCTGCTGAGTCCAGGCATCTTCCCACACAGCCCCCGCCCCCCCAGCTGTTTTGGTGTCTCCGAAGTGGGGTGGGTAGTGGATAGAGGGGCCTGGGCAGGGGTACTGGCTCCTGGTTTCTCAGGCACTGCTTGTAACTGCTACTGTTTTCTCTCAGCCTTCGCTATGAAGCAGTCCAAGGGGGCCAGGAACTATGTGTTCTACGCACAGCACCCAGAGAAGGAGGAAGAGGTGCCCTCATGGTTTGAAATCAAGCAGACCCCTGTTGTCATGGCCACAATCAAAGGTGAGAGCAGCCCTCTCCTAGGGTCCACTCTGCTAGACTGCTGCTGAAGGCCTTTCCTGCCAGCCTCGCCTCCAGCAAAACCCCAGCAAACACTCCTCAAGACCTTAAAGCAACCTGAACCTCCAAGCTAAGGCCGCCCACCGGCTCCGTGAGACGCCAAAAGAAGCTCAGGACAGAGGGACATACAGCATGTTTGGGGGGAAAGGATTAGGGACTTTTAGCTTAGTTTTTTTCTTTTCAGGGTGCTAGGGACTGAACCCTGCGACCCACACGTTGTAGGTGAGGGCTTGACCACTCAGTTACTTCCCCAGCCCTGCCTTTAGTGATTTCTATTTCCTTCGAGTGGAGACCAGGCAAATGAATTCTCACTAAGTTGTCACTGACTGATTATCACTTGGAAAATGTCTTGGAGTGGTGAATGATGAAATGTTTGGGTTCTCTTGAGTCTCACATTGGCAGCTACTGTGACTGGATAGAGTGATTGTCTCTTAGCCTCAGTATTGTTATCTGTAAGATGGAAAAGATGAGAAAATTTGAGAGAATCTGTCTTAATGAGGTTGTCTACAGGCTCAACTGAAATAACCATATCAAGGGGTTAGCATGAGTCTTAATACGGACCAAGTTCCCCGTTGACTGTGACTGTTGCCTTTCTTACAGCCAGCTGTGGATCCACAGGAAACAGCCTTTTATCTCTGCATACTACCTTGTAGGGAATCAGCAGATGCCCAGCATTGTGGCAGTATGCCTTTAGTCAGAGCAAAGCCCCCTGTGTTCTCACGCTGGGCTGGGGGCTGAGGCTAAAGGTTGTCTTGTCTGTCCTCACAGGTCCAGGGCCTGCCAAGTACCTCCGGCCATCCTGTACTGGTTATATAGGCCATGACATCTCCATGTTCCAGGAGCCAGCTTATAGTCTGCACAAACGGCACACTAAGAAACGTGAGCAGTCCCCACTGTCTGTCCCTTATGGGTCAGGTCTACTGTCCAAGATTGCTGCCCCAGGCCACTGGGGGCTTTGGCTGGTGAAGATGGAGACAGAAGGAAACCCCAACATCTGAAGGTAGATCAGGCAGACCTTCCCAGGGAGCCGAGGGGCCTAGACCTGTCACTGGAAGAGCAGGGCTCTCTTTCCCTGGGCCTCTTTGACTCTGGTATCACTTACTCTGCTGGGGAAGCTTACGGTAGTCAACAGTGACCCGATGACCGGTGGCTGACAGCCAAGACCAGTGAGATGAGTGGTTGGGCAGAGATATATGGTCATGTGTTTGGGGCCCTGGGTCTAGGGTGACTGCCTCTCCAAACCTCCCCACCCCCTAACATCCCTTTTGCAGAGGTTTCTCGGCTGGGGCTTAGCCCTTTCTCAATACTCACAGTAGCTGCAGTGGTTGTCACTGCCCTTGGCACCAATCCGGATGTCCTGTCAGCAGCCTCCGGCAGTCTTGCACAAAAGGTCCCATTTTACAGATAAGGAGATCAAAGTCTACAGACCCCCTAAGAGCCAGAGGAGTCTGAAGGGAGCCCTTGCTGGGGTGGCAGCTGTGGCAAGCAAGTCTTTTTTTTGTCCCTTGCAGGGATCATAGACATAAACAGCCCTGGACCTTGCTATTTCTTGGATTCCGGAGCAACTCGTTTTGGAATAGCTACCTGCCCACAGGTCCCTATGGAGGAGCGCATCTCCAACCTACGTAAGATGGGTTGAGAAAGTGGGCCATTGGGAGGATGGGCTGTGTGTGTGTGTGTGTGTGTGTGTGTGTGTGTGTGTGTGTCTATCCTTAGCACCTGGAAAGAGACAAAGCAAGGGGTATACCTGAGAGGGCTGGCATCCCAACATACATTAAGATACAAATGTCAAAGCATTTGGAAAGCAGAGGTAGGATAGCCTGATCTACACAGCCTGTCCTAGGCCTGTCAGGGTTACATAGTAACTTTGTCTTTAAAAAAGAGAAAATGGACACAATGTTGCCATTACCATGTATGTGTCACTGTTTCTGTTCATAGAAGCCAGTGATAATACACACTGTGTTGTGATGTCACAGGGCTCTTGTCAAAGTAGTAATGTTGTCATGCTAATGTGCTCACACATCTAGTGACCTACAGAAAATTTCCTGGTGCTGTCGTGGGGCACAGGGCAATGTCATCATGTTGACTGCCAAGGAATGATTGCTACAATGACAGTGATGGCTTTTGTTTTATGACAACAATGTCACCGTCCTGGGGACTGTCTTGATGTCCTTTCCCTGCCCACAGCCCCATGTAATCCAAATGACTGGGGTCTGCTGCTGTACTGTTTGAAGCCCCTACGGCTGGGCAAGAACTCAACTCTCTTTATGACCCAGCAGCTGGTATTAGGAGCTGTGAGGCTTTCTCTATTTTCCTTACTTTCAGGCATAAGTAGCACGCCAGCCTCCTGCCAGTACAACCTTGAGAAGACTCGACCCTCTGGGGAACGTAGGCCTCCCCAATACACTTTTGGTTACAGGTGTCCATATAGAGTGATGGACCCCAACCCAGGTTCTAACCAGTACAAGCTGCCACTCACGCTGGGGCCCAACACCCCTGTCTTCCGAGCTGCCCCTTGCTACAGTCTGGCTTCCACAAACAAGAATTGGTTCCACAAGGAGAATATAGCAGGAGGACCTGGACCTGCTGTGCATACCCGACCTGAGCCATCCGTCTACCAGAACCGCAGCCCTGTGTTTAGCATGGCCAAGCGCTTTGGCTATCCTCTGGACCACACACTTCGACCTGGCCCTGGTTCCCACAATGTCCAGCCGGTCACTGTGCACAAGCCCCGCATACCTGCCTTCACCATGGGCATCAAACACTCACCTCACTTGTGCCCACTGATTGTGGACATTCATGACTGAGGCCCGTGCTGGTGCAACGCCCCTCCTGCTTCACAGATGCTATTTTCCTACATCACATTGAACAACTTGACCATGGATTCCTGTAGCAGAGTTGGTGCCTGCTGAGTGGCCAGAACACAGAGGCATTGGATAAATATTTTTGTTTATTCATTCCTTTGTTTTGCAAACACTCTCAGCTGCTTCCTCCGGGCCTTGCAATGGGTGAGGGGCTGAGGATCCCTGGTACATTGATCTGGAATACATGGGTTTTCATGCTGGTCACTAGGTGAAGCCACTGTGTGACCTTGGGGGCTCCTGGGCAGGCCCACCTAAGAGTGGCCACTGACAAGCTGTGTGGCCTTTCTCTGCTCGTCTCTGGGTCTCATAGTCCCTTTCCAACAGTACTGGTGATGGCCCTGTATGAAGTCTAAATTCCCCCAGTTCTAGGTACCTGGTTAGATGCAGCCTAACCAGTCTCCAAGGTAGGAGCAGAGGAGCCGAGACATGGTGGAAATGGGAGGGGTCATCTTGGTTTGGGAAAAAACCCACATGGACTCGTGGAGACTGCTGGGGGCAGGTAGAGGTAGAGAGACAGCACACAGGTTGACCAAAGGGTGCAAGCTGAGGTGTTGCTCAAGCGTAGAGCTCCGGCTGTACTCTGAAGGCTTTAGCTAGATGGGTCAGTGGTTTTGTTTGTTTGTCTTGTAGCCTAAGCTCTCCTTAGCCTTCCAAGTGTGGGATTAGTGCATAGCACTACACCCAGTGAAGACACTGTATTCCTGCAGACTTTGGGCGGCTAGAGAAAGCTGGCCAGCAAGGGCAGTTCTGGAGGCTGTGATCGCCCTGTGGGCTCCTGGGAGGGGGTCTGAGTGTCACACGCTATCTTTAAAGAGTCACTGGCTGTGCCCCTAGTCTCAGTAGCTCAGCCTGGTAGTGTGGCCAGAGGAGGGCAGCACTACCTCAGTCTTCAAGGCCAAGCCTGGCTCCACGGGCTTTTGGGTGATAGGTACCCCTAGGCTGGAGCCTTCCAAGCAGACACTTGCCAGTTCTTGACTCTTGAGTCTTCCCTTCCAGATCTCCAATTCACCTCAATCCTTAGAGTGGCTTTCCCCACTCTCGACATATAGGAAGGTGTTAACAGCCCCTGATCTGCAGTTTCCTAGGGTTCAGATCCCCAGCTGCTGGGAACCTGGAAAGGAAAGAGGAAGGGTGATGACCACAGACTTCCCTGGCTCAGCCAGAGGAGGACATTCAGAACCAGAACCAGAACCAGTATCTGGAATCTTGGTTGTTCTGGAACTCACTATGTAGACCAGGCAGGCCTGTGTGTGTTAGGAGTTTATGTGGGCACATACATGTGTGTACGGGTACACATGCATATGTATGCATTTGGGGACCACAGTCAATACTAGGAGTCTGCTTCCATTCCTCTCCACTTTAGTGTCCGAGAGTGAACTAGAAGCTCTTCAGTTTGGCTGTACTGGTTAGCCAGCAGTCCTCCTGTTTCCTGCTCAGTGCTGGGGTGGGTGCCATATCTGATAGGTGCTGGGGATTAAATGCAAGACCTCCTGCTTGCATGACAGGCAGTTTACTGACTGAGTCATCTTTCCAGCTCTAGGATTTTGTTTTCTTTTAAAAAGGCAGGGTTCTGTTGTGCAGCCTACGCTGGTCTTGACCTTATACCCCCCCGCACCCCCCTTCAGTCTCCTGAATGCTAGAATTTCAGGTGTGTGCCACTACACCTGGGTTAACATTGTGATTTTGGCTGAAATGAAAATGGAATTGAATAGACCTAAGTATGAACGGCGAGGCACCGAGATCACTGGTGGAATATTAAAAGAGACCCAGTAATGTTTAGGAAAGAGGCTCGTAGCAACCACCTGGGTTCATACCTTGGCTCAGAGCCCTGAAGTCTCTTCCTCCCAGACCCTGAGTCCACGTTTGTCCCATTATCCTCAAACCTCAGCAAGGCTAGCCTGGGCAGGAGAGAGAGAGAGAGAGAGAGAGAGAGAGAGAGAGAGAGAGAGAGAGAGAGAGAGAGAGAGAGGGAGAGAGCGCCTGCACAGGGACCCATCTGTCTTGCAGCAGATTAGAAAGATGTCATTTTGCCGACAATGCCGTTTATCATACTGGCTGCAAAAATTAGTGATGCTTGGGCTGAAAATGGTGGATGGGGGCAGGGGTGGCGGCTGTGAGTTTCCTGTGTCATCAGGTCAGGTGAGCCTCAGACCAGTATCTGAGCAGGCCTTTTCTTTTGTCTCTTTTGTGGGAGTGGGGGTGGGGTGGGGTGGAGTGGGGTGGGGTTCGAGACAGGATTTCTCTGTGTAACAGAACCCTGGTTGTCTTGGACTTGATTTGTAGACCAGGCTGGGCTTGAATTCAGAGATCCACCTGCCTCTGCCTCTGAGTGCTGGAATTAAAGGCATGTGCCAATATGCCTGGCCTAAGCAGGCCTTTTCTGATGGAGTGCCTAACGTAAGCACTGTTAGAAAGACAGGACTAAGTCCCAAGGCAAAGAAACAATCCTGACTACCTAATGAATGAGTGTCCTGTCTCCAGCTTAGTGTTGGTGTGACCAGGACTGGGGTTAGACTGGAATGAGAGCTTTTACTCACCCTGGGACTGAGTCCACTCTTAGCTCACTAGACAGATCAGCTGGACCCCTGGGCTTACCAGATAAGAGCAGGGTTAGAGGACGTGAGAGCTAGTGGGGGCTCTTGGAAATGGGTTAGGGGTTCTGAGGGATGGACAAAAGGAGGAAAGAGTCAGAATCTGTCATTTGTGGACTTAGGTCCCTTACTTACAGGTGCACTGAACCAAGAAGTATCTCAGAGAAATGGAAAACCCACAGTTTACCTTCTACCAGCTACCCTCAAACACACCCGTCATGCTGTCCTCCCAGGGAGAAAGCAAGAGCCTCCCCTAGAGTCCACAGCAGACACTTGCCTCACCTTGTAGGACCCCAGGTACTCCACGCACCTCCTCATCCCACCCTGGTTCACAGGTGCACCTCAACTCCCCAGAAGCAAAGGATATAGTCTATAAGAGTGGCAGAGCACATATATACATACATACACATATATACACATACATACATACATACATACACACACATACACAAATATATACATACATACATACACATACATACACACAATACATACATACACAGAATACATACATACACACATATATATACACATACATATACATACACACACATACACAAATATATACATACATACACATAATACATACATAGACAATACATATATATATACACATACATATACATACACACACATACATATATATATACACATACATATACATACACACAATACATACATACACATAATACATACATACACACATACATATATATACATAC
>NW_021604686.1:1203161-1205273 GCF_004785775.1 Grammomys surdaster | reverse complement strand
TCACATCCACCAGGTAAAGTCAGGAGGTCTCTGCCAGCTCCCAGCACACAGAAGGACCACCCAGAGTGAGGGAAGCTCTTCTGTCCTAGTGTCTCAAGGGGCAGGGTGATGGCTGATTGGAGAATGTCTCCTTGAGCCCTAAGGGTGGGAAGATGTACGTCCCAGCTGTCCACGTGGGAAGAGAGCTTCCTGCTCTTCCCCTCTGTGTCTGCAGCCTCCCCTCTGGTCTAGCTCTTCTTCTGGTCTAGGGTCTCCTTCCTGTGGTCTCGACATTACTTTCCTTCTTGACTCCTGTGTCCCTCTGCCCTGTTTATACTCTAGAATAAAGATCGACGTTTTCAATTACCCCAGAATAACACAGCTGCTCTTGGAGGCTCCAGCCAGTGTGTGTGTGTGTGTGTGTGTGTGCATGTGCACGCGCCTGTACAAGCACACGAGAGTGCTCATGTATGCAAGCGTGCACATGAGTACTTGTTTGTATATGGAACCCATGTGAGGGAATGGGTTGTCACCCATGGTCCCGGTGTCCTTTGTGTCCTTTCTGTCTAGAGCCTTCATTTCTTCCTGGGAGATTGGAAGCACGTTTCCCTTCAGGGGAGGATGGGAGACAAAAGAGAGAAATAAAAAACTGTCATTGCTGTCTTGTAAACACAGTTGCAGTGCACAGTAAGCAGAGACTCAGCAGGAGAAGGGGACATGGGAGAGGCAGGACTGAGGAGAGGAGAGGGGGCTGGGAGTGGGGGTGGGCACTGGAGAGAGAGCAGTGGATGCCGAGGAGAAGGGGTCCCTTAGTCCTTCCTCAAAGCTTGGGTGTGTGGGTGTGGGCAGAGGGAGGCTGCCGGAGAGGAGAGAGATAAAAGGGTAAAGCCAGGATTGTGGAAGAGATTCAGGAAGACCCTGGTGGCGGGTGCCAGGTGAGTAAGAGAGACATGCTTTTGTGGAATGTGACGTCTACCAGAAGCAAAGCGGGAGCCTCATGCACGGTCTTGCTGTGTTCCAGGCACTGACATAAGCAAAGGACCAGAGAGGGTAGATGAGCAGACCAGCAACACAGCTGGAGGTGAGAAGGGTGCATCTAGCTGGGGTCAGCCTGACCGCAGCTCTCCTTTCATAGGGCCTGTCCCAGGGAGTGGCAGCTGAGAAAGAGGGTAGAGGAATTGGCTCCCGCACAGTTGCTTGTGGGACTTTGCACAAATCCTCCCTTCTCTGGCTCATCCATTTTCCCATCTGAAAAGTGAGGACGCTGGCTGCTCCTCGGGGTTGTGGGGAGCGTCAAACATCTGGATGAGATGGTCTCCCAGCTCTGGTTCTCTGAAAATCTGGCTGGAGGTGGAAAGGAACAACACCCATCAAGCACTGGGAGAGGGACTGGCCAGCAGCCAGACTGCAACCTCCGCAGCTGAAAGGAGGCTGCGCTCCAGGTCCACTCCCTGCTGCTTCCAAGTGGTAAAAATTGGGTACTGCAGAAGGTGGGTCTCAGTGTTTCCCAAAATGGCTTTGTCTTGATAGTCAGAAACAGGAAGGGACTTGCTATAAGGTTGTCCACCGCAGAAACTTAACAGTGGCAAGGCACAAGGTGATCACCTCGGCTCTATTTTCATGGAAAGCTCTGGATCTTCCAGGGAGCTCTCTTAACTCTTCTCCAGCAAGAAGCCATCTCATTCCCTGAGCGCCACCTGCAAGGCGGGTGGTGGATCCCTTGAGCCCTCAGGTGCTCTGTCCTGGGGTTTGGTTTGTAGCTGGAATCTCACAGCGGTTGAGCTTACTTTGATCCCCATTTTCTTGGTAAGGAAGCAGGTAGAAAGAGGTTGTGACTGTTTAAACACACACTGGTAGAGTAGACATTCAAACCCAAGTCAGTCTATCCTCTGGGAGAAGCCCTCATTTGGGCTCTGGGCTCAGAGTCAATCTTAACCACTGTACTGATGTGTAAATGGGTAAGGTCCATTCCTTTGTTCATGAATATGTATGTGTGCATGTCTGTGCATGTATATGTGTGTCTATGTGTGTGCATATATATATGTGTGTGTGTGTGTCTATGTGTGCAAGTGTGCGTGCATGTGTATATGTATATGTGTATGTATGTGTATATATGTGTCTGTGCACACATGT
>NW_021604686.1:1143865-1203151 GCF_004785775.1 Grammomys surdaster | reverse complement strand
TATGTATATGTGTATGTATGTGTATATATGTGTCTGTGCACACATGTGTGCATGTGCATTCACGTGTAGGTATATGTGTATATGTGAGTGTATATGTGTGTGTCTATACATGTTCTGGACTTCTCAGAGGTTTTCTTCTGGCTCTGGACTCAACAGGTTCAGTTGAATAGCTTCCAAGGCTTGAGTCTGAGGGTGAGAAAGAGGAAGACCTGGCTTGCATCATGCTAGTCCTGTCTGGCTTGCACAGCAGTGTGTGAGAACGGGGGTGTGTGGGGAAGCTGGTCTGAGTGTGGGCACATTCAGGCCTGGAGCAGGTGCAAGGTAAGAAGCCACCCCTGTTCCTGGGAGTCTTTCCCTCACTGCCAACCTCAGAGGGGAGTTTTTCTTGGCAGGAAACAACCTCATCAATCAGTGGCAATGGGGGGCTGACAGGCAGCCCCTCCTCAGGCCGGGGCTTCAGGCAGACTCATAAATCCCACTCTAGGCTGGCTGTAAATTCCTGTGATTCACACCAGCCTCTTGGAGGACAGAGGCATTCGTGCCGTGGGGAGAGGCTTTTCTCTCCTGGGCAGAATAGGTGAGCATGTAGAGGAGCCTAGGCCATGACAGGGGCCTGAGATAGCCTCCCAGGAGTGCAGAGTTTCCTCCCTCAGAGAAGACTTAGGTCATTCTGAGCCACCTCTGTCCAGATATAGGCTTCAGCTGGGTTCCTCAGTGTTCTGACCTGAACCAAAGTGAGGCCATATGTGTGCACTTTGGGAATACGAGTGTGCAGTATCTGAGATTCTGTGAGACCTGTGGCCAGAGTGTGTGTATGTCCTATGTATCCCTCAGCAAATGGCTCTGACTTTTCACACAGTATTCTGTCTTGGGCACAGAACCTTGTTTGCATAATGTGAATTCCAGGGGTCAAAACTCCAACACTCCCCAGGCAGAGAAGGACCTCAGGGAGTGGCAGTGATTTGTTAACATCCATCCAATCAGGACTTCTGTAACACTCACACACCCTCAGAACTCTTGCTTGCTTGTATTTTTCTTTAAGCTGGCTTACAGATTTCAAACATGTGAGTTTGCCTTGTCTTCAACAAGATTTGTGAAACCAGGATGTAATGCCCTAGTTAATACACGCAAATATATATGCACACACATGTGTAACTCTGTTCCACACACATGTGTTTATACAATCATCTTTTGTCCTTATTTTACACACACACACACACACACACACACACAGAGGAGGGTGTTCTCAGGTTATAGCAAATGCAAAGCATTTTGGACAAGGCATACTTTCCAAATGGTTGGGTGTCATCATGGGTCACACACCACTCCATGGATATTGATTTCTAGTCTTCCCTCATTTTACAGACAAAGGAATCAAGGCCCAGAAGTGTAGGGACCTGCTCAAGTCACACAGCTGCAGGGTTAGCAGCCCAGCCCACCGACCCCTAGTCTGGTGTTCGTTATTTAGGATTATGTTCCTTGTTCATGAAGGAACTGCCCTGGGTGTGCAGGTCTTCCTTCCTGCTGGAGCACACTGGGATTTCTGAAGGCTTCTTGGAGACTGTGCCCAAATACAGAAGAATATACGGGAAGTGGTTTCTGGAAGCAGGCTAATGGGACGGCATACAGGCATCTTGAGTCTCTCGGTGGGACCAAGCACTGACCTCTGGTTAGCCCTCTGCTCTTCCCCCACTTTGTGATGTCTGTGGATTTGGCTGCACCTCAGGGTTAGCAGCAAGTAGAGAAAGAGGACTCAGGGGAGGGAGAGAGCAGGGCCCTTCAGCAGCCCTTCTCCAGGGAGCTGCTCACTGAGCAATAATTAGCAGTACCTGCTCCTAGGCTGGCAAGGAAGGTGGCCTCATTAGTGAGCCTTCCGCTACATTGCATAATCCTTACCTACAGGCCTAGCTTCCTGCTGCCCTTGCCACTACCACCACCCAGAGACGTGGCATAGTGGTTCTCTGGTAGGGGACGGGTGTCAGCTCCGGGGAGCCAGGATGACAATATATGCAGACATATATTATCATGTGGACACAGCATAAAACACACAGAACTGTCCATGCGTGTGGACACATGGTACCCATGAGCAGTGTGTACAATGACATATGTATTCCCCAGCCTTGCCACACAGGCATGTGTTTAACACACAGACATTGCACACAGATGATTTGCTGAGCATGCATTGAGATCCACAAGGATTGTAAAAAATCTCATGCCAGCAGTGACATGTGCATTAACACAAACACCCAGAATTCTTATTGCTCAGGCACTCGTTGGGTATTTAGAGACGCATACAGATCAGGTTTGTGGATTTGTGCAGAAGCTCAGGGTACGAGTGACACCTTTTTTTGTGCGAGGACACCTATACACATATCTTCACAAAGAGCACAGACATGCATTTTTCTTGGACGCTAACAGGGCTCAAGGGTCTGGGATTTAATTCCCTGGGGGAAGTGCAGAGACAGATATAGAGGACACCATTAATTCTTACTGTTCTGTCAGAGAGGAGAGGAAAAGCCGGAGAAAGTGGGCAGAGCAGAGGGGACACAGGCAGGAGCAGCTGGAGGATGACCTAAGGGACCCTGAGCAGTGGGGACTGAGAAGGTTGAGGGACCCCCAGGGCTTCAGAATGCTGATACTTCTACTCTGTGCAGGCTCAAGGGTTGTCTGTTTACCCTTCTCCTAAAACCAGTGAGTTGTCAAGGTCAAGTGGCTGGACTGGGGCAGAAGCTTCTTTCCAGTGCTCTTGGCACACACAGGGGATGGAGACCGGCATGGAGCTCACTGCTTTCATCCAGATGGAATCCTCCCTGGAACTCCAACCCCAGTTCCACTTCTCCAGAGAGGGGAGTTACAGGGGCAGAGTGCTATCTCACAGGAGACACAACCGCTGTGAGATTCCTCCCAGATACCAAGCTAGTTCTCTGCACCCCTGCTTGACAGTGCTTTGCACCTCAGCCTGAAGATAGAGTCAGGGAGACAGAGGCGTGGACTCTGAGGGACAGAAGGGATGAGAGCCAGAAGCAGGAAAAGTGGGACTGGATGGGGGGAGGATGCCAGAGACAGACAGGTATGAAAGAGCCAGACGGGGAGAGCTATCCAGAAGCTTTCAGAGACAGAGAGACAGAGCAGGGCAGATAAATGAGTCATAAAGACCAGGAGATGGGACAATTAACCAGTTTCAGACACTTACCCTGTTTGTGCAGGAGCCATCTCTCAGCCACTACCAGTGTGGAAAGAACTCTGACCTTGAGAGATGAAGCATGATCTAGGTCAGACCACCTAACATCTGATCTCTGGCTGTTGGGCTATATAGTGGGGTACCACTGCTGCCCCTGGCAGGGCTCTGAGGCTCCGTACAGGAGGCTAGCTGATCTTTCTTTCTCATACCCCCCCTCCTCTTAGTTCCATGAGGCTGAAGGTTTGGCAAAGGCTGGGAGGCGAGGCCACCTTTGAAAGTCCCCAAGTCAGTAAGACATGTGGAAGAGGGCTGTCCCTGTGGGGCTAAGATATTGTGCTGGAGCCACGCACCACTGAGTGATGGAGCATTTGCCCTGAATATTGAAAATGCATAAATATCCATTTTCAGCCATCGAGGCTGATATAAATATGAGTGGGGGTGTGCCGCTCTCAGCTCTAATTTACTGGCTATGCTCCCCGGTGGCATGGGTAGTTACACTTGGTTGTCAGGAGCCTTTTCAGGATGGCTTTATGACTGCTGGATGCTACCTAAGACCATTCTCCTGGAGAAGTGGCATCCTAGAAACTGCCGTAAGGCAAAGGGTGGCTATTCCCAGGCCTGCCCTGTATCGCCAATCCCGCCAGTGGGAGCTTCCAGTTTGGGAAAGAGATACTACCCCAGGTCTTACCTTGATAACTGAAGGGAAACTGAGGTTCAGGGAGAATCACATGCCAATGGTGTCCTGTAA
This sequence comes from Grammomys surdaster, assembly GCF_004785775.1. Classification (NCBI taxonomy): domain Eukaryota; kingdom Metazoa; phylum Chordata; class Mammalia; order Rodentia; family Muridae; genus Grammomys; species Grammomys surdaster. Next base: position 1,199,222 of record NW_021604686.1, on the reverse strand, counting down.
GTGTCCTGCCTTGCGGAGACTGTCTCCAGACCCAGCCTGGGTGTTTAAACAGACTGAGGAGGAAGGCACAGCCTGCTGAAAAGACATCAGACATCCCCTTTCCTCAGTATCCAGACTCTTCCTTAGCCTGAGGAATTGTTCGCTACGGTGGAGGGCTCCCATCTCCCCACAAGTGGGACACCTTGATTCCCGCCAGCTGCATTCTCTGAGGTGGCTTTTTTTCTTTTGGTTGAGCCATGGGTGGGGCCAGAACTTGCTTGGCACAAAGCCCTGATAGGAGGTAGAGCATTTTTCATCCTTTGGTCCTTCCAGGGTCCCTGGGCCTCTTGTCCCAGTGACCTTAGATGGTTGAGTAGGGCTCTCCTATCCTGAGTGTGAGCCTGCCACAGGAGAAGGTAACATGGCAGGTACCTGCGGCCAGGGCTATGGGGGTAAACCTGCTAACAGGGAGACATTGAGTCAAAAATGTCCCAGGCCAAGTAGCACAGAGCCTGGGCACAGGACAGGGCTGAGGCTGAGCCTGTACAGTAAAGCTATCCCTTCCGTTCTTCGTTTATTCTTCCTTTTCTTTTTTATTTTTCTGCCAGTCCCAGTGAGGACATGCCCCCAGGGAGCCAGGCCCATGTTCTCTATCCTGCCCGAAACAAGGGCTCAGGACAGAGTAGCCTGATGAATGTGGACTTTGGCTGGCTACTTTGATTGCTGCAGAAGTGAGATATCCACAAAGACCAGCCTCTGCCGTGATCACGTTGGTCTGCACACATTGAACAGGGGTGGAGGGTGGGGTTGGGGAGCATCTGGCAGAGTAGGTGCTGCAGGTTTCTTCTGGGGATTTTTCGGTTGGCTTGAAGTCCCAAACTTGCCCTTTTTAATGCTGTTCTGGGCAACCAGGATAGAGTTCTCAGGATGCTGTTCTAGATGTTCAGGCTGGCTGGCTCTGGGTACCGGCATCTCAGTGGGAGGCACTGGCAAGTCTCACATCTATAGGGCAGGCGCCTCTTCTGGATTCTTCCAGTCTCTGCTACCGCAGTGTGGCACCTCTAGGGCATACACCTGAGTAAAGAACTCCAAAGCCTCCATCCCTCACTTCATCCCGGAGGAGAATCCTGCCTTGCCTAAGGATGACAGGACAAGGGTTTGCTCCTTGCTGGGAGGCAGGTCTATAGGTTGTTGTTATCATTATTATTATTATTCATTTATTTATTTTTACTGTCAATGTGATATAAGCTAGCGTCACCGGGGACCCTCAATTGAGGAATTACATGGACCACAGTGCCTTGTGGGAATGTCTGTGCAGCTTTGTCTTAATTACTGTCAGATGTGGGAGGGCCCAGGCCGCTGTGAGTGTACCATCCCTAGGCAGGCGGACTATATAAAACAGCTAGTAGTGCTTGAACCAAGGAACAAGCAAGTTCCTGCTTGAGTTTCTGCTCTTGTTATCCTGTGATGAACTGCTGTTACCTGGAAGTGTGAGGTGAAATAAACTCTTCTCCTTAGGTTGTTTTGGTCTTTGTGTTTTATCACAGCGACATTGAGCATACTGGGACTGCCAGTCTAGTCTTTCCTGTTCCACGGGCTGGTTTCCTGAATGGGGTCTTTCTGGATGATGTGGAGACAGCCGGCCCTCCAGGCCCAGGTACACTAGGAAGCTCTGCAGCTGGTCTTCAGGGTCTCCTCTGTTCTCCTCTCCCCTGGAGGGCTTTCCTGGAGCAGTGAGCCCACTCTGTCGTCCACTCTGTGCGCTGACTGAACTAGAGGTGTGCTCTTGACTTCTGCATCTGGGAAACTGAGTCTGTTACCGTCTGGCTTTGTGTCTGTGAGGGCTTGGCGTGGATTACTAGTGAGGTTGTCTGGCTTAAGTCATTTTCTACTTGGCCAGAGGTGAGGGGGCGGGGGATGCTGGGTTTGTTTCCCTGACCAGATATTCAAGCTTGCTCTAGTGGACAATCTTTCTTAGAAAAAGGAGGGCGGGGCCACTGGTGGCTTAGCTGGGAACTATAGCCACAACTCCCTGTTCCCTAACCTTCCTAGACTCCAGCAGTTGCTACTCTATGACAAACCTTATGGGAAAACACGTGAACAAGCAAGACAAAGACTCCTCTACCCCCAAACCTGGTGGTGTGGGCCTACAATCCCAGCATTTGGGGGAGCCTGAGGCAAGTGAATCACAGAGACAAGGCCTGACTGAGCAAATTAGCTAGACCCTGTCACAAAACACAATGGTAAAAAGAGCTGCTCAGTGAGATGGCTCAGGGGCTGAAGGTACTTCTCATCAAGAGAAGATCTGAGTCAGATCCCTGGGGTCCACTGTGGAAGGAAAAAACTGACTGCTGAAAGCTGTCCTCCGATTTCCATGCATAGGCAGACAGACAGACAGACAGACAGACAGACAGACACACACACACACACACACACACACGAGTGGGGGATGTAGAGGGAGTCAGAGGGAGAGAGAACAGGTAAATGTACCAAAAATTTCCTAAACAAAAACAGAGCAGGGTATGGTGGTGCACCTCTTTGATTCCAGCACCTGGGGGCAGGGCAGAGGTAGGCAGATCTCTATGTTTAAGATCTGCCTGAACTACATAAAGAGACAGACAGACAGACAGACAGACAGATAGACAGACAAGGCTGGGTGTGTAGTATAGCTCAGGGTGGGTTGTTTTCCTAGCGTGTTTGAGGCTGTTTGGTCCCTAATCCTAGCTGATGAGAAGCTTAGAGTTCTCGTGAAACATAGAGCTCCAGTGCACACAGAAGGGAGAACGAGCTGGGGTGGGGCAGACGGAGGGAAGGAGCTGGCTTGCTCCCCGGCCTTTCTGGGTTTGTGAGGGAGTCCAGAGTGATTGGATTTAACTCTAAACAAAAGGGATGAGTAGAGCTGGGGGAGTGGCTCAGGGGTTAGGAGCCACTTGTTGCTCTTGCAGAGGATCTGGGTTCAGTTCCCAGCACCCACATGATGGCTCACAGAGCATTTATAACTCCTCTTCCATGGGATCCCCCATGCTCTCTTCTGACCTCCGTGGGCCCTGGGCATGCACATGGTGCACACACATGCAGACGACACTCATATTCATAAAATAAAGCTAACCTTTTTTTTTTTTTAAGTTGTGATAGGGCCAGCTCTTAGAAGGAAGGGTGTGGCTATTTTGGGCCAGTGGTGGGATCGAGGCAGGAAGGAGGGGCCCAAATGAAGGTTTCAGGGAAGCATCAGGAGGGTCTACCGGCTGAGATGCTTTGCTTGTCTCTTGAAGGAAGAACCAGCTATCTGGGCCTCCCACTGAGCTCCCAGGGTTAGCATTTAGCACTGGGTGGACACATAGCTTTCTCTAACCTAACACCCTTGCCTCAGCCTGATACTAGGAGCTAAAATTAGCCTCCTGGCTTGGGGGGCTGGGGAGGGGGCGGCAGGAGATAGTTTGGTTTGTCACCCACTCCTGTGACACACCCTTCCTTTCAGAAGTAGCGACAAAGGCTGCTGAATGCCAAAGGGACACAGGCCTGAAACTAAAGCAGGGACCAGAGTTCATTACAGCAGGATCTGACTACCATCCTGAGTCTGTTTCTCTCCGGCAACCCTTTGAGTCCTGCCAGATTCCCATGGGAAAGGGCAGCCAGATGTGGTCAGGCCATTAAAGGCCCCTCCCCTGACCCATTTCATTTCTCTGTGTCCTGCTTGCCCAGGTGTTTGGGTGCTTTGCTTTACTGTTGCCATGGGAACCCCAGGTGTCTGAAGTGTGTGCAAGCTGGACTCCCTGAGGAGTTGGTTGGTGTAAGGGTCAGGGGCTATCAGTGGGAGTGATCCCAGCCTGGGCTATGAGCTCTTCTGCCTCATCTGGGCCCAGAGTCTCCACTGTGGCTCTTCCTGTGTACCCCACACAGGTTTGGGTCTTACGAATTCCCTCATTCTAGTCCCTGCATTCCATTTGTCACCACATCCTGATCGCTTGTCTCCACTTGTCAGATGTCCCTGGGACCCATCTATTCCACACCAACTTCCCTGGGGCCTGATGACAGCAGGCCTTCCTCCTTGTCTGCTTTCCTCAAGGTTATCTCTCAACCTCTGATCCACTTACGTCCCTCTTGGCTTAAGAGCTATTCATGGCTCCTGCTGGCCTTTGGATAAAGCCCTGCTCCTGACACCGAGGCCCCTTACCTCCCGCTTTGTCCCTCCTTAGGTGTTTCCCACTCTGGGTGGCCAGATCTGTGCAATGAGTAGATGAGCGTACAGCCCAGCTTCCTGTTCTACAGAGACGTTAGCAGATAGTCCTTGAAGGAGCGTTCCCTATCATGAGAAGCACAACCTGTCTCCCTCTGCTGGGCGTTTGCTTGGTATCCCATTATATCTCAATCAAGGGCTGGAGTCAACAGCTTTGATTTGTTTTGACCACAAATAAGGAAGGTGTACAAACAGCCCTAAGAGCGTGCTGCCTCTGGCTCTTCACCCTGAGCCTGCATGTTACCCAGGACCTAGAGTATGGTACCCTGCCCTTTGGGATCCAACATTCTGGACCTGCTCTTCTCCTCTATTTGGGGTCTCCATGGGATACTTGTCAGCCTGGAGCAGAAGAGGCAATGAAAACCAGGCTCTCTGCCGACAGACACTGTTAACACCGCTTGTCTCTGTCTCCTGTGCTTCTAGGATGTGTTTTGTCTAAACCTCAGAGCGTTCTTTTCAAACTTGACCTGGTTGCCAACACTTAAAACCTGGGAGATTCCACAACAAATTCTGAATTTTAAACTTCTCCTAAGCATGAGAAGACCTATCAACACAGTACTGAATGTCCCTCTGTGGAATTGAAGACTGGCACAAACCATTTACATGCAAAGCACCAAACCTGCAAGCAAGTAGGTGACTCAGGGCACCCGCTGGGCCTCCTGCAAATACTGAGGTTCTGACCCCTGTTAACGGGGGAGTGAGGGGCTCTTCTCAGTGAGCTCCCCTTTATGAGGGTGACTTGAACCTAGCCCATCCCTTTCCAGGGGACCCTTCTGCCAAGACCTGTGGCAGTCGTGAGGAGGGGCCTTGCTGTCTCTGGAGAGTATTTTTATAGTCTATGAAACAGCAGGGATCATATGCAAATCAAGTCAATGAAGCCTACATGTTTGTCCCACCTCTGGTTCTGGGGATCGGTGCCCAAGTGGCTGGAAGTAGCAGGGCTGAGAGAGGACAGGGAGGGCCTGCCTGCAGCTTTTGCAGTCACTGCCTTGGGCTAAGCAGAGAAAGACTCTTAGCAGCTGCTGGTGTCACCCTGGTAATCGGAGCGGAGGGTGCTGGGTGAGAATCATTCCCTGCAAGATCCAAAAGCCAGGAACAGTGTGGGACCAGGCAGACTGATGCCGCAGAGCCTGCTAGCTGCTGCAGAGGTCCCTCTAAAAATAGCAAGCTTGGAGCTGGTGGCCGATGCTCCCTAGAACCCAGGAAAAGCTGGCTCATGGGGTGTGGCCTGGCACTTCTTTCTGTGTCCTGCTGCCTACAGGGGCTCGGAGAAAGGACGGTGACTGGTGAGGGTGGTGAGCACCACTACTGTGGTGAGGGATATATAGAGCCCTGACTTGAGGACCCCAGTCTGAGGTGGGGGGACACCCATCCCTACCTGTTCCCTTGTCAGCACGGCTGAAGAATTGTCCAGATGTGGTTGCATGGTGCCCAGATGCGGTTTGATCTGGATAGGCTAAAGGGAGTTTGGGATGGACTTTTGACTCAGATAGGCTCTGGAGATCTCTGTCCCAGAATGCCTGGTGAGAGTACACTTTGGGAGGTGTGACTCCGGCTCTCTCAGGTGCTTTACCCTCTCTTCTCATCCTCTTCAACCCTCCAGGCTTTGAATATCCCTCTTGTGTCTCATGGGCTTGCTCAGGGAGGTCCTCCCCAAGCCATCCAGGGGACTGAGATCACCATAAGGGCAAGCCTGCCTTTTTTTTTTTTTTTTTTGAGCTCCATGGGATCAAGGCCAACACACCCTGTCGTGATATACTGTAAGTGTTCCCGTGTCCCTCATGGATCCCTGGCTAGAAGAAGACAGCTCCCAGCTGGCTGCTGGTCCAGGCACCTTTCCATAGGTCTTCTGTGTCTGTCTTAGTCAGCACACTTGTAAAAAGAGGATGTGAAGAACCAACCAGTCTGCGTCCACCATAGACTTAAAAGCTATCTTAGAGTAAATGCAAACTAGGCTCATTCCAGGCTATGATTAAACCTGTGTCTCAAGGACTGGGCTATGTCCCACCTGTAACCTTAACTCCAAATTGTTCTGTACATTGCAAGAATGACAATCATGTCCTTGTTTTTAAATGTTGTTCATAACCATCTTGCAACTCTACCTTTGTGTGAAAAGGTTATATGACCACCTATGACTATCTGTTGTTAGGTCTACCTAACAACCGTGTCTTTGTTTCTGGAGTACACTAGGCATAACTTGTTATGCTTATGTTCAGTTCCTGTAACACTGGCAATTTTGCCCACAAAATCCCCTGTTTGTAAACCTCCTACCACTGAGATTTATAAAAACCTTTTCTTCCTCACAACCAATGCTGACCTCTTGAACCTTGCCTTAGGGGAGGCAGCCCGAGGACATGTATCCAAAAGCTTGCTTTAGTTAATTGTTTGCATTGATTAATTTGGCCAGAGGATGTGGGTTGGTGGTCTTTCTCCTCCCAGCTTTGAGTTAAGCGGATGGTGAGATACTTTCAAGGGAGAAGGGTGCTCTCAGAGGTGGCTGATGATCAAGGCAATCTATACATCACATGTGCGCTGTTTAGGTGACAGAATATGAAGCACAGCATGACATAAATGCTAACTATTATTGTTATTACCAGGTCGCAGATTTTTTTTTTTTTTTTGAGATAGGTTTTTGCTGTGTAGCTCTGGCTGGCCTTGAATTTGCTATGTAGATCAGGCTGGACTTGAACTGATCAGTGATCTGTCTGTCTGTGCCTCCCCAGTTCTGGGATTAAAAGCTTGAGTCACAATACCCAGATTATAGAGCCTTTTGAGGTGCCAATAAAATATATTTACCTTTGCTGAGGAAAGGCCTGCACCCACGTGCCCACTTCAGTGGCATAGTGTTTGAAGCATTATGAACCCTCCTGAAGGTCACGTGTCATTCTGACTCTGATGTGCTTTTCAAAAGAACAGATCAAATATATGTGAATTGTTTAAAGGTCCAACGATAAATGGCTACTCATCCTGGTTCTCATGCTGATGGCTTCACGGACAGCCCGTCCGTCAGATACTTCTCTTCCTCTGTCATCAGACATCACTCTGCAGAGGAGTGCTAAGCTGTGGCAGCCAGGGCAGGAATACATCTCTCCCCTCTGGTGACAGCGGGGTAGCTCTGTGTCTAACTCATTTGCCAAGCTCTGAGACTGCACTTTTTGGGGTTCTCAGATCAGCTGGTATCTCCATTTCCTCTGCTACCCCCTTCAGCCATTCCCAGGACCTCCCATCCTGGCCTCATCTCATCCCGTGCACCAACCAGAGTGAACTCTGCCACAATAACCAGTGCTATGCTCTCTCTTGCCTCAAACTCAATGGCTTCCCTGGAGATACAATAATGGCAGAGTTAAAGTAGAGGGAGAAAAACTTGCGTAAAAGAGAGAGAGAGAAAAGGAAAGAAACAGAAACGGATAGAATTCTTCCCAGTAAATAACAACATCATCAAAGGGGACCTGGGATTAGTTCAGGGGCAAGTGAGGCCACGGTGCTGGAACTATGCCTGTAAGTGGCCCTGGGGTAGGGGAGGGGAGGAATAGGCAGCTGAGATGAAACCTTCTTATGCAAATAAATTGAAATGAGGCAGTTTTGACAAGCTGCCAGGAACAAAGGCTCTGTGATCCTCATCTCCCGTCTCTCTGAGCAGCTGGCTGGAGTGAGGTGTTCCTTGGGGACCCAGAGGAGGGGCTGAAGGGAACAGAATCACAGACTCTGCACGTTAGGGACTCAGGAGCAAGACCACCTATCTGAGTTCATTCCCAGCCTTCCCTTATGCCCTTTGATGGGTACCCACCTCTACAAGAAGAGATACAAGCTGGGTCTGCTGACACAGGCTTGTAATCCAGTCTACTCAGGAGGTTGACGGAGGGAGAGCATGTATTCAGAGCTAGCCTTGAGAACTTAATGAGACTCTGACTCAAAATATCAAGTGAAAGGGATCTGGGGATGCAGGGTAGTGAGAGATGCTTCGCCTAACATGTGTGCATTTTATGTGCCTCATAAGAACAAAAGCTCTTATCTGGCAGGTTATCGATGTGGCAGGCTTCCAGCTGATCTCTTTTAAAAACGCCTTCTTAATTTTAACTTTTTATCTTTTTCTTTTTTGAGACAGTATCTTTCTGGGTAGCCTTGACTGTCCTGGAACTCACTCTGTAGACCTGGCCTTGAACTCAGAGATCTGCAGGCCTGAAAGATTAACTGCCCAGCTGTTTTCTTCTTTTTTCTTTTTTTCTTTCTTTTTTTTTCTTTTTTCTTTTCTTTTTTTTTTTTTCGTGACAGGGTTTCTCTGTATAGCCTGGGCTGTCCTGGAACTCACTCTGTAGACCAGGCTAGCCTTGAACTCAGAAATTCACCTGCCTCTGCCTCCTAAGTGCTGGGATTAAAGGCGTGTGCCACCACTGCCCGGCCGACCCAGCTGTTTTCTTAATTTTTTTTTTAAATTATCACATCTATTTGCTTGATATGTGTGGAAGGGAGGGGGTATATGTTTCATAGCACATGTGTGGAGATCAGAGGACATTTTACCACATGATCCTGGGGGACTGCATTCAGGGCTCTGGCTTGGTGTAGGTACCTTTACGGGAACCATCTTCCTGGCCCTCTTTTCTTTCTCTTCTCTTCTTCTTCTTCTCCTTCTTCTTCTTCCTTTCTCTCTCTCTCTCCCTCCCTTCCTTCCTTCCTTCCTTCCTTCCTCCCGCCCTTCCTTTCTTCCTTCTTTTCTTTCTTTCTTCCTTCCTTCCTTCCTTCCTTTCTTTCTTTCTTTCTTTCTTTCTTTCTTTCTTTCTTTCTTTCACTGTGTATGTATGTGTGTGTGTGTGTGTGTGTGTGTGTGTGTGTTTACCACTGTGCCCATGTAGAGGTCAGAACACAACTTGCAGGAGTCAATTCTCTCTTACCATGTGGGCCCAAGTCTGAATTCAGGTAGTCAGGCTTACTGGCAAGTGGCTTTGCCCTCTGAGCCATCTTGCCAGCCTCTCTTCTTTTTAAGTGGATGCAGATACAGGGAATTGGACTAATAGCATCCTGGTTATGACACATTCTCGTTGTTAGCCCATGCAGAGCCACTGTAATTACTTGATTAATCTGCTCACTCATAGCAACAAAATGAACACCTCTGAATCAGGTCTTAACCCCAGATCTAGCCTCTTTAAGCTGTTTGTGTCTCTACGTTTGTGTTCCTCCCTCATCACATCCCAGCCTGCCTATCAGAGGTAACCTGGACACTCAATTTTGTGGCTATTACTTTCTGGCGCTTTAAAACATATTTTTATCACCGTCGAAGTCAGAATAAACGAGGCAGTACATAATAACGAAAACTCTCCAGTCTCAGTGGCTTAACCTTACAAAGATTTATTTCTCTGTTGGGATGGCTTGGCAGAGGACTCTGTCCACTGCAGAGACTCAGGGGCCTAGGCATTCAGAACAGCCATGGCCTTGTGGCTGTTTCTGATGAAAGTCCTCGCTCGGTTTTGAATTGGGGGTCGGGGTTGTGGGGAGAAGGAAGAGCTCTAATCTCAAGCTCTTAGATGTTTCTGCTACAACATGACTCTGAGGACTTTGACATTTCTTTCTCCAGATCTTCCCAAGGCCACCCCTAGAAGTGTAGTCGAACCAGGAAAACAACTCCCAGCCAATCTTTAGATTGATTGGTGATGTCTTGTGAACTCTATAGAAAAAGGTATCATGTGACATGTGGTCATCAGAGTGTTTTGCTTTTCTCTTATCATTATATGACAAGCACACATGTTGCCATGGGATATAGCCATGGTTTTAAAGATTTTGTTGAAATACAGTTCCCACAGAATGATTCTACCCCTACATATCCATTTTCTTTTTTAAAGTACATTTGGATTGTTCTGGGTGATTTTTTTCTTTTTCTTTTTCCCTTTCCTTTATTCTAAATGGATCTGTCTGTTGTGAGTCTCTTTTTGGGAAACTTTGCTTTGATTTCATCATTCAAACTGTGGGTTTGGAGCTACTCAGAGCTTCCCGAGAGCTTGACACAGCTACTGCCTCAGGATTCAGGCTGCATACCCAGGCAGTCGGGCCTCTTAGCAGCGGTGGCCATTACAGATCCCCGCTACTGCCCACAGCCAGCGAGCTAATGAGCAAACACAGGACAGCGCTTCTGTGAGCAGCCGCTGCTTCTTGAACCTCTTGTCTTTCAACAGGAAGCAGGGCCATTGTGCCGTTGAGGACAGCACATCACGCAACAAGCTTTGGTGATGGAACATACATTGTGTTGGGTACTGCACATAGGAAGAACAATGCATTCATTTACAGAGCACACATTCACTTAGTTCCTTTTATGTGCCCAGCTCTGTTTGACCCTGACCACAAAGAGATGTCACCTGCCCTTGAGAAGCTCACAGTCTAGTTAGGGACACGGCACATTACCAGACGTGTCATGGTGCTGGCTAACTCTTGAGATGTGTGAATGCATAAACATCATTGTGATTTTGGAAATAGAGATAGGTTTAGTTGTAGAGACATCCAGTTCCCTCTCTCCCTCCCCTTTTCCATCCTTCCCTCCATCCTTTCTCTCTCCTGGATGTGATTTTACTTATATGGATTCAACATCCTCTGTACTGGAAAACAACAGAAGTTTAGACCTTGATTGGTGGATTTTTCATTTTTACAGCTCATAAAGTTGCTAAGCTAATATCTATGCCTTAACTTCTTCTAGTTGGGTAATTTTAAAATGTCCTTAGAGAGATGAAGTGGCTACAGCTATCACAATTCCTGCGATTTCTTCTAACTTCTTTTTAAAAAACTATTCATTTATTTTATGTATATAAGTACACCGTAGTTGTCTTCAGACACACCAGACGAGGGAAGCAGATCCCATTAGAGATGGCTGTGAGCCACCATGTGGTTGCTGGGAATTGAACTCAGGACCTCTGGAAGAAGAGTCAGTGCTCTTAACTGCTGAACCATCTCTCCAGCCCTTCTTCCAACTTCTTATCTGCCTTGCCCTTTCTCTCTATGGTTGCTCATGGACCAGACTATCACTGTGTTCTCTTGGAGGTTAACAGTAAGTTTGACCCTAATGTTAGAACCAGAGGTGTCAGACAGGACATGGTGCCGACAAGTGGCCAGGACAAGGGTCAGTGCAGAGGACAAGATGTGGCTGTGGGGACATTACTCATGCATCTGCGACTTCTCATATCCTACATCTATGGCTTCCTGAACCAGGGAGTGATGGTCAGGCTTTGGGTGGCGTGTAACAGGTTTTTAAAAGAAATTACACACATGCACATATATGCATGTATATTTGATACATATGTATGCATATATCTGTGTCTAGTGGTTATCCATTTTAAAAGATACAATCTGTTGGCATTAAGGACATGAGGTTACCCTTAAAGACTTACAGTTTAGCGTAGGACCCAGCACATTATGAGCTATTTGAAGGTATGGCCCAACACATAAGCCGTGCAGGTATCAAGCCTCTCCATATCAGAAATGTTCTCATCATTCCAAATGGAAAAGCTGTCCTCATTAACCCGCAAGTTCCCAGCTCCTTCCTCTAGCCCCTGGACACCTCTCCTCTGCTTTTTGTGAAATTTTTCTATTGTACTGAATATGCAACCTATATTTGTGTGCGTGTGTCTGATTTATTTCATTTGGTATAATGATTTTGAGTTTCATCTATATTGCATGAATCAGAATGTCCTCTCTATACAGAGATGAAATAACATTATCGATAGAATTTTCACTTTTTTTCTGGAAGCACTGGGTTGCTGGGCAGAGTTTTCTGTGGAGAACCACAGAGAGGCATCTGCTGTGTAGGATGCCCTCTGTCTCTTCATGGGAGCATGGGGACAAGGTGGATCCCATAAAAGTTGTGGTAGTGATGTTGTCATACCGGGTGCAGTCTCCCCTCATCCCTTTCTGCTTCCTTCGAAGCCTCCAAGGCAACAATTTCTGTTTTCTGCGTGTCTGCCATTGAACATCAAGTTTGCTGTTTCTTAGGCTTTTGGCTACTATGGGTTGTATGTGAGCCTTCTGGGATTGCAAGGCCTCCTAGCTCTTCTTTTCTCTCCTCTGCGCCACTCCCCTGAGGGGTGGTGGCTGAGGCCTCAGAGGATGCTAGATTGGGGGATAGAGAGGAGACAAGGTTTCTCCCGCTCCTGCTGCTGCCTGCCAGGCTGCCTCCCCCCTTTGCCCCTCCCTGGCAAGTTTCATCTATGAAGCTGGGGTTGAAGGAGACAGAACAAGCCCCAGGGGTGCCAATAACAGGGTTATAATCCAGCGGGATGAGACTGAGCTCTCTGGAGCCTCATAGCGTTTTTCCAGGCCCGGCCACTTTATTACCGTAGTGCTGAGTGATGGGGCTCTGGGGAGCTGTGGCTCCAGGAGCCGCACCCGCCACGCTCGCTCGCGGCTCCCGATTGATCAAACTGCAATTGGGCAGAGCGAATTCATGCAGCGTCCTGCCACCCTCTGTTCTGTTCCCCACTCCTCCTCTCCTCTCCTCTCCTCTCCTCCTCAGGCTTCCCCTTTGGGAAGCCGGGATTTGGTCTCCCTGACTCTATGGGTCTAGCATGTGTATGGGTGAGGTGCTATTACTCTCTCCCGCCCAATACTGGGACCTCAGGCAGCAGGCTGGTCCTTTCTAAGCCTCCACTGCCTTTTCAGAGCAGATGGGTGTTGGACCAGTCGTATTCTGTCGCTTTGACTGCTTTATGGATTTTTTTTTTTTGGGGGGGGTGGGGGGTGGGATAAGATAGGGTTTTACAATTCCCAGATGTCTTTGAACTACTTGTGTAGCCAACGATGACCTTGTGTCATCTCTTGAATATTTACCTCCCCCTACCAAGTGACACACACACACACACACACACACACACACACACACACACACACACCTGCGCGAGTGCGCGTGCCCTTGCAACTGCTTCAGCGTCAATTGTACTTTGCAGAACTTGAGTAAAGAGAGGTTTGGGTAGCGTGCAACTCCTCCCCTCTCCGCCAGAGGGAACCCCCCATGTTTTTTTCCTTTCTGGAGAAAGATTTGTCCTGGGGCCAGTGAGTAAGGGACTCACTTGCTCTAAAGCTTAGGGCTACGTTTTTGGGGGAATCAAACGCCAAAACGTGATTCAGTAAAAGAGTGCTGATCACCCAGTGACAGAGGGGATAGTGCAGGCCTGTAGAGAACCCGGAGTCACATCTAGCTCCGTTCTTAAGGAGCTCACAGAAAGCTGTCAGGCGTCCGTGTGCTCTGCAAGCTCCCTGGGGAAGGACATTTCACAGATGAGAAAGTTTACCAGGCTAGGGGGTGTTTATAGACTCAATATTGGTCCAAGTCACTCTCGTGAGAAGTTTCAATGATTTACTTTCTTCTCCAAGCAGATGAAAATACTAACTAAAGGCCACAAGGCCTGGTGTTAATTAAGCAGGCCACAAAGACAAACGGCGATTTGCTTAAAAAGACCCTCCCTCCTCTACCTCACATACCACCTTGAATATTTTCTGTCTGGTCCTATAAGAAAGCCCTCCTGCTCAGACAGCAGGTGCTGATAAGGCAGGCTCTGGCTATCTCTGCTTCTCCTCCTGGGGGTGGGGGATAGGTAGGGGCTAGGCACTCATCCCTGGGGCACTGTCAGTTACATGTAGACGACTGGTCTGCATTGTCTGAGGGAGGATTGTTTTAGCAGTTCTCCTGGGAGTGTTGGGGAGATGTAGGAACTGCTGGAGTGCTGGAACTAAGAGCCTGCGCATCTCTGACCCTCAGAGATGGCCCTGTCCTCTCCCCCACGGCATTGATGGTTGAGAGGATCACCCAGGGGCAGGCAGAAGTCTGAAGTCATTTGACACAGATTGCTTCTCCCATACAGTGTTCAAACATCCATGCCAGGCTGAAAAGATGGCACAGGTGGTAAAGGCAGCAGCCACCAAGCCTGATAGCCTAAAGTTGATTCCTGGAATCCACATGGTGGAAGAAGAGAACTAACTGGCTTGCTTAGGTTGTCTCTGATCTCTACACATGCATATAGCACCCACCTCTGCCCTTTCCTTTTCCCCTCTCCTTACCCCCCCCCAAATAAGTAAGTACACATAAAAAATATCATGCCTACATTTAAAGTCTATCACCAAACCAGGCATAGTAAGTGGTATATCCCAGAACTTGGAAGGTAGAGAGAGATAGGAGAATCAGTAGCTAAAGGCTAGCCTTGGCTACATAGTGAGTTCTAAGACAACCTGAGCTACATGACACTTTGTCTTAAAAGAATCAACCAGTTAACCCTCAGTCAGAATTTATCGCAAGACCTCCCAAGGAAAGATCAGACTGCTCAAACAAATAATAACTTTTCAGATAGACAAGGTCAAAATGAAAAATTTATAGTGTACAAAGAAATATCTTTCTGCATGGCTGATGTGAGAAGCATAATCGTCCAATGTCTACACCTCCCATGTGTTTCCTGCTTCGTATGAGTAACAGATTGGGTGTTTTCTTTCTTCTTTGTTACTTGGGCCCGTTACTTTGTTCTTTAATTGTATTACGTGCGTGCATGCGTGCGTGCGTAGGAGGGTACCACAGGATTTCTATGGAGGTCAGAGACAGCCTGAGGAGTTAGTTCTTTCCTTTCACTGTGTGGGTCCTGGGAATCGAACTCAGTTAGGCTCACTGGCTTTATTTGTTCTCTCTCTTCTCTTTTCAGTTAAATCGCTCCGTGTGCTTCTGTACTCTAAAAATCCGCTCATTCCCAGATGGCTTTAGTTGCGTATCACATGCTGCAGATTATATTCATAATCTTTAGTGGTTACTATATCCTTTTTTTTGCCAAAATTTTTATTGTTGTGAAATAAACCTAATATAAAATTTATCCTTTGAATCATTTTAGATGCATAGCTCAGCGGCTTGTGAGCTCCATGCTCCGAGCCACTGCTCCTGTCTGTTCTAGGGTGCTCGTCCTCTTGTAAAAACACAACTGTTTCCACTAAGCCGTGAGTCTCCACTTCTCTTCTTTTGATCTTGGCAATCATCATTCTACATAGATTCTATTTAGAGAGAATTATTTTTTAAGTTTCATTTATTAATGTCTGTGTGTGTGTGTGTGTGTACACATGTGTGCTTATGTGTGTCTCATGGTGCACATGTGTGTTCCTGGGCCTGAACTCAGGTTGCCAAATTTACAAAGGAAGTAGTGTCGCCTGCTGATGATCTTACAGGGCCCTACTCACTGCCTTCAAGACCCTCACAGAGAAGCAAAATCTTATCATATCGATCTCTATAAAGTGGCTTCTATCACTTAGCACATGTCCTCAGTACTCAGAATGCTCTACGCGGTGCCAGTTTCTTTTTTTTTTCTGAGGGGCTAGAAATCCATCCAAGGGCCTTGCACATGCTCTGTAAGCACTCTACATGGAGTTTTACGCCAAACTCTCAAACCCTTAAAGGTTCACTCCTCTCTCCTCCCCTCCATCCCTTTCTCCTTCCCTCTCCTTCCCTCCCATTCTCCCTCCTTTCTTCCCTCCCTGTCTCCCTCCCTGTCTCTCTCCCTGTCTCCCTCCCTTCCTCCCTCCCCGTCTTAGTCAGGGTTTCTATTCTTGAACAAACATCATGACCAAGAAGCAAGTTGGGGAGGAAAGGGTTTATTCAACTTATACTTCCACATTGCTGTTCATCGCCAAAGGAAGTCAGGACTGGAACTCAAGCAGGTCAGGAAGCAGGACCTGATGCAGAGGCCATGGAGGGATGTTACTTACTGGCTTGCTTCCCCTGGGTTGCTCAGCTTGCTTTCTTATAGAACCCAAGACTACCAGCCCAGGGATGGCACCACCCACAATGGGCCCTCCCCTCCTTGATCACTAATTGAGAAAATGCCTTACAGCTGGATCTCATGGCGGCATTTCCTCAAGGGAGGCTCCTTTCTCTGTGATAACTCGAGCTTGTGTCAAGTTGACACAAAATCAGCCAGTGAACTTCTTTTCCTTTTCAGACAAATTCTTACTATGTAGTCTTGGTTGACCTGGAACTCACTGTTTAGATGAGGCTGGCCTTGAACTTAGGGTTCAAAAGAACTTAGGCCTCTGCCTCCTGAGTGATGGGATTGAGGGTGCCCTATCATGCCAGGCTGTTTCCTTTCTCTTTAAAAATCTGTATAAGAGTCTGCTATGTGACTTCATTGGCTTATCTATTCTGCTCATGGGCGTTTGAGGGGCTCCTGTGTTTTATCTATTTCAGATAGTGTGGATGTGAACACAGGTGCATAGATGTCTCTCAGGTCCTTATCTTACGTTCCTTTGAGAACGCAGGATTGTTGGATCTCATTGTTACCCGAGTTCTAACTTTTCCAGGGATTTCTGCCTACTATGAAAGACCCACTATAACTAGACCACGTAACAGTCTCTTCAGTAGGGGATTGTGTTCAAGATGGAAAATACAGTCTCAATATAATTAAGAGGGTAGATAGCCCACAGAGCAAATTCTAGGACCATAACAGCATGAAGTTAGAAGTCAATCACTAAAGGAAAATGGGAAATTTCACAAATTTGTAGACGTTTAAGCATGATCTGGAGCCACCAATGGATCAAAGAAGAAATCACAGGGGAATTTGGAAAATATCTAGAGATAAATGGAGATGAAAAGAGACTTACTAAAGCTTATGGGATATCACAAACACAACGCTAAGGAGAAATGTACAGGAACAGACACCTACATCCAATCATAAGATGGAGGGACTGGGGATGAGGCTCAGTTAGTCTATTGCTTGCCTGCCGTCAAAGAGGTTCTGGGTTTAGTCCCCAACGTCACATAGATTAGGTATCCTGGGGTATATCTGTAATCCTGGTAGTTGAGAAGCAGCGGCAGGAGGATCAGAAGCTCAAGGTCATCCTTGGTTACATAGTGAGTTCAAGGCCAGCCTGGGCTACCTGAGACCCTGACTTAAGAAAAGAAATAAACAAAGATCTTAAATCAATGACTTAACTTTCAACTCCAGGAACTAGAAAAGGAACAAGCAAAACCCCAGGGGAACAGAGGAAGGAAATGGTAAGAATTAGAGCAGTCAGAGAGCAGGAAAGCAGAGAAGAGCATCCCCGAGACCGAAAGCCAGATCTCAGAAATAAAATACAACGGACAAAACCGTAACTCAGTGCTTCTCAACCTTCCTAATGCTGTGGCCCTTTACTACAGCTCCTCATGTGACCCCCAACCACAACATTATCTTTGTTAATACTTCATAACTGTAATTTTGCTACTTATAACATAAATATCTGTGTTTTCCGAAGGTTTTAGGTGACCCTTGTGAAAGGGTTGTTTGACTCCCAAAGTGGTCATGACCCATAAGTTGATAATTATTGCTTTAACTGGATGAGAGAAGGAGAGTCAAATTACTAAAAATCAGAAATAGAAGTGGATAGACCAGGCATGGAGGTGCCCGCCTTTAATCCCAGCACTTGGGAGGCAGAGGCAGGTAGATCTCTGAGTTCTAGGCCAGCCTGGTCTACACAGTAAGTTCTAGGACAGCCAGGGCTATGTAGAGATCCTGTCACAGAGGAAGACAAAATGAAAGAAAGAAAGGAAGGAATAAGAAAGGAAGGAAGAACAGAAGGAAGGAAGGAAGGAAGGAAGGAAGGAAGGAAGGAAGGAAGGAAGGACGGACAGAAGGAAGGAGATACGAGACACCACCACTGGTTACACAGGGAAGCAGGTAAAGGAGTGTTATGAACAGTTGGTACCAATGGGTCACACATGTGGTGGACAAATTACTAGAAACTCAAAATCTGCCAGTCATGAAAAATTAGAAAATCAGAGTAGGCTCATGATCAGCAAAGAAACGGTATCGCTGATAAAAAAAAATCTCAATAAAGAAAGATCCTGAACCTGATAACTTACCAGTGAACTGCAACATACACCTAGAGAAAAACAAACACCGAATCTTTCTAAAACTTTTTTTTTTTTTTAAATTCGAAACTCTTCCTCATTCTGTGAAGTCAGCATAGCTTCAAACTAAAGCCTGACAAAACCATAATGGCACCAAGGAGGGATGAGGATTCTCTTCCTCTCTTCAGAGGTCAGAGGTTGATTGGCATATGGGAGGTTCTAGGGTCAATTGCCAGCTGTGGAAAACAAAAAACCCTACTATAACCGTACGTCAAATCACTCGCTCGCCAATGGAAACCCTTTATGAGGGCCAGCAAGATGGCTCAGAGGGTTAAGGTGCTTGCTGCCACCTCTATGCAGGTCTTTAAGCCCCCCATCCCCTTTGTTTCTTTGAAACAGAATTTCATGTAATCCAGACTGACCTCAAACTCCCCAGCAGCTGAGGATGACCTTAAACTTCTGATCTTCCTGTCTCTGATTATCAAGTGCTGGGATTGTAGATACCCTGTTTATGTGGTGCTGGAGATTGAACCCAGGGTCTTTCATGACAGACAGACAAATACTGAGCCAGCTCCCATCACCCCAGCTCCTGGACCATTGACATGGATGAGGAAAAAGCATTTGACAAAACAACATCCTTTCAAGATAAAACACTAAAAAAAAAAAAAATTAAGAATCAATGGAAACTACCTCAACGTAATAAAAGCCATGCAAGCAAAACACACAGTAAACACTGTACTTGACTGTGGTAGGCTTTCCCCCTAAGATCAAGAACACCATGCGAGTGACCAAAGCCTACAAGTTCTGTTTCACACAGTACTGGGAAATTCTAACCAGAGCAATTAAGCGAGAAAAATGAAGACATGCAAACTAGAAAGGAAGAAATAAAAACTGTCTTTATGAACAGATGATATGATCTTAAGTGTAGAAAATCCTCAAGACCGCACACAAAAAGTTGTCAGAATGAATGTATTCAGCAAAGTTGCCATCTGGAATGCAGCTGCAACCCCATACGTGATGAGGACAAACTGGAAAAGACAACTACGAACACAATTTCACTTATAACAGCGTCAAGCAAACAAAATGAGCCACCTAGTGTTACAGGCCTGCAATACCAACTACTAGAGAGGCTGAGGCCTTTAGTTCAAGGTCCGCCATGTCTAGAGCAAGTTCAAGGTTAGCCTGGGTAACTTAGATGAAAAGGTAAAAGAGGGCTGAAGATACAGGTCAGTAGTGGCAGAGCATTTGTTTAACACGTTTGAGGCCTGTGGCTTACTGCATGGTACTGCAGACCCAACCAACCCAAAAATCCTTCAAAATTGACCATAGAGGAGAAAGACATGTGTGATAAGAACCATAGATTTGCTGACCAAAATTAAAGAAGATAAAACACCAGCCAAATATATTTCACACTAACGAACTGAAAGACTTCATATTGTTGAGATGTCAAAATTACCAAAAGCGATTTACAAGCTTAAGGCAATCCTTACCCAAATCTCAATAATAGATTTTGCAGAAATGAAATAACTGGAACCCCCAATGCGGGTTCTCTAGGTGCCTCAGCTAGCCAAACCAGTCTTGAAAAGGAGCAAAGCTTAAGGGCTTACCTGTTTTGGCTTCAAAACTTTCTACAAAGCTACAGTAATCAGACCTGTGTGAGACTGGCGTAAAGACAGCTTCCTGGAGTGGGAAAGAGAGCTCAGGTACTGGGTAGAGTGTTCTGTACGAGTCTGTCAGGCAGAGAGTTGATCTGTGTGGTCAGCTTCTGCTTACTCATGTCTGCCCAGCTTTGCGTCTGCTCTTGAAGAGGAGATATTGAAGGCGCTTACACGTTAATGTACGTGTGGCTCTAGGTTAGTGCTACAGGTTCTTCTAAGTCCAAGAGGTGTTCAAAATCGCTTCTACCCTTCTGGGTTTTTTTTTTTTAAATGCCCATAATTTTAGTTAAACCTTTCTACCAAACACGATTATAGCCATTATCGTCATTGACATTGCTTTATTGTCAATGATTATGTATTTAATATAATATATGATATATGACATAAGACATAAGATATATGATATATGGTATATGGTATATGATATATTATATATAATATATAATAAATAATGTGATATGTGATAGATGATATATGTGATAGATGATATATGTGATAGATGATATATGATATGTGATATATGATATATAATATATGATATATGATATATAATATTATATAATATATGTGATATATGATATGTGATATGTGATATGTGATATGTGATATGTGATATGTGATATGTGATATGTGATATGTGATATGTGATATATGATATATGTGATATGTGATATGTGATATGTGATAAATGATATATAATATATGTGATATATGATATATAATATATTATATATAATTTTACATATAATATATACATATATATGTATATATATACAATTTTTCATGTTTACTCTTGTTTTTTACATATGTTCTCCAGCTTTTTTTCTTTTTGTTGACATGCCTTCTTTATGAAAAAGACCTTATTTTGCATTTAATATTGAGTGTCTATTTGGTAACAAATGAAGTTTACTTACTATCCATTAAACAACAACAACAACAACAACAACAACAAAACCAATCTTCACACTTAAAAGGGTTTGTTCCACAGTTTTCTGGCCTTTTTCCTGTTTGTGAGAGGCTTTCTATTCATCGCCATTTCTTGGTAGACAGAAGGCCTATTTCCTTGCTTAGCCTGGGGTTTGTGTCTTTAGTTTGATCTGCAGTTGTGCTGCAGAGATTGTTTGAGCTGTATGCATGAAGCTAGACACACGGTGTTTACTGTACTTTCAATGTGGAAGCTGACTTATTCCAGGAAATATTGTGTCATAGTTACCTTGAGCTGTTAACTTGAGATACTTAGAAAGAGGGGTTCTCTCTTGAAAAGCCACCTCCATCAGACTGGCCTCTGGGAAGTTTCCTCCATCAGACTGGCCTCTGGGTGTGTGAGGGATTCTCCCCTGAGAAGTCACCTCTGTCAGACTGGCCTCTGGGTGTGTCTGGGAAGCATTTTCTAAACTGATACTTGAGGTAGGAGAGCCTAGCCCACTCTGGGTGATGCCATCTCTGGCAGGTGGGTCTAGGCTGGATAAAATGGGCACCTGAGCAAGCCAGAGGAAGCAGGCTTGTAATCAGAAGTCCTCTGTGGTTTCTGCTCCAAGGTCCTGCCGTAAGACTCCTCTGTGGCTTCCCTCAGTGAGGGATGTGAACTGTCAGATGAAGTAAGCCCTTATCCCCAGAGTTGCTTTTATATTTTATCATTTTTCATATCTATTACTCTATTTTATGTGTATGAGCACATGTGTGTCTACATGTGTGTGCCTGGGGCCCTCAGAGGCCAGAACTGGATCCCTGGAACTGGAGTAACAGACAGTTGTGAGCCATCATGTGGGTGCTGAGAACTAAACCCTGATCCTCTGGAAGAGCAGCCAGTGTTCTTGGTTGCAAACCATCTCTCCAGCCCCAGGAGTTGCTTTTGGCCAAGGTGTTTATCTCAGCAACGGGAAAGCAAACTAGGACATGATTCTGATTCTCACTAATTGTTCCTTTTCTTCAGACACTCTCACTAGGTTCTTGCTGCAACTTCTCAGTTTACTTCTGTGTGCTTTTTTCTTTTAATGGATTTTTCATTCTTCAGGTTTTTTCTTTTTTCATGTGTTCTATGTACATTCCTTAGTACCAAACTGCAAGTCGCTGAATTTCTCGTTGGCTGTGTCTAATCTAGAATTTATCCATTTTTGAGGTCTTTCTGATGCCTATATAGACTCCAGCTCTGGGATTTTTAATTGAGTTTTTTCATATTTATTTATTCTTACTACATTTCTGCTCATTTTTGCTTTGTATTATCCATTCTTTTTCATAGATGCCATTTTCCTTTGTGTTTTACACAGTTTCCAAACAGGCATATAATAGGTCTTTTAAGATCAGTAAACACATCTTCTAAATATTTGCTTTGGCATCAATGTTCTTTATGTTGAAACATTGCTGTGCCGGTTCATCTGAGGGGATTTCCTCTCTTCCTGTCCTGTAACTATTGGATAGTCAGATGCTCCTTCTGCCTCTCTTTGTGATCCCAATGCAAAACCAGATCTTAATTTTGTTTTGTTATCGAAAATGTTGGGATTTACACCCTTCTTACTATGCTACTGTTTTACTATGGCATCCTATAACAAAATGCCACAGACTGGATGGCTTAAAAATAGACATCAGTTCCTCACGGGTTCTGGAGGCTAGAAAGTTTAAGGTTATGGTACTAGCAGATTCAGTGTTCAAAGAGGACCCATCTTGTAATTTTTAAAAAAGATTTATTTATTTATTTTATGTATATGAGTACACTGTAGCTGTCAGACACACCAGAAGAGGGCATCGGGTCCCATTACAGATGGTTTTGAGCCACCATGTAGTTGCTGGGAATTGAACTCAGGACCTCTGGAAGAGCAGTCAGTGTTCCTAACCTCTGAACCATCTCTCCAGCCCCCCATTTTTAAAAAATCTTTTCTCTTTTCAGGAATTTCCTGGCTGGATCCAAGATTAAAAATGCTTCTAAGAGTCTGGTCTCTGACTTACCAGGTTACTCCTGAGACGGTGCTGGGCATGAGCTTCACAGCAGAATGGCTCAGGGGAATAATCCGAGACTATTTCCTTGAGTCTCTTGCTTTGTGATTTTCAGGGTGTTTTCAGTATCACAATCCTTGCAAACTAAGCTTCAAAGCATATATTGCTATCCCCATTTCACAGAGGACTAGGTCGAGGCTCAGGACTTGGCAGTGGGCAGTGCTTCTTAAAGGGGAACTGTAAGTGATTTACTAACAAGCTTGTGGAGATGCAGACTCTGGGTCTGGTCATGTGCAGTGGGTACAAGAGGACATTTCTAACAGGTCCCAGGTGATGTGGCTCCTGGCTGAGGGGTTAACCTGAGCTAATGGTACAAGTCTTCACTCAAGTCAAACATCCTGTCCCATTCCAAACCCTGTGCTCTTTGTGGGAACCCATTACATGTTATGTTATAGGTGGTGAAGAATTAGCGGAGTGTCCAGGAAGAAGGTGTCTTTTCCAGGGAGGGGTGTTTCCTCAGCCTCATCCCTACCCCCAGGTTTGATGAGGAACAGTTGCTTGTGGGCTCATCTCCTGGGTAGGAAGTGCCACAGCAGACAGTGGGTGTGTTAGAATTTTTTTTTTTTTTCGAGACAGGGTCTCTCTGTGTAGCCCTGGCTGTCCTGGAACTCACTCTGTAGACCAGGCTGGCCTCGAACTCAGAAATCCACCTGCCTCTGCCTCCCAAGTGCTGGGATTAAAGGCGTGTGCCACCACTGCCTGGCTAGAAAATTAATTTTTAATTAAACACATCTTTCCTCCTCTCTTCTTCCCCCTTTTCTTTAACGTCGCAGTCTGGAGTAACCATAAGATGTTCTGGGGAGACTGAACCCTAGAAAGATTGTTGGTGAAACTTGTGAGGTGTTTATCTGATTAACTGGATTCAGCTGTTGAAACTAGAAAGAGAAGCTTGGGTTTGATATTCTCTGTCTGGCATAGAACTTAGGTGCGTCCTGGACCCCAGGCAAGGGAGATTGGAGAATCCCAGCTCAGCCAAGTGGCTTCCCATCCTTCCCTCAGCCCTTACCTCTCCAGACTGTCTCCTATCGCTATGATGAGCCCAACAAGGAGACTTAAGTGTCTTAAGTTGGGCTTCCGAGAAGCAAAGCCTGTAGGGTGGTAGCCAGGAACACCCTCAGCTTACTGGAGCAGGTGGGACAGTGGGAGGGCTAATGTCTGCTCTGTGCCCAAATCCCCTGGGGAGCTTGCAAGGAGGAGCCCTGCAAACCTCTAGGAAGCTGACCTTAGCTAGCCTCTTCTCAGATCTGTCAGTGAATGGCTGTGGGCTGTTCTGGGAGAACTGGGATCCTTAGGCATTCCTGCTTGAAGTCTATCTTTGTAGTTTGAGGCCTAGGTGCTAGTCATTAGCAGCAAACGTCCTCGACAATTAGACCCTTGGCCTGGCAAAGAGTTTATGCAGGGTACCACTAGGACCTGACACAGGTTGAGGGGAGGGTGAGCCTAGTGAGCTGGGGGAAAATGGAGAGATAAAGAATAATGGAGAATGAACACACACACACACTCACACACACTCATACACACACTCACACACTCACACACACACACTCACACATACTTACACACACACTCACACTCATACATACACTCACACAAACTTACACACACACTCATACACACACTCACACACTCACACACACTCATACACACTCACACACTCACACTCATACACACACTCACACACTCACACACAGACACTCACACACACTCAACCACACACACTCACACACTCACACACACATACTCACACAGACACTCACAGACACACACACTCACACACACTCACACGCTCATACACACACTAATACACACTCACTCACACACACTCACATACACACACACACACTCTCTCTCTCTCACACACACACAGGTAGGGGGAATGGTGGAGGTGTGGGACTGCGTAAGGGTATCCTGGGTCATGGTGGAGCAGGTGCCTAGAACCCCGAGACTCTGCGGATTCTAGATGAGATTCTGCATGAGAACCGGCAGGAGTTTGGCGCCCCCCAGAACCCAGAATCCTGAAAAACAGTCACAGTCTCCATAGAATTGCATAGGCCAGGCTATAGCCCTCAGGCCCTAGGGATTTACATACTAATGAAGGCCAGAGGGCAGAGCAAATTAAACATGCCTCCCCCAGATCCTCCCCCAATCCTCCCCCTTTCTCCCTCCCTATATAACTCGGGACTGCCCTGAGTTCTGGGGGGTACGCCTAGATCCATCTATCTTCCGCCATGACAATAAACCTTTTTGGAACCAAGGACTTCCTCGTATTACTGGGGCCTGCCACCGCCACCAAGGCCCCCAGGCTGGTGGAACCATAGGGTTTTCTTTCCGAATGTGGGACCCACCACTGTGGTGGAAGCCCCTCCGGGGCCCCACCGCTGTGGCGGCCTTTTTAAATTTTCCCACAGTGGAGGAAGCAGAGTAGAGAGAGCTTTGTGTGTGGCCAAGTGAGGAGGTGAGAGAGGTGACTGGGAGTCGTAGGTTCTAAGATGGGCATCCAAAGTAGTATAGCCGTGGGAGGGAGGGAGAGCTGACATTTGGATGTGCTCAGTCCTTGGGTGGAGATGCCGAGCAGCAGCTGGGTGTGCTGGGTTGCAGTAGAGGTGGAGATACTGTCTGTGTGGAGATGGGAGAGAGTGAGTAGGCTTAGGGATGAGCAGAAGGGACAGAGGAAACGACCAGGTCCTGGGAACTCCATAAGATGGGAGCTGTCTGAGGACGGACAACCAAGGGAAGCTTCAGAAGGGGCAGCACAAAGGCAGGAGGGAACCCACTGAGGGGATTCTAACACAAGCTCCCCCTCTCCATCCTCCCAAGCACACTGGCCTCAGTCAATCCTGTTCTCTGTCAGCGTGCCTTTGTGGATGAAGGATGGAGAGCCTGGAGAGCCTTCATAAATAAGGGGTTCCTTAAGAGTGAGAACTGGGCCTAACAAGACCAGCATCATGACCCAGCCTCCCTTACGATCCCAGCGCAAAGCAGGCTCTCGGTGAGTCTTTGCTAAAATAGACATCTGCTGACACTCGGCACCTACCAGGCCCTATGTATTAGCTCAGTTAACCCTGGGAGGAGCCAACACCTCCTATTGCCCAGACCCCAGAAAAGTTTCCACGGATATCTTAACCGTCCCATAGGTTTTCCCATGAGACCCTGAAGCTGTTGTTGTCCACATGGACAGATGCAGACCAGAGGCACAGACAGATGAAGTTGCTTGTCCAAAGCCAAACAAATAAATGTCAGAGCATGACCTCAGGCAAGATGACTTCTAGGACCCATGATCTTAGCTCCTGTGTGGTTGAGGGAAACTCACTAGTCAGAACACACGAAAGTTTCGTGTGGCACGTGTGTACACAGCTACATATATGCAACTCTCGGAGAATGGTTCCTGTCCAGAGCAGGGAAGGAGGACCATGGGTCTTGCTAGACAGGCTTCGTCTCATACAGGCTGCAGCCTGTTTAGATCTGGCTTCATTGCTGCCTTCATGCTCTCTGAGGACAGAGCTGTTGTGGGCAGCAGAGGGAAGATGGAAAACTCTGGTGTTGGGCAGGACATCTCCAGTCCTAGCTCTGCAATGATCCTGTAGGTTGAATACATCCTTGAACCCTTTTCTTTGGTTCAAAAATGGGGCTGTTCTTCTTTGCCAGGACTTTTGTGATGATTAGAAGTGACACATGGCATGTAGCACCCTGACGGTGACACACTGTGACAGTGATACCATTGTGATAAGAAGCATCATTTTTGATCCACAGCCACCTCCTTGCCAGACGGTGGAAATATAGACGCTTCCCCATAGCAAAGGGCATCTCGTGGTAAACCACTGCCTGGCTGTCACCTGAGCTCACCCAGTCTGTCTAGCTAGGTGGCCTCTGGCTGTCTCCAGCTTACTATGGGTGATGACTGAGGGGAAGACAAGGGACAGGGGCTGCAGAAAGGGGTGAAGGGACATTTCTGGAGAGGGAGATTTTATCTAGCAGCCTGTAAGCAGCTTCTTTCCATGACTATTGACAGCAGAAGTAGGTGGGGTTAGGGGTTTCTATTTGGCTGCCCTGAGCCCCCAAGGGTTTCTATGTCATCCAGTTATAGGGGGCTCCATTCATGTGGTGTCTATACAGTTGGGCTCCAGGGAATGGGGCCAGGTACTTAGATGAAGAAACCAATATGACTAATGTCCCTGGAGTTGTGTGGCTGAGGCTGAGAGCTCTTGTGGGGCAGCATGCCACAGCTCAAGAGGTTAGGGAGACCTGGAGAAGTGGACAGCCCTCTCCCGGTGACCTATCTGCTACATGGCCATGAGGTCAGTACACAAGCCCATCCTTGTCCTGATTAGCACTACGCTACCCCATCTGGAGCCCAGAGGAGTAAGCTATACCTCCAAGCACACTCTGGCCAAGCTCCTACTGAACATACCGTCCTGCCTCTGCATTGGGAATCAGGCTAGGCTGGGCCACTGTTCTTCCCTGGCTCTCCTGGCAAGCATAAGGCTGGGCATACCAATACTGGAGGCAAACGAGATTAATGTGCTAAGCTCTCCCGATCTTCTCTCAAAGACACACTTGGCAACCTTCAGCTGCACCTTGGGCTCTCCCACGTGATGGACAGGTGATGATGGAGAAGATTGACCTGTTCCTGAGGGTTAGCAAGTAGACAGTAAGTCTCCAGAATGATGAGCTGCAGTAGAGGGTGTGTAGGGGCTGGGGCAGGGAGCAGAGAGGGCCAGGGGCATCATCAAGAGGGCTGCTTACATGAAGAACTTCCCAAGGAAGAAAGCAAAGCTTGCCTAGAAGAGATAAAGGGAAAGGTGACCTAGGGACATAAAATAAGAGTGTGGAGTCACAGAGGAAAGCATGCTGGGTACCCCAGAGGTCATAGACCTGGGCCCCAGCTCTGTATCTGAATAACTGAATGATTAAAACAGATCGCTGCCTTCTGGGCCTCCATTTCTTTATTCGTGTAATAGGAACTGTGTGGCTTCCTTCCCCTAATCCTTCTAATGTGGAAGCTTTTGGATTTTCTCAGATATGCCCAGGCATGATATTCTGATCTCTGGTGCTCCCCTGGGCATGAGAGTGCTGAGATGCCCTGGACTGCTTGTATGATTGCTCTGGTTAATCCCAACGTGGGACACTGAGTGCCAGAACTGAGAATGTGGGCCTGCCTTCCTGGAAATGCAGCCGGAACTGGGATCTCTTGTGGGAGTTCTCTCCTCTGACTTCCTCTGTCCGAGAGGAGTTTTGAGCTGTGAACTGTCCTTTTTCCAACTTTAGTAGCTCCTGAGGACAGCCAAACCTCAGGATCTCTCTTTGCAGGACTTGTTTCTCTAGTTTATAAGCATGCCAGCCAATCAGCTCATGACCTCACTCCTGTGAGAGGCAGAAGTGACCAATCATATTTGGTCTGTATTCTCTGTTGCTAGGTGCTGGAAGCTGCCTCTCCACGGCTGCTTGCCTTACATTGCAAAAGTCCAATCCTGGATCTGGAACTGATCTGGGAGTTGGGGACTTCAGGAAATGATGTTCTGAGTGAGATATGTAGTAGCTTCTGCCAACTGGTGTGTGTGTGTGTGTGTGTGTGTGTGTGTGTGTGTGTGTGTGTGTATGTGTGTGTGTGTGTGTTCGTGTGCATGCGTGTGCGTGTGTTTGTGTTCAGGGGGAAGAGAAAGACAGAAGCCTGAGGAATCCTGGAGGATTTCCAGTAAAGAATACTGGAGAATGGTCTTTGGGTCCTGCCTGGGCCTTATTTCCATCCCCATAGAGACACTTCATTAGACAGCCTCATCGCTTTCATTAGGGAAGCCACTGTAAGCCTCTACATCTCTCTGCCACCCTGTCTCAGTCATTCCTTTACTTGCTTCTGTTATAAGACTCCTTCCCACACTGACCCAGCACTCACTCAGGGCAGGGTGCTGGATATCTACAGTACCTCTAGGCCTGGGTCCTCCAGATATCTCTTCTTCTTCTCTTTCTCCTTTCTCCTTTCTCCTCCTCCTCCTCCTCCTCCTCCTCCTCCTCCTCCTCCTCCTCCTCCTCTTCTTCTTCTCCTAAAAGATACATTTTATTTTATGTGTATGCATGAGTGTCTACATACAAGTATGTGTACCATGTGTTTGCCTGGAATCCACAGAGACCAGAAGAGGGCGCCAGATCCCCTGAAACTGGAGTTACAGGTGGTTGTGAACATTCTAAATGTGGGTGCTTGGAACTGAACCTGGGTATTCTGCAAGACCAAAGAGCAGTAAGTGCTCTTAGCCACTATGCCATCTTTCCATTCCTCAACTTTTTTTTTTTTTTGATCAAAAAATGTATTGTATCTATGTATGTTGTGTGGCAGGAGGAGAAGGGTAAGTATGCCACAGTGTGCATGTGGAGGTCAGAGGACAACTTGCTGGAGTCTGTTCTCTCCTACTGTGATGTGGGTTCCAGGGATCAAACTCAGGTTGTCAAGCTTCCTTTACTTGTTGAGCCGTCTCTCTAGCTCCCATGTAGCAATGTCATGAGAGAAAATATAAATGACTTTGGCCCGTAGCTGAGCCACTATCACCTCCAAATAGAATAGCCAACCTAGTCCACCACTGGTTCCCAGAACCAAGCCAAGAGGGATTACCTGCCCACAGGGTTAACATTTTCCAGAGTCTGGGCTCCTTCCAGGACAGAATGTCAAGTCAAAGACAAACTATCTCTCCAGTCCCAGGGCATCCTGGGGCTTCAGCTGTGTTAGGCTCATTTTATTGGGTGGAGGCTGGGATCACCCTCCCCCACCCCAGGGTCATGATTTCCCTGGTCCACAAGGAGGGGTCAGATCAGTGATCTTGGGAACATGAAGAGACCTGGCCTAGGTCAGGACCTAGCTGTGGAGAACCTCCTTCTTCTTGAGCTGCAATTTCTTCCTCTGTTAAAAGGAGACCATTACAACCCCATAATGTGGGAAGGGAGGAGGATATAGATTTCCTGGCCTCCTCAGTATACCTAGCTCCCTCAGTGTGCCGCAACTTCAGCTAGCAGTGCCCTGTCTTGGATGTCCTGTTTCCTCTCCAAGAAAACCTAAGGCCTGGACCATTGCCCACATGGCATGTTCTTAGAAGGCCCAGGGAGCCAGTTGGGGGCTGGTTTTCCCAGATCAGGTGTAACAGCTGGACTGGGTATTCTTGTTGCTTGCCCCTCAGGGGGGCTTAGTTTTCCTCAGACGATGGTCTGGTGTTGGGCCCTCCTGGCTCTTAGCCCTCAGTGAGTCTCCTTAGTTTTTTTTTCAGGCAATAGTTTGTGTTCCAGTAAATTCTGTGGAGCGAAGCACTTGGGACAGGGCTGGGAGAACCGCTCTTATCATCCTGTAAAAGGATGGTGTGGCGTTCCAAGTCCTCTCCTCAGCTGGGCTGACATTGGGACAATAACTTCTCTGGGCTCCACTTTCCTCATCAGCAAATGCCCTGTCATTGAGTTGTCATGGAGATAAGCTGGTACTATCAGTGAGAAAAGGCCACAGCACAGGTCAGACTCATGATTGGCACACATGTTTGCCGAAAGGAGGAGGCAAGGAGTCCCAGACTCATTGTTGGGGCCAAAAAAGTTATTCTGCCATGGAGTCTTAATATCAAGATCGTGCCTCAACTGGTGGAGTACACTTAAAGTGTGGGAAGTTTTCTGTGGGCTTTCCCTGATCCAAGCTGGTCTAAGTGGGAGAGCGTGGGATGAAGAAGCAAAGAGAAGTGAAGTCCTTTCTCTGTTCTCACAACCTATTGTAAGGACACAGCTCTTCCTATGAGCTGGACTGTTTCCTTCACTGAAGAGGAACCCTGCCTTCCTCAGTAGCTAGGTTCTGGATGCCTGCTTTATCCCTGAGATGAAGAACCTCGGGCTCAGAGAAGAGAGAATAGAAGAAAACTATAGCATTACAAACAGTTTACCCCCAAGTCATCCATAGGACAGCCCCATCAAGTGTTGGTGACAGTCACTGAACCCCTGGGATGTGTACTTCCTACTATATATACTCCAGTTTGGGAGCTACAGGCCAGCCTATGTCAATGTGGTCCATCCTCCAGAGGTTCTCAAGAGAGAACACAGCCACTCCCAGGCAGGAAGAAAAGATGCATTCACTCATGACTCCTCAAAAGGGTTCTATTTATGGGAGAATCTAAAAGCTCGGTGCTCATACGTTAAGGGTAATAGAACATGTCCAAAATAGTGATTTTACCTGCTAGGCCTTATAAAATTTTCATTTTATTTTAAATTTATGGTGTGTGTGTGTGTGTGTGTGTGTGTGTGTGTGTGTATTTCTCTCTCTGTGTTAGACTGTTTGAGTTCAGGTACTTGCAGAGGCCAGAAGGAGTCAGATCCCCTGGAACTGAAGTTACAGGTGATTGTGAACTGCCTAACATGGATACTGAGAACCAAACTCCAGTCCTCTGAAAGAGCACCAACCACTGTTAATGGCTGAGACATCTCCATTGCTCCCACATAATTGATTTTTAAAGAGTCCAGTGTACCAGGCCAGCCTTGGGGGTCTCTAGAAATCTTGCCCACACGGGGAAATGTTTCAGGACCCTGGAAAGTGCCTCCCTTTTTGGGGATGTGGAGGGATGAAGAGTCTAGCTTTGTAGCATATAGTAGATCTTGAGAGTATCCTATGAATGGAAGCAAGGATGGGGTGCCTCGAATAACCAGACCTTCCCATTCATTCTGGGGGTCAGTGATCCATTTCTGTGTGGTCCAACTACCTGGTCTGTGTGTTATAGAGCAGGCAAAGCGGTAACACAGCTTGTTCCTGTTGCTGAGTCTGAAAACAGATTTCTCCAGAGAAAATAGGAACACAGTCAGCTGCAGCCTGCCCTCATCTCCATCCCACAAACTCTTGGTGTGTGTTAGTACTTCACCATTTGGATAGGCAAGATGGTGACCATTCCAGCAGTGTCTTCTGCAACCTCACGGCCTGAGACCAAATCTGGGCCCTGTCACTCTCAGGTCATGCAACCTTGAGTGGATTACTTAATTTCTATGCCTTACTCTTCTCCATCTGTGTCATGAGGATATAACACATCTTTCATAGATTCTTATCAGAAATAAGCATAGTATACAGGAAGCATTGGAGGTACATAGTGTTATTACTTTATAAGACAGCTCTGACGCATGGGAAAAGTTTTCATGGTGCTCCCGATCTAAGGACAGAAGAGGCAGATGTCCACTGCCTTGACAGTATCCTATGAATACTTGAACACTTGTAAACCACTGGAACACTGGCAAGGATTCTTTGTAGGAGAACGGGTTTGAGTGCTGGGAGGTGAACTACTCTGGGTTGTAGATCTGAGACACAGAAGGGACTCTGGATCCTGACCCCAGCTTTCTCCTCTGTGGTTCCAAGTAGTCTTCAGAGCAAGAAAGTCCCAGACTTGAACCTTGGCCCTGCAGCTTATAGGCAGTAACTTTAGTCAAGTTTGTCTCTGTTCATTGATACTACAACACCTTTGATCCATCTACTCTGAGGTGAAAAAATGCACATAGAGGCTGATCACATTTGGGCCACAAGCAGTGTGATATAGGCTGTCACAAGGCTGTTTTCCAAATGTTTCTGTCTTACTTGGCATCTCTAGCACCCTCTTCTGCCTCTGCTGAGTGAAGCTCTTTCTCATTAAATCCAGGCTTGCTTGCATCCAGGAGACATGAGGCTTTTGTAGTTGGCCCATTCATATCTAAACCTCAGGGCGAAAGCTTACAACCAGGAACAGGCCTGGGCTCTGGTGGCCTCTTCCCCCATCCCTGCTTTGTTTTAGCATTAGTGTTTTGAATTTCTAAGCAAGTCTTTTGTCCCTAACCCCCCACCTCACCCCTCTCCACGCCCACTTCAGCCCAGTAGTAAGACAAAGGGGAGCATTTACCGTATTAACAGCTTGGATTTGACAAGCATAAACTGAGCGGGTTCCAGGCCTTATCACATGAGTTATCTCATCTATAATTAGCATTTGATTAGCATCTACTTTGTGTCTGCTAATGTAGGAAGCACTTTACACACCTTTTCTCATTTAATTACCCAACAGCCTCTAGAAACGGTTATTATTCTTAATTTTATTTTACAGAGGAGGAAACTGAGACCCAGAGGGGTTGATGATACTTGGGACTACTTGGAGGGGGCCCTTGGAGCCTCAGGAAGGGAGAACCGAGTTCAGGCTTGTGAAGTTCTTAGCACAGAACCCAGCATGCAAAGATATTTAATAAAGGTGCATTGCTCCTAAGAGCCTCGCCCAGATGGTTCTTCGTGCCTCTCTCCCAGCCTGATGCCAGTACCGCCGTGGTCAGAGCATGCATTAAATTGCGTCTGATACATCATCTGTGTCCCAGCCAGGTGCAGTGGTGGACTTTCAGGCACTGTTAGAGTTGGGAGATGGTCACAGTGAACAGTCACCCTCCAGTCATGGTTAAGGGTCCTCCTCATTTGCTCCAGTGGTCACATCCAATGGAGGTGTCGAGGGTCTGTGTTGCGGAATTGTGATGTCTGAGTCTCATGAATTCTTACTAGTGGATTATTTATTCTGCCTAGGACTTGAAACATATTCTAGGCTGTCATTCCTTGACAGAAACATCTCTGGGGCCTGGGTGTAGGAAGAAGAGGGCCAGAACTTCAAGACACCTGGGTGTCCTTCTTGTGATGGTCACAGGGAATTGTTTCTCTGTCTAGCACAGGTGCAGACTGTATCCAGAGAGCTCGCCCAGTTCTGCAGTCAGAAGAGCATTTGTTTGCAGGCCCCATAAGAGAGATGCAGCTGAAGGTCCTAAGCCCAGGGCAGAGCAGGATGTGGGAATGAGGCAGAGAGAGGAGTTTTGGCAGCTCTCAGCAGTCTGGTTTGAGCAACTGGGGGATTGGGGAGTTGTTCACTGATCAGTCCTGCTTTGGATCCATTGGATTTGAGGTATCTCAGGAGATGGGCCTACACAGCTAGCATGGGGCTGAACTAGGATTTGATCCAGGGATGTGTGCTTTGAAGATGCTCACCCAGGTAGCATGTGCAGCTTGCAATAGGACTATTAAGGGTCAAGTGTGTGTGTGCGTGTGTGTGTTTGTGTAGGTGTGCTTGTATATGTGTGTATGTGTGTTTGTATGTGTGTGTGTGTGTGGATTTGGGTTTGAGGTCACCCAGTTTTCTGGAGGAAAGGTATCATTAGGGAGGGCTTCCTGGGGGAGGCCACTCTGTATCTATAGGTACTGAGAGCTGGGTCCAGAAAGATAGCAGGAAACAACTTAATTGGAACTCTGGAAGGCCATGTTCAGCAAGATCGTGTGACTTGCCCAGGGCTGCCCAGCTAAGATGTAGCAGAGGCAGGAGTCTCACAAAATCTGTTTTATTTTAGAGCTTCTGTCTCACGACATTAATTTCAGTGTCTTGCCTGGCTTCGGGGACTGTAGAGCAGGAGAGAATTAGCTTCTCTGAGTCCAGGCCAGCTTTTGTTAGCCATTCATGGAAGGATCCCAAGTTAAGAAAGAAAAAAAGGAACTTCTAGCACCCCGAGTCTCTGAGCTACAGGGGTGTTTCCAGTTTTAATGCTGACCTGCCTTGGTGTGGGGGTTTTCTTGAATGCAGTAGCACCTGGGAACTGGGGCACGTTCCCCCTGTCCCCTAAATTGGTCCATTGCCATCTCTGAGTCCATTTGCGCACGCCAACTTTGGGACAGACGTTATCTGATGTGGCTTCCCCCTGCTTTCCTAGAGGCAGATTACATTTAACCTTAGGCAGGCTGGGTAGACCCTGGAGGGGACCCATTGTGTTGCACAGGCCAATGTGCTACAGAGTATAGCTTGGCTGACAGAAGGGCAGGGAGCCCTGGGTTTACTGGCTGTGGTCGTGGCAGCCATGGTGAATGCCAGCAGCTTGCAGTGAGTACCCAGTGTCAAATGGGGTGCGTTACTTTCTGTGCAAATTAAAAATTAAAATTAATCAAACATTCAAATTGATTTCCTTCCCCGTCTGTTTGCTCTGCTGTGCCAGTCGGATGAATGTCTGTCCACCGGGCCCACTGCATCCCAACCCCACACCAGGCTGGGCAGCTTGCTTTGCTGAATGGCCTCTTAGATGGTGTCTTACTCTAGCTTTGGGGGATTGGTGGCAGTCAACCCAACCAGGTACCTGACCCCCAGACCAAGCGTCAGACTCAGAAGAAAGAGGTACTGGAAAAGACCTAAAGACCCCCTAACCCCTGCCTCAGCCATTGTTAATAGACACTATGAGCCAAGGTGGGCTTACCCTTCTCTGCCCTCAATTTCCGTGTCTGTAGGATGGGGAGAGTGGCAGATGCAAGAAGTTACTGCCAGCTCTAGTGCAGGTCTTGTGTTGAGCTGGTGTTCTCAGGGACAACCCTGTCTAGGGTCACTGGCAGCCAGTAGCCCCAGGCCCAGTCTTCTCTTCCTTTTCCAGGGCACCAGTTAGAAAGTGGGAACGATAAAGGCAGCCAGTGGCAGGCAGGCTTCCTGATACTGGCTCTGGAGAGTGGCACATAGCAGATTTATTGGGACACATGGTAGGGAGAGGGAAACATGAGGCAGAGGGAGAGGTGGGGCTGTGATGTCACCACACAGGCTGTGGGGCCACATCGCTGAAGAGTTATCCTGAGTTGGGCATGAGGTTCAGACCTCTAGCTTCTGACTGGCCAATCCTTGGCTGCAGCTGCCACTGAGGGGGCAAGGCCCTAAGACCAGAGGCTTTCCCTGCCCAGGGGGAAGCACTCATCTGCAGTCTGGCCTCACCTCTCCCAGCAGCAAGGGGGTAAACTCTTTAGCTAAGGGACCTTTGAGCAGGGTCCTGGGTTGTCCCTGCGCTCTTGGTGTAAGGGACTCTGGAACAAGGCCATGAAGCTGAGTGGGGGTCACTCGATAGTCAACAAAAGCTGCTCTGCTGGAAGGGTCTAGGGATTCTCCTCTGGGCCCTCCTGCAGACTCCCCGAGTCCTGCCCACTCTGCCTTCACAGATCTCTGTCTTGGACCCCATGTTTCCTTCTCTCTCACTAGGCCTTCCCAGCAGCCTCTTCTTCGAGCTCTCTATTTCATCCCTGCAGGATGCCATAGACAATATACCTCCAGGAGCCATAGACAATTGTCACAAATTTGGATCTAGCCACATGCTTCCCATGATTAGAATATCCCTTCCTAGTGACCAAGCCCTGACCTTTGCCCTGATACCCTGACATGCAAAATAAAGGGACTGTTCCTGGCTAATGACACGGGACTGTGGCTACTTCCCATATTTTCCGTCTCTTTCCCTCAGTTCCTCTCCCCTTCTTTGTTCTTCCTTCCTTTTCTCCCTCCTTTCTTCTTGTTCTTTCTCCTACTTTTCCTCTTCCTCCTCTTCCTTCTCCTTTTCCTCTTTCTTTCTTTGCATTCTTGAGTTAAAACAGCTTCCATGTGGTCAGAGCATGGTCTATGAACCCACACAGCAGGCCAGGCTTGAGGCAGCAGATACCAAGTGTTCAGAGGAGTCCTGGCTGACAGCATTCTTTCTCCCAGGCTATTTCTTATCCCACCAAGGAAAACACTCCTGGTGGGCCAGACTCACATTGATCAAGACCTAGAACTAGGGCTGACAAGAGAGTCTTCTTTTTTTTCTCTTAGGAACAGGCTCCTCAGGCCTGGGATATGCTACTTCCTGTTCTCCCCACTCTCCTGACATATGACCGAATCCAGAACTTGGGACCATAGCCTTCCTCCTTATGGCTGTAACTGTCCATGTGTGTCTCTGCCCATGGCCCATGAGTCCCTCGAGGACTCATCCTTAGCAAGTAGTGACTGAATGGCAGATCTGTTCCCTGAGCTGTGCCTGCCACAAGCCCCTGAATTCCCCCTTCTCCAGTGACCTGCCAAGTTCCAATTTCAACTCTTCTGTTCAGTCGTGGACAGGGCTCCTTTTCTGCCTAACTCCTGACACCCACCACCCTATAGCCCTGAAGCCATGGTAGCACACTTTCCTAAGCCCCTGGGTGGGTGTAATTAGCATGGGAGAAACAGGTGTGATGGAGCCCTCCCAGCAGGATGCTCCATGAACTCAAGGTCACCTGCAGGGCCATCTCCACCTCCTTAGGAAGAGAGCTCAGGTTACCCTCTGACCAGGGACTTGCTGTGGCAAGTCAGAGGGCACAGGATAGCACATCCAAGAAGGAGCAGACTGCTTTCTGGACCTGCACGGTGGTACTGTGACAGATTCTCTTTCTGCACTGTTCTCAGGCTGGCCAGCAAGGATTCCCAGGCTGTAAAGTGTTGGTCTGACAGGGAAAAACCAGTGACCACATAGGAAGATGCCTCTCAGGGAAGAAAACTGAAATGTCGCATCTGGGAAGAGTAGAGGGGAACTGGGGAGCATGAGCCAATGGCAGGCTCGGGGAGCCCCTGGAACCCCAATGGGGCATTTTGCTTGTGTCTTTCCTTTTCCTTCCTGTAGTAGGGTATACCCCAAGATGGAGCAGACACGAGGCCAGGGAGGGCTGGGTGATGCCTACGTATACTCAGGAGAAGCCAGGCTCTCCTGATCCCTTGAATTGCCAGCTCAGCTGCTAAGCCCGAGCTCTTGAGTACGCCCTGCCTTGTGCCCTGTAGCTGGCTGCAGGGTGCTGAGTTGTGGTATAGTAAACTGTTGGAAAGTGGGCTCATCATCGCTTGCTCTGAACTTCCAGGGTCGCTCAGAGCCTCAAGGCTGAAAACCCAACTCCCAACACAGCCCACTAGAACCTATTGCCTTGGCCTCATGTTACAGGTAGCTCCATCTCCAATTCCTTTTTTCTTGCTGTGCTCTGGTCACATGGCTTCTCTCTTTGTCTTCTTACCACAGGGCCTTTGCACATGCGGTGCTCTCTATGGGATTCACAACTTCTATTCTACCCTTTGGCTCTTGGTGGAACACAAGACTAGATGTCTCTCTTGATTCTCCAAACCATACAACCCCCGCCCAAGTCTTCTTCATACTGCTTGTTTCAGTTCTATTTTCTCCTGGATGATGGTTTACATTCCTTTCTTTCCACCCTAGGGCTGCTGGATACATCCTCAACACATAGTCCCAGAAAGAATGGGAAATACAGGCACTCAGTTCGAATCTTGGAGGTCCATGCTGAGCCTTGTTCTTTCCTTCTCTGAAAGGGAACCGCCCCGGGGCTAGAGTGAGGATGTGAAGTGATGGAAGGCTCCTGTGCATCGTGGGTTAGGCATAGATTAGAATGGAAGTGATGGAGGATGCCGCTGAGGGACCGGAGGACTTGAAAGGTGGGCACACAGCAGAGAAGTCAGGAGGTGGTGGGGATAGTAAGTGGGTGGAGACTTGGGGATGGGTAAGTGTCATGTATTTAAAGACACAAGGTAGACAGCCAGCCTAGCTTGCTGTGATAGTTCTCCGAGCCCTCTGAACTTCATTATTTACGTTGACCCAGGAAACCGAAGCTTGTAGGGTGGGTGGGTGTAGAGGGCAGAAGCAGCCCTAATCGAGTGAAGTATTAGGTGACTGCGCCTTGTTCACACGGGTTTAGCCAAGTCAAGGACCTTAATGTTTCAGCCTGGTGGGAGTGGCAAAGTCTTCCCTGGGTGAGGCTCAGAGGGATGGTGAAGCCTTCCTCCTGGTCCAAGTGAGAACAAGTGCCCAATGACTACAAAAGCAGCAACTGTCCTGGATATTACAGCCCAAGACTGCTCACCTGCAGAGATTGTCTCCTGAGACCAGCTGAGACTTGGCTCTGTGCTGTGTGTAGGGAACACTTCTGCTCATTGTGGTCATGTGTGTGTCAGAGCACATCCCCCCCATTTGTCCTTAGTTTTCCTGTGTCCATCTACTTGTGTGTCTGTTCTTTTTTTCATCCCCTTGCTGGCTGTAGTCAGGGTTCCAGACCCAATCTTCATGGGTTATAGCAGGTGACTACTTCTATATATCCACTTCTTCCTGGGATTGTCTGCTGGTGTTGCCAGTCCAGGCTGGCCCTTACTTGATGTCCGGGTCAGAAACACAGCCACGTTGTCCTTTCCTGGCCTTACTGGGGGGTGGATGGAAGCAGTGATTAAATCTGGCAGAACTCCTGGAGGGAGGGGCGGGGCTGGACTTGGATATACCAAGGAAGAATAGAAGAAGTAGACTTAGGAGCCTCATACCTGACGGGGCCCCTTGTTCCCACATTTCAGGTAGAGGTGGAAGCTGGAGATGGTTGTGTTAGCTGTGGGGGTTGCTTTGCAAAGCAGGAAGCCCTGATTTCTAAGACTACACACAAACGGCGTGTGGCTTCCAGGACAGGAGAAAGAATAAACGGATGGGGACAAAAGCTGCTTCACTGTTTGGATTGCAGGGCCCCTGGGAAATGGCTGTTTGTCTCTGTTTGCTTCCCTAAGGCTACCTGGATGCCCTGGGTGACACCCCAGGAGGTGTGTGGAGCCAGAGCCAACAGCCATGAGCTCATCTCCCTGGGGGCTCTGGGAAGTCTGATGGGAAGGAAGAGGAAAAGAGGCCAGGGAAGGAGAAAATGGAGGCAGGAAGAGACTTTAGGAGGGACCACAGAGCCAGGCTTAGGGACAGGAAAGGAAAAGGACAGAGGGCAAATGCCACTGTGGTCTGAGTTACTTCTCTGTGTTATTCCCCGTAGGTCCCCGCTTCCCCTCTTTGAGACAGGGTTTTTTTGTGTAGCCCTGACTGTCCCAGAACTAGACCAGGCTAGCCTCAAACTCAAGAGTTCCTGCTGGGATTAAAGACATGTGCTACTACTGCCTGGGTTAAGGGCAGGGACAACTTCTTGATAATGAACTTAAGAGCATCCAGATCGCATCCTGGAAGAGCCCAGTCTGGGCTTCTCCCACTTCCAGCTCCTGTCAGCAGGGGGAGGCTGTGCTTCGTTAGGCTGCAGAGACCGGGACTAGAGGTTGGACAGGGCTTAGGTAAGAGCTGGAGAAAGACCTCCTGCAAAGACAGCTTAGGGTGGGAGGTGAGAACCAGGCCCCTGCCTTGATCTATCAAGTTGTCTTCCTGCTGCCCCAGAATCAAGTTGAAACTCAATTCAAGGTTTCTCAAAAGCACACACAACCATTCCCTAGTTCCCACTTCCTGGTCTTCGTCTATGTTTCTTTCTGAACGAGACTTCTATTCCTCTGCTTCCCGCCTGGCCACCTCCAGCTCATGCTCTGTTGAATCCACATCACCTCCTCCAGGAAGCTTTCTAGGCTCTCCCGCCCCCATCCCCCACCCCCACCACTGGCTTCCAACAGCTCTATCATACCACCTGCTTTCTCGCTCGGTTTCTGTTCGATGGAAGTGTCCGATACTCCTGCACCTAGCACAAGTTGGGAGAAAAAAAAATGCCTAGTGAATAGCTGAGTGAAATCGGCAGTGCTCTGCTGGATCGGGCAGCAGGAGCCGTGGACACGAAAGTCCAAGGAGATGCTGTTTTGTAGAGTGTTGTAGCTGTAGATTCCCGTTCTGTTCAACTTAGCCTTTCCCCAGTTCTTCTGATGAGATGAAAGAGTCAGAACAAGAGAGAGGGCAACCAGGACCCGAAGAGGCTGGACTCCAGGACCCCGATATCCTCAGAGCAGCTAACATATCAGAGCTGGACAGGGCGCCAGAGAGGATGGAAGGCCATGTCTCTCCTAGGTAAACCGAGGCTCAAAGAAGTGTAAGTATCTGCCCAAGGTCACATAGTAAGAGGGGTAGTCCACTTTGGGCCAGGAGCCCCGTCCTTCCTGCTTAACAAGTGTCCTCAGCTGGGATGGGTTAATATCCGGACAACTACCTCCCAAATTCTTTCTCCCTGGGCTCCATAGTCCTGGAAGTCCAGCCAACATTGTCCCCAGATCCCAGTCGGCCCACAGGCTTAGAGCAACAATCGCTGAGCGCCCCCTGGATGGTGTGGTCTGGGCAGCTCTCTATCGTCCTTCTCCTTGACTCACCTCCAGCCCCGGAGGGCTGGACTCAAGCTCGGCGGACACGGCCCCAACTGCACCGCAGCCCGGGCTTGCTCCTGCTCTGTGAGGCCGCTCTCCTCGGCGCCCCGGGTGGGGCAGGTAGAGCCGTGTGCACTATGCCTTTAAGTCCCGGCGAGATGAGCGCTGTGAGTCGCAGCCGAGGCTAGCGCGGGACGTCGCCATCAGCCCAGCTCAGGCCAAGAGCAGAGGGACAGTGAGGACCCTCGCCGCCCACTGCGCGCCCGTAGCCGGGGCTCAGCGAGCGGCGGGCGGCGCTCGGTGTGATGCGGAAAATGTGAGAGGCAGCGCAGGGCAGTGGGGAGGTGGGCGCGGAAAAGGGCGGCGGCAAGGGAGAAGGAGAGGCAGCGGGAGAGGCCGGGGACTGGTTGGGGACAGGTGGAAGACAAGAGCGGCGACCGAAAGGCTCGAGAGCACACGGCTGTGGGCGGGGGTGCGGGGGAAGCCGCAGGAGCCGGGCAGCTGGGCCGGGGCTGGGGTTGCTAGCACGGCCACGGCGGGGCAGGGCACAGCGGAGGAGCGGGGACGCCCGCGGGGTGTCCTCTGGGAGTGGCGGGGAATGTGAGGCGCGGTCGGCCCAGGAAGGGTCGCGCGGCGAGGTCGTTGTGGCAGAGGGGGCCCTTGATGAGCTCCCCGGGAGGGCGACAACCCAAAGTGCAGAGTCGGGTGTGCAGCGGCGGGGGTGTGTGCGCGCCCGGGTGTGCGCAAGTGTGAGCGCTCGGGAGGGTGGGAGCGCGCGTTAGGGATTCTGCTGGCATCGCAGCGTGGAGAGCAGGAGGCAGGAGCCGGGCGCGCAGGGGAGCGCGGGGGCTCTGCCGCGCACACGTCGTGCGCGCTCTCCCGTGCACACACACTACACACACACTCACACACGCACACACTCACATACATACACACACGCACACACGCCCTTCCTGCTTCGCTGCTTGCCGCTGCCACCATCTCGGAGCTGAGCCCTGTGGAGCGAGAACCCAAGCTGGAGCTGGGATCGGAGGCGAGCCCAGCCTGGTGATGCCGGCCCAGAGCGGAGTCCCGCGCGGATGGCGGGCTCTGATGGTAAGTGTGGCTGGGTCTGGATGCTGCGGCTAGGCTGGGGCCGCAGGGGTGCAGGCGGGGAGCTAGGGTGTCAGCCCGCCGGCAGCGCCGCGTGCGCAGCCTCTGATTGGGCTGGAACCTCGGGGGCAGCCGTGGGGGTGGGGTGTCGAGTGCGCGTCCGTGACGGGCGTGCACGCTCAGCACCCCTCGGCGTGACCGCGCTCCCCTCCTGCTGCGCAGCTCCGCCAAACCCTCACCTGGCTCAGAAATCACCCAGGCTTGGAGCAACTTTGCGGAGCATTACCGGGCGTGGTGGGCCTGGAGGCGGTGGGGGTGGAGGTGCTTTAATGATACAACTTTGGCTTTTCTTTCATGAAGAGAAAACAAGAGGGAGAGTGGAATGGGGGCTCTGTTGTGTCCATGAGGGGTCGAGGGTTGCCCCTCTGACACCGCATCAGGTCAACCATGGGCTCCATGGGACGCCTATCAAGCCCAGCAAGTGCCTCTGGAGTTGTTTCCATACCAGATTCCTGTGACCCTGCCAGGGTCAGGCGGGACCACGTACTGACAGCTCTACAAGGAAGGGCCAAGAGATGCCTTTGCAACTAGTATGAAGGTGTGGGAGTGGGAAGCGTGCAGATGTGTGACCGTGAGTGTGTCCCCGGGTGTTTCCTGCTCAGTGGACTGGCTGCTGGAAGAAAGGAACTACCTGCCAACGGAAACAATTGTGTTTGAGTTATGTTACCTGGGGAACTAGATGCCCAGCTCTCAAAAGGCTGGTGATAGATGGGAGAGGCATAACCAGGCCCACTAGCTGGCATCCCCATCCCAGCTTTTTGGCAATGTATGTCAAACCTGTCTTACTCAGTGTATCCCCTTCCCGGCGGGCGAGACTCTGCTAGTCCTGTACTGGCTGCTTCAGGAAACATTCCAGAGTTCCCTTGCTAAGTCTGTATCTCCAGCGCAGGTTCTTCCTCCTCTAGGAAGCAATTTTTGGCTGCTGAATGATCTTGAATCCTTCCAGTTCTCTTCTGTACAGATGGAGCCCATACACGATTTTCCCTGGCGTTCAAAGTACAAGAAATTGGGCTTTGAAGCCTTGATCTTAGCTTGGATGTTGTTTGGAGGGGCCAGCCTATCTAGCTGGATTTTCTAGGAAGGCAACCTCTACTTGTGACTAGCTCTCAGATGTAACACTTCCTTCCACCTCCATCATCTCCCTGGAGTCAGTCAGCCACCTAAGGAGAAGGCAAGATCCTCAGGGAGGCTTTCTGCCCACAGGAGGGTGCTGAAGCAGAAACTGAGCTAAGAGAACACCTCTCTCCTGTCTCAGGACAGTCCCTTGCCTCTCTGAAGGGATGCTCTGATCCTGGTCCTGGAGAAACAGGGAGAGACAGACAGGGTAATTGGATTTTGTTCATTGACCTGGAACTCTAGAGGCCTGTTGCTGGAGTCACCCCAGGACAGCTCTCTGCTGTCAGTCACCAACATCTTTCCCGGATGGGACAGCTAGTCAACCTGAGGCTGTTTAGCCAAAGCACTTTATCTCTCCGACTTGATCTATGAGACCTGCTCCAGTCTGGTTAGGCTTGTGCTGCCTAGATTTGGGAGCAGAGCCTGTTTGTGCTCTGTGATGGTTTGTAGCCTGGTCTGCTTGCTATACTCAGCCCAGCTCTGACATGTCAGTATTATTTCAGGATCAGAGCTATGGTGAGCCTTGGCATTATCCATCTGTGTGGGCCCCCCTGGGCCAAAGAGTTCATCCTTTAGCAAGTAATTTTGCCATCGAGAGCTAAAAGCATCTGTTAAAGAGATGAGAGGTATCTCAATGGCTGCTGGGCCAGTTCCTCCCCAAGGGGCCCAACTCAAACATAGGGGGCCAGAGCTGTAAGCCTGTTGGTCTCTTTGACTCCTCAGGTCCAGTCAGGCCTTTGGAAGTGCAATTTGTGGCTCAGGAATGACCGGGCCTCACCTTGGGTGTGGTGGCTGTGCCTGCAGGATGGGTGCTGCACCAGCTCCCTCAGCCTCTGTTGGCTTCCCTTCCCAGGCAGCTTCTCTCCTCTCCTTTCTCCTGTGCTGGCTCTGGCTGATTCTCCGACTCTTGCTGACTTGATGTTCTCGGCCAAGACTCTTCTGTTTCCTTTCAGCTATGCTCCCTCTCCCCTCTCATCTCCCTAAACTGGGCTTCTGTTTTGTTCTGAGGTGATGGAAATCCCACTGAGGGCCTACATGTTAGGCAGGGCTCTATCACGGAGCCCCGGGATTTTGTTTCTTGGGTGTGGATCAATGTTCTAGGTGCCCGGAGAGTGGCCTAGTGTCTGGCATGGCCCAACTTTTGTCATCCATCCCTTTTTGAATTCCTGTCGTAGTCTTCTGCTCCAGAGGTGGTCCTGCTCCACACCTCTAG
Source organism: Grammomys surdaster (assembly GCF_004785775.1). Lineage (NCBI taxonomy): Eukaryota > Metazoa > Chordata > Mammalia > Rodentia > Muridae > Grammomys > Grammomys surdaster. The sequence continues at coordinate 1,155,181 of NW_021604686.1, read as the reverse complement.
CTGGTTCTGGTCAGAGGAATCCTCTGTGTCTTCCTAAGCTGGGGAAAAGGCAAGTTGCCTCTGTGCCTTTGTGCTTCTGGGATAAGGATCCTCCTGAGTCCCGCTGACTCCCCTTAAGGAAGTCCACTCCAGTCTAACCTCAGGACTGTGGCCCCCGACTCTCTCCCTAGCTAAGGATCTGACCCATCCCCATTTTGTCTAGGGTTTAAATTATCACCTAAGAAAGTCTCTGGGTAGACTGAATCATGGGGTGACTCCATGGCAAACATTGTCTCTAACCATTATGGGGTACCTTAGGAGGTAGAGGGTCACTCTGGCCAGTATAATCTTTTTCATGATTTCCCAGGGCTGAGTATCCGCCCACCCCAATCATATTTTGGACCTCACTCTCTACTGTTTGGAATCCTGGACCTAGGGCTCACTGTATTTCTTGGATGTCTGGTTTGGAACCTGGGTGCTGTCTGTCCAGCTGCCCACATGGGATACTGATGGCATTGCTAGCCCCCCTTGGATGAGTTGTGAAGGGGAGGATGCTTGAACCTACAACCCTGGGTCTGAGCTGAGCAGGCTGAGTGAATACACAAGCACAGATTGGGGGATGTGTGGGGGCAGCGCAGAGGGCACTGAGGGCTGGGAGGGATCCGGGACTGCTGACATGTTTCTGGCACGTGGTGGATGCTCAATAAATCTTTGTTGAATCAATGAGTGACTGGAGAATGTGGATGTGGGTGAGGGATTTCCAGGAGATGGCCCAGCAGTAGCAAAGGCAGGGGTGTGGGAAGCACCGGTGTGGGTAGAGTTTGCTATGGAGTAGCTCACTCGAGAGAATGACAGGCTATGAGCAAGACGACAAGACATAAAGAAAGTCTCAGTGTCCAGAGAAGGCGTGTGTCCTGATGCTAGATACAGGCAGGGGTCAGGGACGAAATTCTCAAGGGACAAAATTAGATTTGTGATTTAAACCACGCCTACTGCTGACGGTAGGGAGCTTTTTTGGCCAGAGAGGCAGCGAGATGGTCCTGGACTGTGGGGAAGCCCAGGCTTGTGGCAAGAGGCAGCATCAGGGGCAGAAGCCTGATGTCTCTTCCTGGGAAGGGCAAATGTCAAAAGAGAGCTTTGTTTTCCCCGAGTTGGGACATGGGTGGATCGCAAGCCTAGGCCGAGGGCTTTGGGCTATCTCCAGTCTCACTTATGAGACATGCAGACACGGCAAGTGCCCTGAGTCACAGATGCCTGTGGACCCTTGGGCCTCAGTGTCTCTTCTGTAAAATGGGCAAGATTATCTCCCTGGATAACTGGATGAGTCCAGGTGATTTATGATCGTAGTCGTGGGGAGCAAAGGAAAGGGGTGGAGGCCAGCGGATGCAGATTGTGCTCCAGAGGGGCTGTGCCTGGCGAAGGGCACAACGTTGGGGGAGTGCAGCATTCCGGCCTAGGGTTTCCCTGGCTATTTCCGGAGCCTGCTGGACAGAGGTGGGTGGGGTGGTGAGGCCTCAGGGGCTCGAAGGAGGCAGTTGCTTCTGCAGTCCAGCTGTCAGGGAGCATATGGGCCATATGGCCACATCAGGGGAGACGCTGGGCTGCTGGAAGAGAGATAGTGCCTGTCACCATGGCCTTCTGGGTCTACATGGGCACTTCCAGCCACCAGGGCTGGGGCAGGCAGAGGCCAAAATGGAACCTTGATGTCCAGGTTGGTTTGGACATGGAGGTTGGGTCTTGGCAGGTGGCCCACTTGTGGCACCCATCTGCCAGGGCAGCTGGACAGGCAGCTTTGTGTCTGGGACTTATCCAGTTTGCTTAAGGCCAGCTGGGACAGCCACCTCGCTCTCATATGCCCCACCCGGCTCTGGTAGCCCTGTGGCCCATGAGCCTTGGAGAGCCAGTCTCAGGCCTCAAGGGAGTCCTTGGGTGTATGTGTATATTCCCTCACACCGAGAACTGACTCTGTCTTTGAGAGTTTTGGTGTGGACAGGCTTCTTAAATCAACCAGGTATGATCAAAATGGCCTGGGGTGTGGATATCAGATGGAACTGGGTTTTAATTTTTATTCAGCTGCTGCCAACCCTGGTGAATTTGGATAAATCACATTTCTTTTTTTTTTTTTTTAAAGATTTATTTATTTATTATTTGTAAGTACACTGTCGCTGTCTTCAGACACCCATATGAGGGCATCAGATCTCATTGCAGATGGTTGTGAGCCACCATGTGGTTGCTGGGATTTGAACTCATGACCTCTAGAAGAGCAGTCAGTGCTCTTAACCGCTGAGCCATCTCACCAGCCCATAAATCACATTTCTTACCCCCTGAAATTCAGTTTCTTTACTTGTATCATGGAGAGATTGATATTAGCTTAGTAGAAATGTCATCACCACACTTTGAAAACATTCCACTAAGGCAATGATAGCTCATTTCGTGCCTTCTGCAGGGGGGAGGCAGAGGAGGAGCATTGAGTCTCATTGGCTTCAATGTCCTGACTGAAGCAAAGCCTTGGTATTACCTCCCAGAACACATTTTCTATATGATTTTTGGATTTTTATACTTTTGGGAGTGTAATAGGATCTCCTACAGCTCAGGCTGGCCTTAAACTCACTATCCAGCAGAGGCTGACCTTGAACTCCTGATCCTTCTGCTTCTACCTACAAAGTGCTGCTATCACAAGCATGTGTCTCCGCATTTGGTGTAAAATATATGTATCTATATGCATAGACACATATATTGTAAAGTATTTATTTATTATTTTAATTTTAGGTGTTTTTGTCTGCATTACTTAAGTGCCCAAATGTATGCAGTTCCTAAATAGGTCAGCAGAGGCTGTTGGATCCTCTGTAGCTGGAGTTAGAGATGGTTGTGAGCCACCAAGAGGGAGCTGGGAACTGAACCTGGGTCCTCTGTAACCAGAGCTCTTAGCTGCAGAGCCATTTCTACTGCCCATTTCCTGCATTTTTTTACACTCACGTTTAATCCCAATGGCTGTCCTATACTGTGCAGAGCACTGCCTCATTCTACAGATGAGAAAACAGAAGCGTCAGGGAAATGATAGTCGGGTTGGAACATATCTCTGGTCTCCCAGTCCAGTGTTCTTGCTCCAGGATTAGATTCTCCAGACTTCTGGGGGTAGAAACTGGGAGTGACTTTGTCTTATGTTTGCTCCAAACCTGGGGGACTCTGGAAACTGCTGAGCAGGACCGGTTCCACTAAAGCAGGAGTAAATGGTGACCAGCCCCAGCGGCATCTGGGATGTTCAAAACCTTTGCCTGTGTCTCTTTATTTTTTTCCAAGTGGTCAAGGGGCTAAATACGGGTAGCCCCCTGGCACAGCAGGGCAAGAAGCTGACAGGATCTAAGGGTAGCTTCCATGTAGCTCTGGGCTACACCAAAATGAGTGGGGTTCAAGCTTTCAGGGGTGGGGCAGTGAGTGAAAGTCCTGGACTCTGCCAATGACCTCAGTGTCATCCTAGGGAAGTCACTACTAACCCAAACTCCATTTCTTTGTAGACTGAAAATAACGATCTCTTAGCCTGTGTCCCAAGGCTGTTTCTGAGGCTCTAGTGCAAATGTGTGTTTGTAAGTTGGTAGAGCATAAAGGCATAATATTCCATGACAGTGAGCCCAGGGGTCTACACCCTACAATTTAATGACCCTGCAAGCGTTTGGTGATTCTCTTGCTGTGTGCTTCCTTTGAGCCCAGCTGTGGGGACAGAGATTACTAAGACCAACTGCCTGAAGCGTGTGGCCCAGAGGTGACTGTGGATAGTCCCTCTCAGCATATGGTAGTAGGGCGCTGTCACTTAGCACCCTACAGGGAGTCCTTGTTCCCTTCAGGCTGGTGTTCCAACTCCCCGGTACTATGTATAGTCTGACTCCATGCTTCTAGCTACTAGCCTCTCCCTGCTATTTCCCCATCCCTGTGCTGTGGTTTATTCATCTTGGGTAGCTGGCATGGTTGGGGGACAGATAAACTGATTGAGGCATGTGGTTCATCCCTCAGGGCCTCCATGGCCCCCACCACTTCCTCCCTGGGTGGCCCCAGGGCCCAGGATGTGGGCTGTACCCACCATATTGTTTGAGAAATGTAAGGTTATGGGCAGCTTTTCTGCTGCTTTGCTTACCACAGACATAGCCCGCTCTGTCCCGGGAGGCTCCATCAGACTGGTGCGGGGGCGCCCGGTCACTGGCCACACATAACTCTTGCCGATGAATTGTATGGCATCCAGCAATTAGCGATTGATTATTTGGGGTACTGATAACTCTTCATGATCGACCAGTGGGGCAGGCCTGGCCAGCGCTGGTACAGGTCATCTGGGCCAGGCTGGAGAATTTCCATCAAGCTGTTCATCCCTGACCAGGAGGCTGGACAGATAGAAGCTGGAGAACAGAGGTTCAGGACCTCCCTCCGGTCTCCGAGCCAGGGTTGAGATGGGGGAAGAGGATCTTTTCGGCACACAGGGAATTTTCGCTCATGTCTACTTTCCTCTGTGATTTAATCTTTCCTGTTCTGTTTCCGATCTCTCCTTTTTCTGTTCCCCCCCCCCCCCCCCCCCCCCGCCTGTTAAATGGGACATCAGTCACTCTATGGGGCGGGGCTTTGCCTTTGAATGATGGCAGCTTGTCCTCATTTCTACCTAACATGCTTTGAGTAGGAACATCTTGAGGTTCAGAGATGGATGGAGCCAGGACTATGAACCACTGCAGTGTGGACAGGAGCTTGAAGGATAGAGAATCATGGCCACAGACATTAGTTACCTCAGCGACATGCTGGGTCTGGCTTCTAAACCTGGAGCTGGGCTACAGTGTGTGAGAAAGAAGCAATTTCTAGGGAACCAACGTGAGGAGATGGCAGGTGGGATGTTTAACCTACATACAAGACCCAGTTGCCTTTCAGGTACGCCAGGGAGCGCAAGGCATTGTTTGTGGGCTTGGTCACGTGATCAGTGCCTTTTAACTTTCTGTTAAGAACATTTTCAGACACTTAGAAAGGCAAAGAGCACAGTGCAGGAAACTCCCAGACACCCTTGACGGGATTTAACAATCTTTATTTTTTTTTCTAAATTATTTTGAAGTATATCACAGACATGGTGACATTTCATCCCTAAATAGTTCAACATTCGTCTCTTAAAACAAGAGAAAATGTTTCTGTCTAATCTCAAAGGGTCATGTCTGCTCTCTCCGTTTCATCCTTGTGGGATGAAGATGTTGACAATTGAGCAAGCCAAGGCCCCAGAGGTCATCTGTCCTGTCCAAGGTCACATAGCAGAGAACAGAAAGGGGACCTAGGGGGTGGCCCTGGGTGATGGCCAGGCCTGATACACACAGGAAGGGCAAAGAGGCTGAGGAACCCTGAGGTCTGGCAGGTGACCGGAATGGACCACCTCTGGGTGGGTCTTTGGGCACAGATGGGAGGTTGGCTCCATGGAAGATAGGAAGTGACCTCTTTTGTATTAATTATCTCTCTTCCCTTTGTTTGCAGTGAGATTAATAAGGAACCGAAACGTTAGGGGAAAAAAAATCTAAAACAACTTCTTGTTTATTGTTTAATTTAGGAGAATGCTATCAGGCTCTGGCCATGCGGGTTCTAAGGAGCCTGTGTTGGCACCAGAAGCTTATCTGTCCACACTAGCTGCCTTGAGGGGCGATGGGGAAGAAGGAAATGGAGGCTGGTCTGGGCAACCAGGAGTGGGTGGGATGTGTGTGTGTGACAGAGACGACCGAGACAGAGAGAGACAGAGAGACAGACAGACACGAGAGAGAGAGAGAGAGAGAGAGAGAGAGAGAGAGAGAGAGAGAAAGAGAGAGAGAGAGAATACCTTTCTGGATATGACAGTGTAGTTCCTTACCAGCTGGGGAACTCATTACCTCGTTCAATCCTACCAGGCTCACGGGCTGTGTTTTGTTGCTCTCCGGATTTAATAGTTGAGGAAAGATGGCTCAGAGAGATGGAGGGCCTTGTAGATGTCACAGGGAGAGGAATGAAGGAGTACTTGCTCCTTTAGGAGGCTGTATCTGTCCTGGACAGGGACTCAGAGTGGAGCTAGGCAGAGGTGATGTCACAGGAAGAGGCAGCTGCTCTGGGTTTGGAAAGAGGATATCAATGGTCCTGTGAAGGTTTGGGGTGCAGGAGAGGCAGGGGTGGCCAAATGCAGAGGTTCAGGGAGATCTGGACACATATGTAGGCCATCCCAAGGCCTGGAGAGACATTCCTGAGGTCTATGCACCAATGAAGGCCAAACAGTCACAGTTGAGAAGCACCTGGAATTGCTGGTTTTCCTCAGGATTGGAAGGTCTGAGGTTTTCAGAGATGGCGCCTGCGGCCATGGGCATGGTAGTGGGAAGCGGTTAAGAGTGTGAGCTCTAGGGGTGTCTCCCTCTCTTGGAAGCAGGCAGAAGGGTAGTTCTCTTCACCACATCAGACCCTTCACCTCTCTCAATGTAGGGTGTGAGAGGGAACCAGGGGTCCTTGGCCCCTTCAGGACCTTCCCTCTGAGGCTGTAAATATTTTATCTTCACTATCTCTGCTGCTCAAAACTGTTGACTTTAACACCTCCCCCACCCCCTTACTTGATTTGAAGGAATGCTGGAACTGGCCCGTGCTGGGCGCCCGCTTTGTCGCTTCTGCTCGTGCCCAGAGTCCCCTCCAAAAACTAATTGCTTTTAAGCTGCGATAGTTGGCAGAATGCAATTTTCTTTACATTATGGAGAAAGGGTGGGAGAGACATCATATTTTCTTCCCTTTTTGACTCTAATGTTTCATTCTGGGTTGCCCCCTCGCCGCTGCTACAGTCAGAATAGCGGAAAACTGGGCTTGATGCAGGGGCATCTGTAGATGAGCATCTTACCTCTCTGGGCCTTAGTTTCCCCATTACAAGCGGCCATGTGTCCGTCCTTTAGCCTCCAGTAGACATTTTTCTGAGCATATACACTGGAGACAACTGGAGGGCAAGTACACCTTGGTCGTCAGCTGCTGCTTCCCCGGCAGAATGTGACACATACTATGTGCTCAGTTAAGACTGATTGCCTGAGCCGGGCGGTGGTGGCACACGCCTTTAATCCCAGCACTTGGGAGGCAGAGGCAGGCGGATTTCTGAGTTCGAGGCCAGCCTGGTCTACAGAGTGAGTTCCAGGACAGTCCGGGCTATAAAGAGAAACCCTGTCTAGAAAAACAAAAACAAAACAAACAAACAAACAAACAAACAAAAAGACTGCCTGGAGGAGTAGCCCTACTATGAGTCAGGTACTTTGCCTCACAGTGGAAGTGTGCAGGATGAGCTGGACAAAGCTCCCATGCTCAGAGCCCACTTGTTATAGAGGAAACGCCACATTAACATAATTTTTGTGTTACCGAGTTCAGGGCAGGATGTGCCAGGGGAGTCAGAGAGAGTTACCTAGATGAGAAACACTTGAGTTGCATTGCGGGGAGGGTTAGGGGTCTGACAGGCGAGCTAGAGCCAAGGGGGAGGAACTGTTACACCAGAAGTGCCATTGCAAAGGGAAGGGTGACCTCAGAGGATTTAGGTGTGGCTAGACCTGGGTGGGTCTGAGCGTCTGGAGAAGGCTTTGTTGCAGTCCATGGGGAAGTGGAGAGACATAGAAAGGTTCTGAGAAGGAAGTAAGTTCTGACAGGATCCCTCTGGATTTGCAGTGGGGCTGGTGGGGTAGGGACGGTAGGTGTGGTCTACTGAGGTAAGTCTGGGGGATAGGTTAGTTGATCGATATGTGTTTAATATGGGGGCTCACATCCTACTAATAGTCTACTGTCTGTACTGTGGTGAGAGGGGCTTAAGGTTTTACCCTGGACCCTGGCATGGGGTCCCCTGGTTTGGTGGGGCATCTAGGCCATAGTTCATTTCCCTGTGTACTTCAGCGCATACCCCTTTACAGTTGTAAAGCCTACTTACCTCAGACTCGAAGCTGTCCTGAACCAATCCCTTGAGATAGCAGAGATAGAAGATCAGTGACCAGTGTCCTTGACGGACATGGGCTCCGCTAGGTTTCCAGGTCTCAGGGCTCCCGGCCTATTGCCCACACTACCTCTGTTGAGCCTCCCTCCTCCAGTCTCCAGACCTCTCCTCCCCCCCCACCCCCTTCTCCAGACAATGTTCCTTCCCTGTTTGCAGAGTATGTGGGGCTTTTCAAAACCATTAATGATAGAGAGTAAATTGGAATTGGAGAGGAATCATCACTGGGCATTCTCGGAGGGCTGCCTCTGCCCTTGCATCTCTCAGCCATATTGAAGTGGGCAGCCAGACTGGAATATGAATGAGTCTGGGGCTCGCATTGGCCTTAATCTGCCAGGGAGCCCTGCCTGGCCAGACGGTACTCACCAGTGGCAAAGTTGTTTGCAATGAGGCCTATGTGGCCATCACTAGCCAGGACTGGTTTCTAGGGACTGAGTTGTGTGTAGTTCATGGCTATAGAGGAGGGGGGACAGGAGCTCAGCTCTGCCCCCAAATCCTTATGAATGTGTCACAGATCTGCACATCAATGTGCAGGTAGGGTCAGGCATATTTGGAACCACAGTGGCTCCTAAGGGGCGGGGTCCTCATCTGGTTATTCTGGACCCCCTGTGTGAACTTGGGTGTCCCACCCGTCTCTCTGATCATGGTTTCTCTCTTACTGGGGTTCCCATTTTCAAGCTGCTTGTGGTCTCTGGTGATTAAAGGGACCAGGTAGGTAATGAGAGGTTCTAGTAGGTGATGTAACAGGGGGTGGTGGAGTTTGCGGTGTTATAGAGGCTCAGACATCTCCAGCGTGGAGCCTTGCCGTGGCCTTCCACATGGCTACCCTGCCTTTGCTGGATGGGCCGTGCTCATCTGCATCTTCAGAGTTTGGGTTTGGGTTTGGTTTGAAACCTGGCAGGCTTCCTAAAGCATCCTTCATGACAACCCTCATGCTTCCATACGGGAAAGGTGAAGCCAAAGATGAAAGACAGAAAGTTCCCTTGCTCTGCTTGAAGCAAACTATACCGCTAGGCCCTTGTCAATCTCCACATCAGGATGGAGGGGAGTTTTGTGCCCTAATTTTAGAGAGGAGGAAACCAAGGCCCAGGGCGGCTGGAACGGGGGCTTTTGCACACCTATGTTCGAGTCAATCTGCTGGAGTTCAGGCCAGCTGCTGCTTCTGGAGAGATCAGGGGGCCCTGGGATCCGAGAGGCACTGAGGAGCAGGGCATATTTGTATCAGAAATGAACCAGTCAGGGCAGAGGGACCATGGTCCAGATCTGTCACCTGCTCCCGGTGTGACCAAGGCCAAGCTAAGGAAAACCCCTGGTGGAAGGAGTCAGAGGACGTTGAGGAAGGCACAACAGGCCATGTGGCCTTGACTTGCTTGGTCAGCATTCCTGCCTGGTCCTCAGCTTATACGACATCTCTTACTCCTTTTGTCCTTTTAACATGGGAGGTGGTGGCTGCAGTCTTTAGGAGGGACCTGGCACTCAACAAGGCCACTTAACACTCTAGAGAAGCCACTCTTACCCCAGTTAGGGCAACAGGAATCTAAGCAATGAGAGATGGAAGCCACTGCTAAGTGGATAGTACAGATTAGGCCTGCGACCTGCTGTGGCGGGGGGGGGGAGTGTCAGACACACACACACACACACACACACACACACACACACACACACGAGACCCAAGGACCACCATGGGTGACCAGGGACTTCAGTGGAGAAACCAAGGCCCAGCAAATTCAAGTGAGATTTGAGGTTTCCAGTCCCTCCTGACCTCTGCCCCGTGTAGCCAGTGCTCTTTCTTTTCCTTGAAGTGAGGCTCACTGAACACCAAAAGGCTCCCCCCTCTTCTTGGACAGCTCCTTTCCATGTCTGGTGCTGCATGCTCTCTCCATGACTCCCACATCACCTTGTCTGTAACTGGTGTCTGACATGTAGGGGGACACTGCACGCTTCCGCCTCCTCTATGGTGGGATCAGCCTTACTCAGGTTCTGTCTGGCAGTTCTCAATCTCTTTGGGGTATGGACACCCTATATCTGAAAGGTCCTGACATGTGTGTGCAGAAGTCCCCATTCCAGCATATATTCATAGCCAGCTCTGTGTTGTTTCAGTGTTCACAGGTTCCTGGGGGCCCTCGTGAGGAACTCGTGTTTCCTTAGCATCCCCATGTCATGCTTAACGCCTGCTGCCCATTGCGCTGACACAGGACAGGAAAGTGGGCCTCTGTGCATGGGCCATGTCATTTCTATTCCACTCTGCTACCTTATGAAGACTCACAGTGTGCCTGGGACAGATAACCAGTTAATCTATCCCACAATTGTCTATTCCTGGTGTCTTCTCTGTATCAGGCCTGAGCTGGGCCCTAGGATGCAGAGAACAAGACCCACCCCTGCCCTGGGGAAGTCAGAATTGTCACTGGCCACAGCAAGAGGAGTGAAAGAGGGACTTGGCAAAGGCAGGGACCAAGACCTGGCTCCCTGAGTCCATAGAAGCTTCTTGAAGGATATTGGGAACTGACCAGAGAGGGAGAGTGTTCCTGGCAGAGGGCACGGCAGGTGCAGATCTGAGAAGCCTGGGTCTGTGGAGGATAGGACTCCCACACTGAGTGAGGTGGAGGCACTGGGACCTGACTTGAGGCTGAGGGTCAGCTGAGAATGGGTTCCAAGGGGCCTGATGGGGCCTAATGAGTGAAAGCCATCTCCCCATGAAGAGATCGTGGAGTAGGCCCTTCAGGGGGTTGGGTCCTTATTGCAGAATGGAGTTCCTGGCCCCTGATGAGATAGAAGACCCTTAGAAGGGGCTGAAGAGAAGGTTCAGGACTCAGGAGTGTGCACTGCTCTTACAGACTATCCTAGTTCAGTTCCCAGCTCCCATGTTGGACAGCTCACAGCCACCTAGAATTCTAGCTCCAGGGCGTCTGATGCCCTCTTATGGTCTCTGTTGGCACATGTCTGGTCTCTCATGTGCACACACACACACATACACAGACACATACACACAGAGACAGAGACAGACAGACACACAGACACAGACACACACACAGACACACATACACACATACACACAGAGACACACACACAGACATACACAGACACACACACAGACACACACACAGACACAGACACACATACACAGACACACACAGACACAGACACACATACACACACATGTGCACACATACACACAAACATACATACACATACACACACAGACACACACATACACACACAGAGACAGAGATAGACACACAGATACAGACACACACACATACACACATACACACACAGACACACACACAGACATACACAGACACACACACATACACACACAGACACAGACACACACACAGACATACACAGACACACACACACAAACA
>NW_021604686.1:1134139-1143765 GCF_004785775.1 Grammomys surdaster | reverse complement strand
ACACATACACACACAGACACACACATATACACACAGAGACAGAGACAGACAGACACACAGACACACACACACATATATACACATACAGACACACATACACAGAAACACATACACACACATACATAGACATACATACACACACATACACACATACACACACATGTACACACATACACACACATATACACACATACACAGACACATATACACAGAGACAGAGACAGACACACAGACACAGACACACACACACACACAGAGACAGAGAGAGGAAGAGAGAGAGAGAAAGAAAGAGAGGATAATATTTTTAAAGTCTTTAGAAAAATCCTCCTTAAGTGGGTGGGGTGGGCTAAGGTGTCGAGTGTCATTCACCCTGAAGACAAATTTGTAGGTCCTTTCAGACCTTGCCTCACGTAACTCAACCTGCTTCCTTGAGGGTATGTTGGAAGTCCGTGGGATATTAGTTCTGTAAATAAATGTTTAAGGGAAAGGAACCTTCTAGAGTTGCAGAGGCCTTGGTCTTCAAGGTGGTTTCCTCTGCTTTTGTTGATGGGTTCACAGTGAGAGAAGCGAGGGAGATCTACAGTGTAGGTATTGGGGTTCACCACCTGCCCCTGGCCTCAGCAGACCTGCTGGTACTCAAACATCCTAACATACGTGTTCTCATACCCCGTGTCCCTGTAGGTAGGAGGAGTCTCGGGGATAAGCACCGTCATACACACAGGGTCAGTGGGGGAAGAAGGCAGGTGCACACAGAGTCTCCTCACTGACGGGAACTCTCTCTCACTCACACAAGGCCTCCTGAGTTTCTTTACTTTGACACACACACACCCTCTTTGCTGTCACCTAGGAAGTAACAGCAGACCCACACTCCCACTGACTACATACAGACAGACATGCTTCTGGGGGTGTACACACCCTCGAGGCTCACCCCACATGTACACCTCTCATGTGTGTGTGTGTGTACACTAGACTCTGCCCACCTGCACAGCTTTGCAACCTCCTCTGCAGGGTAAAGAAAAACACACCCATCCTCCCAACCCCGGGCTTTCTGCAAAGGGGCCCTCTGTGTTCACCTCACTCTGAGCCGCAGCCCAGAGTTCCCCGGGGCGGTGACTTTTCTTTTTCAACCAGAGATTTCCTCTACTCTTATCCAGAATGCATAGGCTAGAGTCCTGGACCTGGGCCCCAGCCAGCCTGTTCACTTGGGGTGACCTTCTACCCTTGCCATTTTGGCCCTATATTCTCCAGCCAAGGTCTCAAATAGGTCCCAGAGTTCCAGCAGGGGCCTGGGGGTCGGCGCCTGGGGCCCGGTGGGAGCGTGGACTCCTGCCTCTCAGCCGGAGAAGTGCTGCTTAGATCTGCATTTTATATTAAGGTCTGGGCAAGATTTAAAAAAAAAAATCCATTAGCTCCCTATTGATTTTGTTTTTCTGATTACAAAAGAAAATCCAACTCTACATTTGTGGAATGCAGAAGCCACAGAAGTCCCCTCGTCCCACCCTGCCCCATCCCTCAGAGGTGATCACCTGGAGGCCTGGCATGTGGTTCTTCATCCCCGGATAGATCGGCTGTTATTTGTAAACACAGTTATTCTGAAGGAGCTTCTTGATGCCCCCTGTTGTCGTGCAGCTGTGCCTCACATTGTCAAAAGGCTGCAGGATGTTCCATAGCGTGGATGGGCTGTGTTTTACTTGAATATTTCCTTATTGATAAACACTTAGGCCGTTTCCAATTTCTTTCCTACTCTTACCGGCAACGCTGCTATGAGCATCCTCGAGTATTTTTATGTGTGTACATGCACTGCTTTTTTCCCCCCATGTAGACGATAGAAATGGGATTACTAGGTTGTAGGGTGTGTGGGTTTAAAATGTTAATCAATACTGCCAAATTACCCTTGCAGTGGTTGAGCCAACTTCTCTCCCTTCAATGGTCTGTGAGTGTTCGTTTCCCATCATCCTTGCCAGCATTGCTTGTTATAAATCATTTTAATTTTTCCCAATCTGATGGGCAAAAAATGGTTTTGTGTCATTTTCATTTGCGTTTGCCTGATTGCTGGTGAGACAGAACATCTTTTCATACGTTTATTGGCCAATTTAGTTCTTCCTCTGCGGATTTCTAACTCACTCCCAATTTTTCTCTTTTGTCTTTTTTCTTATTGATTTGTAGGGGCTCTTTGCATATTAGTGGTATTTTCTTGCAGCGCCTTATTTGCATTTTAACGTTGTTTATGGTGTCTTCTGCTGTACAGATGTTTTACATGTTTATGTAGTTGGATTTGTCAAATTTCCACTTTACAGCGACTGGATTTAATGTTTGCCATAGGAAGGCTTCCCCCCACTGCACAAAGTCTCATTCCAAATATGAGTTTTATTGCTGAAAATCTTCTCAAAGCTGTGTTTGTAGGCTCCTTTCCAGCTGTCTGCTCTTCTCAGCAGCTGCAGAACCGTCTCTGGTGGAAGTGGGGTGCAGTGGCCCCATCTGTCCACCCTTCAGCTCTGTCCTTCCCTATGTCCATCTAGGTCTGGGATAACTGCAGCTGTCTGTGCACCTCCATCTCTTGGATGCTTTGTCCCGCCCCTCTTCCGTGTCTCCTGGGATCTGCCCCAGCTATTTTCTCATTAGGCAGCAGTGACTAGGACCACCTTGGTGGGGTGGGGACAGGGTGGCAGCTGTCAGGGAATGTGCTCTCCTCTCCTTCTGTCTGCCAGTCTAGCTTCAAGTCATGTGGACTGAGAAATAGACTCTGTCCCTGTTTTCTGAAAAAGTGTTTTTCTCTCTGGAGGGCAGGCTCTGAGCCAGCTCTAGTGCTGCCTCCACCAGGAAGCCCTCAGGACCTCTTTCTTCTTTACCAAAGTCTTGAACCAGGCCCCACCCTTCTCTACCTGATGGTCTCCCCTGCTCTTGCCATCTGAGTTCATCGAGGGTTCCTTCTAGACCAGCACAGAGGGTTCCTTCTGGACTTCTCAGGCCTTGCTTTCTACCCGTGTAAAGAGCTCCAGGGAGGCTATGTTTGCTACTGTTAGACAGAGCCCATGCAGGATCCCATATAGCCGGCAGGATGGCCAAGCTAGGAATCATGAGGAGAGTACCTTGTTATACACAAGGAGCTCAAAGCATGTGCCTAGCTCCTGTCACCCCCACCAAGATCATGTTCCTACAGAGTCCATTCCATTCCTCACCCACCTGGGTACCTTGAACTTGCCAGGCTTTGTATTGGGCCTGGGGTCTGAGGAGAGCATCATCTAACTGGCTATCTACAGACAGAACCCAAGCCCCCACTTCTTTCTCAGCAGCATGCAGATTCTCCCCACCACCCACCTCTAGATAGTCACTGTACTCAGCAAAGCCTAGCTTACCGTGACTATGACAAAATACCCGAAACAACCATCTTATAGAGCAGTGATTCTCAACCCTCCTAATGCACGTTGTGCGGACCCCAAATCATACAATTATTTCATTGCTACTTCATAACTGTTATTTTGTTACTGTTAGAAATCATAATATAAACATCTGATATGTAGGATATCTGATATGAGACCCCTGTGAAACGGGTCGTTTGATCCCAAAGGAGTCATGACACACAGGCTTAGTTTAGATTACGGTTTTGGAGATCCTGGGTGGGGCCTCAATCTCCAATGAAAACACACCTGGATTGGCCTAAGGACCTCCCACTAGGCCCTAGGCCTCCAAAGTTCAGTCTCTTTCTATAGTGCTTCCCTGGATCATATGCCTTAATACACGAGCCTGCAGGAGACACGCAAGCTCCAAACTATAGCAAGATGCTGTAGAGGACCAGAGTGAGAGCTTTGGAGGTGAATCAGGGGAACTGGGAGGTCTCTGAAGCATAGCCCAAGCACATAACCTAAAACCCAAGGCCACCATCCCTGACTCATGAGTGCTGCATTTCTGTCTGGGTGTCTTCCCTCCAGTCATGATAGGTCATCTCTGTCCATGTATCTTCTCTGCCCTGTGCACCGATCTCAGTTCCCAGGCTCATAGTGGCTTCTTAACAGGAAGTGTGTAATGAGTGGGAGGCTGAGTGAATGGAAAGCCGTGTGTTGTCAGAGGGATCAGGTTGGGGGTAGGGGAGATGGGGGTTCCAGGTTGGCTGTGGGCTGACTTGCTGGAAGATGTCAGCCCTTGCAGCTCTGTCTCCAGTCTGTGTGATGGGAAACCTCTCCGACCTCACTTCTGTGTGGAGGAATACAACTTTGAAGACACGCTGTCTGTTTGTTGTCTTCTCTCCCCTCCCCCAGGGCTGCACCCACTTTGGCAGCATCCTGCAGTTGCTGCCGAATAGACACTGGATTTTCAGGGCTCTGTATGTTCTGCTGAGGGGCAGGGATCCAGCAAGGCAGGTTGGAAGGAAGCCCTGCCCCTGCTCTGGTCCCTCAGTTCTCCTTAGCTGAGCTCTCACATCCTTCCTGGGACTCAGCACATGGGCAAGCCTCGTGTCCAGGGGAGCTCTGGCTCCTACTGCTGCTCCTCCTTGCCCCAAATCATTGTCATGCTCTGCCTGTGGTCCCATTTCCATAGCAACTTCTTGTGATGCCTCTGAGGAGAGCAGGAGCTTCAAAAAAGGGATGGGGGAAGGGAGCTGGAGACCCAGTCATTGTCTGGGAGCATAGCAGTAGGGGCTTGAGAAGCACTCATGGGGATGGCTTGGCCTGCCAGCTCAGGTAGAGTTGGGCTCAGGGCCGCCAGCCAGGTGGTCTGGAGGCCTGCCAGGGACATGGCTGTCCTTGTTGGCCTGGGCCTGGCTGGCTCATGCCAGTCTACGGGGAGCCAGCTTGGACAGGCATTGAGGGCACTCCTGCCTGGCTGGACCTGGCTTGGGAGACCCAGGCCTGATGAATTGCTCAGGTTCTGGCTATTCTCGCCTGGGTCTGGCTGACACCATGGTGTCCTGTCTTGATTTCCAGGATCTTCAGTCATTGAGAGACATCTTTAGGGCCATCTGAATCAGGGCACAGTTTAAGGCTGGAGGGCTGTACGGCTGTACGGCTAGTGGGTTATTTCTTGTCTGGTCCTTTTTCGATAGTCCTGGGATATAGCCAAGTCCTGCTATATTCTCTGTCTTCTGGAAGGAGGATTTGCAGCCTGGGAGGCAGGAAGAATCCACCTTCCAGACCTCAACCTCTCACTTGCCCTAAGGATGAAAGATGCACTCATTTACACTCTCAGCTTGCTAGAATTCAAATTCTGGGAGGGGCTATGAGCCTTTGCCATTTTCCGCCCTCATTGCATTCATTGTCTAGGGCCCCAGTCCTTCCATCCATCAGATCTTAAAGGTCTCTGAGAGGCTCTGGGGAATCCCACATGGAAACAGCAGAGATCTCAGGGGCTGACCCCTGGGAAACGCAGGTGGAAGCTGCTGGGAGGGAGCTGGGTTTTCCAGGTACATCCCCTCCTTCCCCTCCTGTACTTTCCTCTGTGATCTTTACCTTTTGTGGACTGCTATTTGAAGGAGGATTACCACAGTGCTCCCTGAGTCACACACCCGTGAAATCACGCCTGTGATGTGTCTGTCATGTTTTTCTCTAACACACACAGAAAAATAAACGCAAACCAATAAGAGTAAAAATGTCTGCGTCCCACTTAAATCCCTTCATGCAACCCAGAAACGTGTGTCTCCAATCTGAGGGACAAAGATCTGGGACCCCCTCAGTAATAACTCAGAAAGGAATTCTAGACTTTGAGAGGGTAAAGAAACTGAGGTAGAGGAAAAAAAAAAACTTTGCTCAGGGCCACAGGATCAAAAAGCAGGAGAGCTGGGCATACCTGCCTTGTTTCTAGCCTTCTGGTAGTGTCACATCAGAGACCTCAGGCTGGACACCTTAGCATCTTTCCTGCTCCTGTCTGGGGAACCTTTGGAGGATGTCTGAAGAGGGAGTAAGGCAGGGGAGGGGATGAGCTGCAGGGATCTTTGGGGGCTCAGGCTCTGGGAGATGCACTGTGGGCTCTGTCGACAGCATACTCTGAGGCTAGCCTGGAATCTCCCTTAGCATCTCGTGGCTGAGGAGGAGGCAAACAGTGGTATTGATGGACACCTACTGTCCTCTCCTGTTCCCTTGCTGTCTTGGCAGAAGGAAGAAACCCCTGTTTCATGATTGAGGGAAGTGAGGCTTAGAGGGTTGACTGGTCCAAGATCACAGGGCCACTTGTGAGGACAGACAGCCAGACCCATCACCCTGATGCCAGATACTCATGTTCCCAGAGCCTCCCTGATCCAGCTGGTGGCACGAATGTGCAAGTGCACATGTGCCATTGAGTAGAAAGTGTGTGTGTGTGTGTGTGTGTGTGTACAGTGTTAACTGCCCAGCTGGGTGCCCTCAGACCCATTTGCACGTCTACCCTTCACAGCCTCCTGTTCATCCTTTCTGACAGCCGCCTCCTCCCCATTCTCCCCACAGCCTCCTGTATCCACAGGTCCTGAGGTTCTGGTACCTACGGGCAAAAAGGTCAACTGAGCCAGGCCCAGGCTGATCCCAACCCAGCTGCACTCAGCACTACCCAGTCACAGGTAAGCAGCCATTTGTGGGTTAGTGGGGCTTCCAGGGAGGGCTGTCTCAGGGCCCTCTTTCTACATGCTTCCATCTGTCCCTCTCCTCTGCAATCAAACCCCAGTAGTCCTTGCTGTGCCCGGTCCTGGTCCACAGCCAGCTCGGAAGCCCGGGGCACTTGTCCCAGCCACATGGTTTCACAGACAGCGCTGGCTCATAGGTTCCCGTTCGGCATGGGGGGAGGGGTCTCTAAGGGCAAGCTGAAGCACTCTGCTCTTAGTCCTGTCACGTTGTTGACCAAATGTGTGCCTGACTCGAGGTCAGGAGGGAGCAGGAACGTATGGATGGAGATAGCCAACATCCAAGAAACTGTCAAGAGGCAACCTTGGCTCTTCTGCGTGGAGTTAATGGGGCTCTACTGTTGACATTTGGGTCCAGACACCTTCAGGGCAGGAGAAGGCTCAGATCCTAGGTGTATGTATTTGTGATGAGCACTGTCAGCTCGATGACCTTGGCTTTGTGTGAACGTAGCAGCTTGCCTCTTGGTCTGTACCACAAGGAGCAAGGTGACCACAGTGTGGGAGGGGATTGGCTCTCCCACTCCATGTCCCAAGTGAGGGGATGTGTGGAAGCTATGTTCTAACAGATGAGATGGGAGGGGAGCAGGCAGGACAGGAAATGGACCTGGGGTGCTACTTGGCTTGACTGTGGCTTGATTGTGACAGATAAGTCACCTTACTCCCGTGTCTGAGCCAGTGGTAAGGCTACAATGGTACTTCGTTAAGTAGGAATGATAGTGCAGGCTAGACCATGCTGTCCTCTGTTCTAGGATCAGTGGGAGTGTGGACTCAGAAGATCCCTTCCTGGGGCCTGGGGACAGCTGTGTGGCAAGCAGCACACCCAGTTTTTCTTTTCCTGACAATGGGTGTCACTCTGAAGTCCACTTACCCTACCCAGACAGCCCTGATAATTGGTTGGTCCTGGGTGGATGGGTTACCTGTGGTAGTTATCAGCTGTTGGGCAGGAAGCCTGGGTTCAGTGCGTTGGGTTCTGCCTCAGTCCAGAGGCTGCTGCAGTTCCGCCTCTGCCCTGTGGGCGGCAGCACTGACAGGTACAAGATGGAATCACTCCAGGAAGTGCTGGGCAGGGGGAGCCCGGCTGAGCTGAGGGCTGGCAAGGCTGGCTGAAGGAGATGACTCCAGGCCAAGGCTGGAAGCCTGTAGGGTCCTTTAAAAGCCATCTATTTTTTTGGTTATAAAATGTAATGTGTGTTCTCAATAGAAAAATGCAAGTGCTTGGGTGTTTTGCCCGTCAGTCTTTTACAAAATATGTATTTATGACATAATTGGGATCAAGCTGTACTTACTGTTTTCTAACCTGCATTTTGCACTTAATACCACACCAAGATCATTTTCCCATCATTAAATACTCTTCTATAATGTGATTTTTAATGGCAGCATAATGTTCCAGCCTGTGTGGCCCTGTCCCATTTAACTAGTTCTCTGTTGTGTATTTTGATGGCTTCCAGTGTTTTGTCACTATAATAAAGCCTGAGTGAGCACAGCAGCGCACTCGGAGGGCAATGCTGGCAGGAAAGGGCTGGGGTAGGGAGGGCAGCCTAGGCTGCACTGTGGAGACACTTGGATGGTGTTTTGGCTCGGGGAGCTGGGAAGGGGGCTGGTGCTGGCTGTTCTGAGGGGCAAGCACCTGGCATAGTGACCCCCTGAAATCCTGAAGAAGCCCATGGCTTTCCTTTCTCTCCCCTGCGTCCTCGGCTGGTATTTCTTGAAGTGCTCCTGTGTTTGGGAATGTACAGGGTAGCAGGCTGGAGGAAGTGCAGATAAAGCTAGGTCTCAGGTGTTACTGCCTTACATCTCTTGGCACAGGGTGGGGTGAGGGTCTGTGGTGTTTCCATGGGGCTCCTATGTAGTTGGGGAGCCCTGTCTAGTTCTCTTCCTTGCACTGTTTCCATGGAGGCTGGGGCGGCACATGGGTAAGTGTCTGTGGGGAGTCTCAGAGCAGACTGTCTTCCTGAGTCACACGTTTATCCTTATATGGTGTGTACCACGTGCTCTGTGCGCTTTCCCTGGTGTCACCGTTGGCTCAGTGTGGCTCATTCCTTTCTCATTCTCCTGACTGAATACCCACTGTACACTAGGTGCGGCTCTTTGTGCCCAGCCTCGTCTGGAGAACCATGTGTCCCTATCAGAGACATGTCAGGCAAATCCCTATCCTCGTAGAACTGACCTTCAAACAGGACAGACAGGGACATCTAGAGCAGTTCCGAGATCAGGCCAGGGAGTGATATGTGTTATGGAGACTAGGAAGACCAGAAAGAGGGGTAACACAAGACGGGAACATCCAACGCTGCATAGCTGGGGCAAGACTCATGGGAGAGGCTCCTCTGAGCAAAGACCAGGAGGGAGAGCAGAGGCTTGAGACTCAGAGGTCACCATGGAGGGGACTCAGCTCCCAGGCTCTGGATCCATGATAGAGACAAGGTGGGTGGGCCCGAGAAGCTAAAGACCCCAGCCTCATTTTGCACCAGTGATGGCATGGTTAACCTGGGGAGGGGGTTGGAAGGGGCATCTGCAGGATGGCTGTAGGCTATGGGAGAACAGACTCTGGGGTTGTGTGTGGTGGGCACAGCTTACTCAGGGATCGGGTAGGCTTGGAGGAGCAGATAGAAATAGGAGGTGTTTTAAAGCCAGGTCAGGCAGGGTGGACTTGTGACCTGCAGCTGGAAAGGGCCAAGGGGCGCAGAAGTAGACACATGGCTGTTGTCAGGAGCCAGGTGACGGGGACACCCTCAGATCCTAGGCTAGAGCATGTCCAGAGGAATCCGGGGCTCACTGCCCAACAGGAATCCTGGCATTCGGACTTCCTAGGGACAGCCTGGCCTTTACTGCGGCTTTGCAGATGAGGGATTTCAGTCCGGAGAAATTCCTGCCAGTCTGCTCTCCCAGCCGTTCTTCTCCAGGACCTAATGCTTGGTACTTTCTATGATATTTGTCAGGGCACAGAGGTGTGCTAATGGCTGGTGCTAGGCTCAATTTTATTACCCTCAATTCTATTACTTCCCGAGAGAGAGAGAGAGAGAGAGAGAGAGAGAGAGAGAGAGAG